>NC_054835.1:77477698-78085777 GCF_018345385.1 Vulpes lagopus | reverse complement strand
TAGTTCTCAATCGATGTAAACACCATCCTTGTTCTCCAAGCCCACTTTTTATTTCACAAATTTCTGGATTGCAGAGATCCTCCCCAGCCCACCTAATTCCCACCACCAATTGGGAATGGAATGCTCCAAATTTGGAAGACAAGTGAACTAAAAGAGTTCACATTTAACTGCATTCTTCGTTTAATGGGCTTTTGTGAGTGGACTTTCTTTCAGAATTTTCCTAAATATATTTGTGATTATTTTTTTAAGTTTATTTATTTATTTATTTATTTATTTATTTATTTATTTATGACACAGAGAGAGAGATATTGAGAGACAGAGAGGCAGGGACACAGGTAGAGGGAGAAGCAGCCTCCCTGCAGGGACCCGAACTTGGGACTCCAGGATCACGCCCTGGTCTGAAGGCAGCACCAAACTGCTGAGCCACCCGGTCTGCCCTATATTTGTGATTATAAGCGTAGTATATGTGCATGAAAATTTACAAAATAAGAAATTTAGGGGATACCTGGGCGGCTCAGACAATTAAGTGTCTGTCTCAAGCTTGGGCTAAAATCTTGGGGTTCTGGGATTGAGGCTCCCTTACCTAATGGGCTCCCTGCAAGATTAGTAAAGAGATGGTGACTGTTCATATTTAGTATGAATACATAAGCAAATAACTGGGAACATAATGAAAATGTGTTTTGTTTTAATGCTGATATTTTAACTCCATGTATGATCAGCATTTCTCCAGTTCATTTCTCAAAATTTTAATTTTTGATGTGTATGAGCCCTTCATGGGTTAGACACTTCTTTATCTGTAAGCTTTTCGCAGTGGCTTTGTACTGTCCAAACTCAGCATTTTTCTGTAGGACTTAGCTCCTGGAAACTTCCTCAATTAACATTTGGACAGACATGAGGAGTAACTTGAGATTGGTCATTTTAGACATCTTTACACTTTACTCATAAAATGTTTATTCAACAAACTCCTTTGTTTACTTATAGAGAAATGAAGAATTTTTTTTTCTGGTTAAATTTTGTAAAATTTCATCTGTCATAACCTTTGATTTCTTCATTTTTGCTTATCAGTAGGATCTTGCAGACATTTCCATACAACTTGGTGTATGGAATTATTGGTTAATTTTTATTTCACCACCCTCCAGCAAGCACTGAATATTATAAAGATATTTTATATTTTATTATAGTTGAGTTAAAAAAATCACATTTTTAATATTTGCATGATTTTGAATGATTGGCCTTTATAACTATTGTATTTGAATAGACTATTAATGTCTTATACACATTTTAAGGAAAATCTGCATTTTTTCATATGTAGGAGCTTACATAGCAATGCATCTAAATCTATGCCTGTCATATTTATTGCAAAAATTGTTTTCATTTTGTAATTTGTCTTTTTTTTCTGGCAGTTTATAACATATTATGAATATATATCAGTGATATTCTTTAGAACTTCTCTCACTAATTTAATACTTAGAAAATACTTTATACTGAAATCATCTAGATAGAAAAATGTAGAGAGAATGGGGTTAATAATAGTACTGAGTTCTGGACAAGATAGCAAAGTTAATACATGCAATATATTTTTATCCCAATATTCTCCGAGTCTTTCACTTCCGTTTTTCAATTTCAGCGAGGAGACCATTCTAATGTGTGTGTTTTTTTTTTACTCTGTGTGTTCTTATGGTGTATATCATATATAGGTATAACTTTGTTTATATGAATTTTTATTTTACAAAATTGGAATTATTCTGTAAACCTCAGTTTATTTCTTATTTCTAATTATACAGCATACTACATGTTATTTGTACCACAGTTAGGCTGATTCCAACTATTCTTCAGTATTCTTTAAAGTGTATGTAACATGTTTTACTCATCCGTCTTCTCAGAGAAGGTCACCTGGGTTACCTCCAAACTCCACTACCTCAAACAATGTGTGTGAACAATCATTATATATGTCCCTATGAATTTGTGTGGAAATTTTCTTGGCATATATATCCAGCAATTGGAAATCAGAAACGATAGGTACATTTTCATCCAATTTGACTAAATATTGCTAGATTGCTCTCCAGAATGAATATACCAGTCAGCACTTCCTTTAGTGCATAAAATTCGCAAATGCACTCCTACCTGCCTATATCTGCATTATTAGATGTTTTAGGGTCCCATTGTTGCTTATTTGCATTTCTCTAATTTTAATAGGTTTGACCATCTATCTCTTTCTGTGGTTATTTGCCTTTTATTGTCACTCTGTGAATTTCTGTTCATACCTTTGCCCATTAGTCCACTGGCATCTCTCCTCCAGTTCCATTTTTGTCGTTATGTGAACTTTCAGGAGTTCCTTTAACTTCTTTGTTAGCTATAAATATTCCAAAAATCTCTAATTTGTCTTCTTGTTGTTCGTGTATTTTAATATTTACTGAAGATATAGATTTTGCTGTTGTCTGACTCATCAGTGTTCTGGTTTTGACTTTGATTTGCGGTTTACAACAATCTTTCATTACCTATTTCACTAAGAGAATATTTCTTAAAAAGGTAAAGAACTTTAACAAAAGTTTTTTTTCTGTATTTATTGATGTAATAATATGATTTTTCTTTTTGGCCTATTGATTTAGTAGTAAATTTAGTAAGTTACATTGATGCATGTACAATATATTCAGAGATCTGTATTTCTGAGGTAAGTATTTGATTATGAAATATCACTTTTAAATACACTTTTGATTTTTAAGATAATATTTGATTTATCTCTATGATATAAATTTACAGTTTTCTTGAATTTTCCTTATCCAGATTTGAAATACAATAGTAGTTTATGAAGAAGCTGGGATTTTTTTTTTTTCTATTTCTAGTAAAGATTTTTTTTTCTTTTTGGCTCAAAAATTGTTTAAATCCCTTTACTGAATTTAATTATGGTAATTTCACTTGTAAGTATTTCATTTTCCTGGAATTTATTTTGTAATATAATGAGATAAATTTTTGTTCAGACACCAAATTTTATAACAATACTTTTGAGGGAATGTGTGACTTCTCATTCGTTAATGACTTCTCTTTAATCATTTATTGAGATCTTAAAGATGCTGGAAACTATTTCAGGTCTGTTTATATTGTTCTGCTAAACTTTCTGTTGATTCTTGCACTGATGTTGCAATTATTTTCAAAAATATTATATGCATACTTTAAATTTTAAATTTTCGTGCATATCTAAAATATTTTCAATTGTTTTCAAATTATAGGACAGAAGTTAACTGTGATGAATATGTTTTCCAACTCAATTGCTACCGTCAAAATTATTTAAAAAATATTCCACTAGCTTGGGCAGAGTGATGGTGCAAATTTTGAGACCTGTTTTTCCTAAATTTAGCAGAGATTAAATAACGCTCCGTAAAAGGAATCCTTTCAGCTATTTTAATTAAACTTCCAGAAGCATTTTAGATTTTTTAGTTTACAATATTGTCCCTCTAAGGAAATTTCCTTTTCTTGGATTGTGTGACACCATAATCTCTTGATTTTTGTCTTCACAGATAAGTTCCCTACTTCTTCTAGGTCTCTTTCTTGGCTCCTCCTTTCTTATCTACATGTAAAATTCTATTGTTCTTTCAAAGAACTCAATCCTTGACCCTTCTTCTCACACTACATTGTCTCCTTTATGACTATTATATAGAAATTTATATCACCAATTCAGAACACTCTTCTGACTTCCAAGTATCTGCTTGACGTATCCACCGTGAGATGTTTCAGAGGAAATTCAAAGTCTTGTCCAAAACAGATACCATAATTTCCCACCAACTTCAGAACAACACCAATACAAGTATCCTCCTCCTTCTCCAGGGATCCATAGCTCAGTTCAGTAACAAAATCATCTACTAATTCATACCAGAATATCATCAATGTCTTCAATGATGCTTCCCTTTTCCTTAGGTGCCACTCTCATATCCTTTGCGCTCCAAGTATTTTTTACCCTATCCTGAAATACATTTAATGACCTTATTTTTCCATGTCTACCCTAATGCCTCAGAATCTTTACCATCTTTTATGCCTGGGCTACAATAGTAACTTTTCTAAGAGTTATTCCATATATATGCAGATTTCACTATTCTTCACACCATTAAGAAAATATATTGAGAACATAAATACAATTGTTTTATTCCAATGCTTGAAACTCTGTTCTATAGTTTTTGTGTGTGTGCACAAATGAGTGGGGCTTTTTATATGTCCATTTGAAGATGGTTATTTGACTTATTATTTGCCAACAAAGAGGTTATATTAATTTCCTTTGTTTTTTACACAATATTTGTCAAATATTAAAATTTTTAGCTGTAATAGATGGAGAATAGAATACAGTATCCACTGAGGTCCTTTAAATCTAGCAATCATGCATCCTGTGCAGTTCTGCTGAAGAAAAAGAGTTATCTACACCTTTTCCTGACTAATCTTCTGAAACTCTTTACTGATAAGAGTTCATGAACAAAAAATAAAATAAAATAAAGCTACCAGCATATCCTAAAACTTCTACAAACATTCTGTTCATTTCCTTTAAAGCATTTTACTTCTGAGGCTTGAATTTCAAACCTTTATACTTAGTTTATGCTTCAAGAAAATTTGGTATAATCGTGTATGTGTGTGTGTGTATATATGTGTGTGTGTGATCAATGATGATTGCATTTTTGTCCCATCAGAAGGTGGCATTCATATAGAAAAGGTATGCTGAGCAGTTTCTAGTGTTCTAGTGGTCACACACACATAGACATGCACAAATCAGTGACCAAAAAGAAAAAAAAATACTATTTGAATGGCATCATAGGTTATTATTATTATTTATTTTGGCACCAAAACGTTAATAGAAAAATAATTATAAATATCCAATAACATTTGAAAGATATTATCACACATCTTTAGTTAAACATTTAAAAATATATAGCATTTTTTCACCTGATAGCTGGGAAAATATCTTAAAAGTTTAATCTAATGCTCTTTTGGCAAAGATACATGAAAAAATACTTTTTTGTGATCACTCTTGTGAACTTTTAACTTCTAGTCAACTAAGAGGGAAATATGTTACTACATACCAAAATATTAAATATACTTTTACTTTAACCCAGACATTTCACTTCTATTATTTATACTTAAGAAACACTACTATAAGTATAAATGTACATGCTATTTAGATAATGAGTTTTGATATTAAAAGTTGAAATAATCATATATTGGAAGCTGCAGTGAAATAACAAAATAGAAAGTATCAACATTTAAAACCCAACACCTTGAGCATATGAATTACATATAAACTGTCCATTGGAAATTGTCATATAAGACTCTGTAAAGCTATTATGCCTGAAGGCCAATGAAGAGAAATTATACATCTTTTCCAGAGCCTGGCCTTCCTCATCATAGAAGCTGTCAGATATCAAGCTTGCTATCAGACAGGTAGTTCTGTTAAAATTTCAAGAACTGCCAGAAACACTGGTCATCATGTGACCTTATTCCATTATCCTTTTAATCAAGGTGTCATGGTGCCTGCAGCACTTCCATTGCGAATATTATTGAGAGGCAATAAATATTTCTTAGATTCTGTAAATTCATGAAAGTAGCATTATTATCTGATAAAAAAAATCAATCATAAGGAATTTCAATGCAACCTCTAGCTGTAATGCTGATAAAAGTATCAAAATCACCCGGCTGAATTTGAATAGAAATGAACCTCAGAAGTTCCCACAAGGAGTTTTGAGGATGTCGGGGGTGAGAGGTGACAGACTTTGGGAATTTAATGAATCTCCTGTATTGCTTTAAATCTACTCTGCCAATGGGAGTCTGGCCTGGATTTATATTCTGCACAGGGTGGAAGGAGTCACAAATTTTGCTCACATCCTGAAACGCAGAGTAGTGCTTGGCTGCACATACACTTAAGCACAAGGACATTGATAGCTTTCATTTCAACACTGGTTTCGATGGAAATCTTTTATCCACTTTGCATTTTTTTAAATTGTCAAATTGTTGGCTTATTGTCATTTAGCCTAAAGACAGGATGGATTCTTATGCTCCTCCTAAATATCTTCTTGAAGAGCTAGTTTCACACAAGAAAGTAGAAATGTGTGTGTGTGTGTGTGATTGGGAATTCAGCAAGGACAAGATATTAACCTTATAGAATTTGGTATGCACTAAGCCTATATACATCTCATACATATGGTAGGTTTTCAGAGTTTTTTCCAATAAATATTATTGAATAAATGAATGGATAAATCTGAATGGTTTTCCATGTTGATTTTTCATTTTGATTTCATCTTTAATGATGTGAGATTCCTCCCTCTTGCTAGGTATGCATACATATGTAAACATATTATCACCCTTGTGTTATACATACATATATTTATATATGTGTACATCTATATGTGTGCATAAATATATACATATACATATATATGTCTCTCTTTACATATGACATAATAACTGTATGGTATACTATATAGTGATAGCAATAGCCATATATGGGGAGGGAGAGAGTGAGAGACAGAGAGAGAATATTTTGATGTATTTATCTATTTACTTAATCATTTATTCAATAAACATTTAGTACTGAACTAGGTTATGAGAGTAATACAAAAATCAATAAATTTGATCTCTGATTTAAGATACTCATCATTCATAAGCTCATTTATTTGACCTGTTCATTGGGTATTTATACTTATTTACTACCCCTGGCAATCAGTTTTTTCTGGTTTCAGTATTTTACTCTTCCAAGCTATGTTTTCAAGTGAGAATAATACTTGTTTTAAATGTGTTTGGGTACCAACTTACTTCTGAAAATAATATTCTGTCCTACTTCTGGGGAACACTATATTTTTAAAAGATTTTTTAAAAACATTTTTACACACACATTTTGTAATACTTTTTTTAAAGATAAATTTATTTAGTTATTAACTTATTTATTTGAAAGACTGTAAGTGTGGGGAGGAAAAGAGAAGAAGAATCTTCAAACAGACTTCCCACTGAGCTCGGAGCCCTACATGTGGCTTGATCTCACAATCCATGAGATCATGACCTGAACCGGAATCAAGAGTCAGACACTTAACTTATTGAACCACCTGGGTGCCCCTGTAATCCTTTTCCCAGTGTAAATATTCAATCATTCTATATATTTGTGAAACTATTTGGAAAACATGTTAAAACTAACTTGGAAAGAAATAAATGTACAGAAAGCAATGCAATCCCTAAGAAAATGGGACATGTGTCCTACTTCACAAAGCCTAGTGTTCTCAGAAGAACATGGTCGAAATAAAATACTTCCTGAAAAGTGTATGTATTAATGAATCAACTATTTCTCAAGGAGAAGAGTCAATTAAAGGGGGAAATGATGATATCCTTTTACTCTGGGGGGGGGAGGTGCAGTATAGAATTCTAGAGAGAATAATTTAGCTAAATCTTTAAGCAGTTAGAAGGAAACAAATCCAAAGAACATCCATTTTTTAAAATGTTTTTCCTCATTGTTTGGTTCATCAGAATATATTAGTTTAAAAGAGCACAAAATAGAGAAGATAAAATATTCACGAATTTGATAAAATATCACATATTATGGGAGAAAACAGTTACTTAGGAATACAGGATGACTTAAATAAGTTAAATTAAATGATAGATTTTAAACAGACCTACCAATATAATAAATGTAGTAAAACAAATTAATCATATTTCTGCATACCATATTAATAAAGAAAATACAGCAATCTAGAAGCATGCAGATAAGTAAAGCAATGTGTAGTTATTGTTATGAATTGAGCCTCACCTATTATGCAACAGATATTCTTTTGGATTAGAAAGGGGAGAAAAGGGAGATACTGTTAAAATCAAGTTTTGGAATAACATGATAAAACTGTGGCCCTTAAAAATCACCAAAACCCCTTGCACCAAAATGACTTTTATTATGGTTTTACAATAAGGTAAAAATTGGATATCTGTTATTAATTCATGAAACAATGGAGTCATATGATAAGATATAGCAAACCAGAAAGCCCACAGGAGAAAGAGATCACTCTTTTGTCATTCAAAGACAAGAAAAGCATAGTCTTCCGTGAATAGTGGGTGCTGAATCGAAAATCAGGAAGGAGAACATTTTCATTTCATATCTTGATACATTTTAGACTGCTCCCTGATATTCATGCAAGCCTTTGTATACACAAAGAATTCAATTTCTTTATTCAGTCAACTGAATGACAAACAGCTAAATGGAAAACCTCTCTGGACCCTGGGAATTACTAATAGCAACTTGTTGACGTAAGAGAGGAAGCCAGCAGAAAGATAATTGATGTTTTAAAGCAAAGTTCTTCAAACTGTATTCCGTGAAACAATAAGTTTCTAGAAGATTAATAAATGTCACATGATAAACAAGTATTCCATTTGGGAAAAGTCATGTTTTATATTTCTCCTGTTGGAGATTTCAACAGTTTATTAGCGTTTTTTGTGTTTTTTTAAAGACTTTATTTATTAATTCACGAGAGACACAGAGAAGGAGAGAGAGAGAGAGAGGCAGCGACACAGGCAGAGGGAGAAGCAGGGAGCCTGACATGGGATCCCGGGTCTCCAGGATCAGGCCCTGGGCTGAAGGCGGCGCTAAACCAATGAGCCATTGGTGCTGCCTATTTGTTAGCATTTTAAAGATTGGACTATCTTGCTATAAAGTGATCTATAAAGCATCTAATTTAGCATATCCCCAACTTATTTTCCACAATTCCTTTTGTAAAATATCCATGAAACATTCTGTTGGAAATGCTGCCCAAGACTTAGGGAAGAATCTGTTCCATTTTCTGGCTTCCAAGAACAATCCACAGAAGATACCACATTTGTCTACACAGTATGTTAGCCATCTTTGCTTTTGACACATTTTAATTGTATTTTGGCTGACATTATTTTTATAACTCTTGTAAGGGTGTCACATTTGACACCTACCCATTGTTTCCTTTACTGGGCTAAGATGGATCTCCCTAGTATCCTGTATCATCCTTGGGATGTCTTCTCAGCCTGGACTGTTCCAGCTTTTGCTACCTATATTCACAGAGCAGGGAAAGAATGATGTCATAATACCAGAAAGGAAAAAACAAAGCACAACAAAACAAACACCCGCCTACATAAGACTAAGATCAATAGTTGTTTTCAAATAAGACAAAACTACAAAAATGTGACTGAATTAATACTGCTATACCATTAAAATAGAAAAATAACAAGAAGAATGGAAGAGTTCAAAAAGAAGGCAAAATAAAGATATCTCAGAAATCATTACAATCTATGTATAACTATTAGGTAAATGAGGATTAGAAACAGCTGATTTTAGAGCATTTAAGTCATAAAGATATATAAAGCTTATCACCATTTTGCCATAAGTGGAATTTTTGAATGCTTTACATTTAAAACCTACTTTATATCATGTACCCAAATAAATTGCTGGTGTTTACTAATTTAAATACAGAAAGGAAAGCCATTAACAATAAATATATTAAAAATAGGATTAACCAAAAATCATTAATTAAAAATTTTCCTTAGGCTCCTAATTTTTCACAAAAGAATGTCTTTTATTTTAGGTTTATGTAATATTTATATAGCATATTCTTGCAACTTTGACCTGTATTTCAAAATACTAGCATTTTAGGTTCTTCTAAAGAGGAGGTAATTTCTCTCAAGTTCCTATTAAAAGCCTAGCTACTAAAGGAATTTAGAAAAGATTTCTGAAGGATGTGTTGTCCTTACAGTCTTTGCACTAAAATTAAATAAAGTCTGATAATTAGAAAGCCACATACTTTCAGGTAAAATATTTTAGTTTTACAAAACTATTAGTTTTACAAAAATATTATGTCCTTGACTTTTATTATAGACTACTATAAGAAGAATCATTCAAAACAGAACACTAGGATCCTTGGGTGGCTCAGCGGGTGAGCACCTGCCTTTGGCCCAGAGCATGATCCTGGAGTCCTGGGATCGAGTCCCACATCAGGCTTCCTGCATGGAGCCTGCTTCTCCCTCTGCCTGTGTCTCTGCCTCTCTCTCTCTCTGTGTCTCATGAATAAATAAAATCTTAAAACAACAACAACAACAACAGAACACTGTAAAAGAAATCATGTGAAGTGCTTGACCCTTTTTGTTAGAGGAATGTTGTGGATTATGTTTTGCATTCTAGTAATATTGCTCAAAAAATTAAAGAATTTAAAATTTTTATTTTAGACCTTGGCACTTGGAAGTTTTACCTTTCTCAAAGAACTGTGGTTTTTCCTCCTTTCTGAAAGTGCCACCATGGAGCTAACCCTATTTTAAAAAGATTTGTCTTTTCCCTCCTTTGTCTTCAGACTTGGAAGCAAGAATTTTAACTGCTCAGATTTTTAGTCTAGACAGACTAACTTGGTTCAATTATCCTCCCTCATTTTTATTACTACTTTTATATAGTCTTTCATCCTGATTATTTTTTATTTCTTTTCTGGGCAGCAATTATCTTGGTCTCCTTCAAAACAGAAACAAAAACAAAACGCAGAATAGCGTTACAGATTTCCCCTACAGTGCAGAGTTTGAAAATCCCAAAGGATAACATTTTATTTACTGTTTGATGAGAAATAACCTCTAACCTGAATCAGATCTGCAAAGGTTATTACTCTTTAGATTTAGCTCTTTCTGATCTCCCAGGAATATCTCAAATTTTGTTATAATTGCTTGAGTTTTGAAAAACTATATTTCTTGTCTATCCTTTCTCCAGCTCTAATTCCAGCTTCTATTTTCTTTTACTTTTTTAACGTTCCTAGGTATCGCACATTTCCTAAACCCGAATCCTGTATTAATACTGCTTTGGGACCTGTTGGTTTCTTTCCTTCTATAGCTCCAGAGGGGATACTTTATCTTTTCCCTTAGAAACTATACACTCTTATGGGTCTGAAGTCCGTGATATAAACAAATACTTTCCAGATATTTAGTGATATTTCTTTATGAGGCAAACAGGTAAATGTTTCTAGCTCGTGGTTTCAATATTCTACTTTAGTTAGACTTAGTATGTAAAAGTCTTGCCGGTAAATCTGCACTAATTAAGTAGTTTTACCTTTCCTCTTCTCTGGGTTTGAAATACACTCCTCACAGCTCTTTTCCTCTTGCTTATTTCCTATCATTTAGGTATGGATTCAAATATAATTCCCTCTGATGGAGCCTCCCTCCTCCCCTTTCCTCAGGTGAGTTCTCTGAATGAGCAGCTCCCAGTTACAACTACTAGGTCTCCTATTTCATCTTTTGCATTGTAATTTTTAATATATTTTTTACATATTTATTTGTGTGCATTATTTACTTTCTGTTTCTGACCCTTGAATACAAGCTCCATGAGGTCAGGAATTCTGTTGTTCACGAATCCAGAGAACCCGGAATAGTGCCTGGCACATACACAATTGAAATTTAAGGAACTAATTCATTTCTTCATTTTTAATAGTATGAGAATTTGAACTTTTTATAAAGTATGAATTGAGTACAACATTTATGGGTCTTTTGCGATTTTATTTATTCATGAGAGACACACGTAGAGAGGCAGAGACATAGGCAGAGGAAGAAGCACGCTCCCTGTGGGGAGCCCGATGTGGGAATCAATCCCAGGACCTGGAGATCATGCCCTGAGCCAAAGGCAGACACTCAACCACTGAACCACCCAGGTGCCCCCACTTATGTTTTCCTAAATGAGAAGAGCAAATTGGCTTCCCTGATTTAAAAACTCTAGATATAAGCTCAATATATAGATATAAGCTCAATTCCTTCTGAGAATTGTCACTTAATGGGAGATTATTATCCAGTTTCCTTTATACTCTCCATAGTCTTTCAGGCAAAGTTGTATGAGCAGTGCGTTTTCTGAGGAAATAAAATAAAATAAAATAGTGTTCTTTCCTTAGCAAAAACACATTTAAAATCATTAAGGGACGTGCAAAACTCTATTATTGTCCCAAAAATGTACTACTATTTAACTTTCTTGACTATTTTTAAAAGCAAAATAAAACTGACCATTTCCAAAAGCTGAAACACAACTCTCTGTGTGGTTTAACCTAGACCATTATGGATTAGGTAATAGTGGCAGACATGATTATAGTTTCATCTAAATTTGATCCTCGGTTAAAATGGCTATTCTGTGGTTAGCCTAATGCCTGGGGAGAAGGACAAAAAAATTCTGACCAGAATTGATGGTAGGGATAAAGAACCAAAATAACACAGGAAGACTCAAGGGAGGGAACAAAAGACAAGCTGCCCCAATCTGGTACTGTGGCCTTAAAATACGTACAGGTCGCTTATCAGATGATCTCTTTAATAATGGAAAGAATCAAATCTTCAGTATAAAAAGCTACAAGAACATTATTAAAAGCATTATTATCTTTTTATACAGATTATATACTTAATGTAAGAAATAAAGCAATTGGACCATTTTTGGAGCCACTAATATACCTATAAATAGCAACTTTAAGGGAAACTTGTTTCCAGCAAAAGTTTTATGTGGTAATGGAGTCAGGATTTTTTTTTTTCTTTTTGATATCAGTTTTCCACAACTTGCCCTGTGTTTGCTGAGTAGGGATGCTAATGATGACAAATGTCTTCCTTTGGTGCTGTATGGGGTACAAACTGTAAATGCCTAGGTTTACCCAGTGTTTTTTACTAATCTGCTCATTATGCTCTTGAAAGTCATTGAGGCAATAGATCAGGCTTCTGAAGGATATTATGGGAGCAGGAACAAAAAGTTAGGGGATCCCTGGGTGGCTCAGCGGTTTAGCACCTGCCTTCAGCCCAGGGTGTGATCCTGGAGTTCCGGATCGAGTCCTACATCAGGCTCCCTGCATGGAGCCTGCTTCTGCCTCTGCCTGTGTCTCTGCCTCTCTCTTTCTGTGTCTCTCATGAATAAATAAATAAAATATTTAAAAAAAAAAAAAAGGAAGAGAAAGAACCCTGTCAGTAATTTTGTCCAAAGTTGACTAAATAGAAATCACCTCAAGTTTCGAGGCGGTGGTTTTTAACTAAATTTCAAAGAATTTCTGTTTTGTTAGCATTTCTAACTCAGAATGTCAAGTCTAGAAGCAACAAAAACAGAAGATGAAAAGCAATTACTCTCCGGCATTCAGCACTAATTAATATGGTCTTCTTTTTCTATTTCTGCTTTTTTTTGGCGGGGGGATTTCCAACACTTTAATGAAAGCTTGTTTTTCACTGTTAGGGTCATTGCCCTGCTAGCCTGGGTAGCTGGGGAATATAGACCTGCAGGAAGAACACACAGAAGCCTGTTCAGCTCCTATTCACTTCTCAATTTGCACTAACAAGGGAGATGCTATAGTCATGGTCCCAAGGTGCTGCCTACCTGGTTCCAGCACTCGTACCTAGTACCCACTCCCCTACAATTTATTTTGTGCATGGAATTAGGCAGAGAGGGACAAATTCACTGAGATTTCTTTGGTGGTCTAATATACATAAGACCTGTATGAATGCACTCTAACGTTTGAAAGAAAAGTTTAGTTTCTGATTTCAGTGTGAAGGGTTTGATTACATACACATCCACCTACCTATACATATGCACATAGCTCTGTAGGCTTATATGAAATTTATTTATTATATGTAGCTACCTATTTGGCTATTTATATCCTATATTTTACTTTCATCTGTGCACAAGTTCTGAATTGCACAGAGAATCTTCTGCTATTGATCTGGTTCTATTTGTACCTTCTTGTATTTGTGGAGTGGAAAGGAGAAAAGTAGTTATGGTTTTAGGTAGGCTTCAACTAGCAATAGCCTCACTGAAAAGATGTCTTTTGAATAAATGCCTGAGGAAAGGGAGGGAAGGAGGATGTCACATGGAATCTGTGGTGAGGGAGTGAGGCAGGGGAAGAGAGTCAGGAAATGGAGTCCAAGAGCTGGGTACTGGGAGGGGTGGGGGGTGTACATGAAAGAGTTTTTCTTTCTTTCTTTTTTCTTTCTTTCTTTCTTTCTTTCTTTCTTTCTTTCTTTCTTTCTTTCTTTCTCTTTCTTCTTTCTTTCTTCTTTCTTTCTCCTTCCTTCCTTCCTTCCTTCCTTCCTTCCTTCCTTCCTTCCTTCCTTCCTTCCTTTCATAGAGAGAGAATCTTAAGCAGGTTCCACATCCAGCACAGAATCTGACACGAGGCTCGATTTCACGACCCTGAGATCATGACCTGAGGTGAAATCAAGAGTCAAATGCTTAACCAACTGTGCCACCCAAGTGCCCTTAAACAGCCTAATTTTTAGAATAAATTGTGAGTAGGGAAATGCAACAGAGGTTCATGACTTCTTGAGAGCCTGCTGACATGCCATGTACCTCAGATCTCCATTGCAGTGTTTATCAAAGTTGGGTGGATATAATTGTCACTCGATAAACACTTGCTTGTACATGAATTGAATAAATGTGCTTGTATGGAAGGGCATAGAAACCATGTAAGTAACTGTGGTGATCCTTACTAGTATGGACTATCATTTGTTTCTAATTCCTCTTCTCACAAACGTTTTTTTTAGTACACTCTACTAGCTTCCTGGGGCTTTTGCAACAAAGTACCATAAACTGGGTGGCTCACCAATGGAGATTTATTATCTCACAGTTCTAGTGGGTAGAAGACCAAATTCAAGGTATGGACAGGAATGATTCTTTCTGAGGGCTGTGAAAGAGTCTGTTCCAGGCTTTTCTCCTAGCTTCTGGTGCCCTCAGGTGTCCCTTGTCTTGTACACACATTCTCCTTCTGTCTTCATGTTATCTCTCTTCTATGCGCATCTGCCTCTGTTTCCAAATTTCCCCATTTCATAAGAATGTAGTCATAATTGATTAGAGTCAACCCTAATGACTTTATCTTAATTTGACCATCTGCAGAGACTCCTTTTCCAAATAAAATCATATTCATGGGCCCTGGGGTTAGGACTTCAACCTCTTTTAGGAGAACACAATTCGATCCATTTCAGTCAAGATATTAGTTGCATCTCTGCATTTAAGGTGTTCTGGGCAAGTTCACTGATGGTCTCATATAACTAAATCCTGTGGTCAGTTGTCAGTTCTCTTCTTCTTTTTAAAAAGATTTTGTTTATTTATTCATGAGAGACACAGAGAAAGAGAGAGGCAGAGGGAGAAGCAGGCTCCATGTAAGGAGCCCAACGTGGGACTCCATCCCGGGACTCCAGGATCATGCCCTGGGCCAAAGGCAGGTGCCAAACCATTGAGTCACCCAGGGATCCCCTGTCAGTTCTCTTCTTAATTGACCTGCCACCAGCATTTGATAAAGTTGATTGCATCCTAGTTCCTGAAACACTTTTTTCACTTGCTTCCATGTTAACATACTCTCCTGGTTTTCTTATGGTATCACTCTTCACTCTAGGCCTTTTGCTTATCTCTCCCCTTTCCCTCAATATTTTAATGTAGGAAAAATCCTTGTCCTCTTCTCTATCTCTACACACTGCCTTAGCAAAATCTTTTAAGCCTCCGGCTAAGGCCAGAGGTATATTAATACCATCAATATACAATGTCCTCATTTATAGTTCCAATTTGGCCTTCTTTTCCATATTCCCACTTGTATCTGTATCTACTTACCACCTTTGCTAGGATGTATAATAAAAATTTCAAACTCTACATATCAAAAGTGTAATTTCTAGACTTTGTCTGAGCCCTTGCTAATCTCATTGCCTTTTTCATCTCAGTTAATGACAACTCAACCTTCTCAACACAGCGGCCACAGCAAACCTTTAACAGATAAGTTAGACCATGTCTCTCCACTGCTCAAAACCTTGTGAGTGATCTTCATTTCACTCAAAAAAAAAAAAAATCCGACATCCAGAAAATGCATTTAAATTCTAATATGATTTGCACTTTCTTCTCCGGATGACCTTGTTTCCTAATTCTCTCTCCTTTCTTATTGTTTGTAGCCACATCCTCTCCTCAGTATACTTAACACATGCTGAGAATGCTTCTCTCTTGGGACATTAATACTGACTTTTATTTTCCCTGTAATGCTTTCTCCCCACATATCTGTAAGAATCACTTTCTCGCTGATTGTAGTCATTACTGAAATATTACTTTCTCAATAAGTCTACTTCAGATCTTCTTATTTAAAACTATACTTTTACTTCCTTACTCTGCTCTGCTTTTTCTCGTTTGTCCATTGTCTTTTTCACCTAGTGCTGTATCATATAATTTTCTCAATTGTAATTTTTGTTAGTGCATCTCCTTTCTGAAGGAGAGCACCATTTCTGTTTTGCTGATATATTCCAGTTAATTGAACAGCGGTAGTAACAACCACAAAATAGGAATAATGCATTGAGTTCATCATAATTTGTTCATTGATCTATAGAAAGAGGTGGCTATATGTAGGTAGTAACCCATTCTGAAGCCAAGAAAATTCAAATTTTAAAAACAAGTAAAATTTAGATTATGTTTATGTCATGAGAACATTTTCCACATCCAGGTCAATTAGATAGATTAGTCAGTTACAGAGTGATATGAAGAAGCTGCTTCGAAATTTTTGAATAGACTGGTATTTTCAAATGAATTACCATATTTTTCAGATCAGTTATTTATCAAATAACTCATTTCTTGCTAGATTCTTCATATATATACATATATATGAATTTATTTAAAGGAAATAAACAAAAGATTATTTTTTGTCTGATGCCTAGTAGGAAAAAATGGAAAATTGCTGGCATTGCTTTTCTTTCTCCAAAAAAATCTATCTGCAATCTATGTTTATTGAAAATTAAAAAAAAAAACAAACTTTTATTTTTATTCATTGCCATTGTTCTTTTCGCTATATAGACAACATAGAAAAACAAACAAACAAACAAACCCTGCATCTCAAAGCATCCGTGACATTATAGAGAAGATTAAGATTAAGTGGAGAAGTCAGGGATAACTGAAGGCCAGAGAAGTGAAAAGACAAAGGCTTTAACTAAAATGTTAGAAGAAGAGAAAATTGGGCCAATAAGATTTGCAAATTATGAAGTCCCAGAAAAAGTGAGTGCACTCTGAGGCAAGAGAATAAACTACTGCAGGCCGGAATCTCATTCTTTTAACTCTAGGGAAATACAGTGTAAGTAGGTCTGATGAGTAGTTATTCCCTGGGAGTTACAAGGGGATGAGAATCTGGCCCTATGTCTTTAATTCATACAAAGTATATTTTTATAAGGGAGAAGAACTGTAAGAGGTGATGTTCCTGAGAGAGTTGGAAATTTGTACTGTGTTAAAATAGGTTAGAGAAAGTGCTCTAGTCAAGTGGCCTGGCATCATAGAGGGAGGATGCTATCCTGAGGCAAAGTGTATTTAGAAGATGCTTTTGAGGTACTTTTGAGGTTTGCTTGATTTCTCTTCAGTTCCTAGAGAGCTAGCTTTATATAAAATAAGGGCCAGGTTTGCTGAACAATTTTTTGGAAAAATCCTTTGAGGCTAGAAATCATTATATTATACCTAGCAACCCTGGCTATCACAATAAAAACAAAACAGATTGCCCAGCACAGAGCAATCATGGCAGAGAACAAGTTATGTGATCACCAAATCCCACTCGGTTTTTCTCTTCCTGAGCACACAGGAAAAGTACATTTCCCAAGCCCCCTTCCTTTTAGGTAGGAAGAATTCGATCTATCCGAAGCAATGAAGTGTCCTTCCAATCTGAGAAATGGAAGAGTCCATGCTCTTGCTGCATTGTCAGCCTGTCTTCCTCTGTTATGGTGACCAGAGTCACAAGAAAGAAGCAGCCAAGATCCCCCAGTCACTGCTGGAAGGGAGATGCTTGGAAGAGGCAACTGATCAGCACAACTTTCCCTGAGAGACAAATATACTGTTACATGTTCGTCACCGAGAATCTGACTAATGCCCTTACCTTAGTAAAAATGATAGCCAGAAATGGTAAGCAAATCGCAATGTTAGTAAAACTCATTGTGTGTGTGTGTCTGTGTGTATGTGATTAAAATATGTCAGTATTTAATGTAAAAAATGGCCTTAAATTGGTCAAATGCAAAGGAATAAGGCAGAGTCTGTTAAAAAATTTACAAGCTGCCCTTTCTTTAGAAACTTAGTTGAAGTAAATAGATTCGATTACTGTGATAATTCAGTTAAAGTATATTTTCCTCACAAAAACTGCCCAAAATGGAGTTACCATTGATTTTTCTAAGTTGATTTTACTTACAAAATGAAAACATTTGAATAAAATTAATAGTATATACTTTAAAAATAGTTACATTTATGAAGATAAGTCATCCATAGCCAAGCCTATATAAACAAAATATTATTACCTTTGTGAGAAAAAATACCTTAGTTAAACAAAGTAGTCAAATGACTTTAAACCTACAGACATGATCAATATTATGATAATGGTGGTTAAATTTTGATACTGCTAAATGCAGTAAGCCTTTATAACAAAGGCCTTGTGTAACTAGTCAATTTAAAAATTATTTCCCTAAATACAAAGGTATTCTACTGCTTGTACCCCTCCCCCAGTCTACTATCACCCACCATCTTTGAGGGACCCAGATTTGTGGTCTCTCCAGTCCTGTGGGGTTCCATGACTGGCGGCACCACCCTTTATGGAAACCTCTACAACATCTCTTCCTGTTGCCATTGAATGTCTTCTGTCAAGTCAGTTGCTGAATGCAATGCTAGTCTCATGACACTGCTCATCTCTACCCATATCTACCTGGAAATTGCTCATGTCCCCGCTCCTCTGGCACACCAGGAAGCAGCAGCATGGCCTCAATGGGCCTCAATCATGACACTGATGATCTTTACCCATATCTACCTGGAAATTGCTGATGTCCCCGCTCCTCTGGCACACCAGGAAGCAGCAGCATGGCCTCAATGGGCATGGCCTCAATGGGACTCAATGACGCAGTCCTGAGTCTGGGCTCCATCCTGATGCCTCTCTGGTTTTGCAGTCTGACATTTCATATAAGCTCTCTTTTTCTCAAAGGAAACTCACATTTATAAATGACCACTCTTTGTCTCACCTGTGGAACTTTTTCTAAGTAAACGAAGCATGTAATGGTATCTTAAGACATGCTCCTGTGTGACAATTTTGTAAACTTTTGTTATGAATTTTTATTTCAAAATGCAAGTTTTAACTTACAAAAAAAAAAGCACCTTTTATATTTTGTAATCATAAAAAGTCCTTCCAGTTCATTATATGTGCTTCTTCAAGAAAGTTAAGGATACAATGTTTATACAGGTAAGTTGCTTACCTACTGTTAATGATAATCATAATCATAATCATTTTAACATATTGGGTGAATCTCAGAGTAATGATCTTTCTCATAGTAAATTTCAGTTTGAGAAGACCTACAGGCTTTATTTACTAGAACTAAATTCATTTTTTTTAATGGAGTGAATTAAGATTTAAAAGTAAAAGTAGTAATTATCAGTTCTTTGGTTTAATGCAGCCCTTCTAACAGGGTTATGCTAAGCACGCTGTCTTATTAGAGAGTGACGCAGCAAATCAAGTAAGAGATTTCTCATTTCATTGTCAAAACACATGAGTGATGGATAGCAATGTCTCTTTTCCAAATTAAATTACTCTTTTGTTTAAAACCAAATAATTAAAATTTACATAAGAAGACACACATAAAACAGCTATTAGAAAATCAAGTAAATGAGAAAGAGTAAGGAATAATTCATTTACTAGTGTTGTGGCATGCAATGTAGAGGGCTGAATGGAATGTGTTTAAAACAAAACAAAACAACTTAAGCCTGAAGTCTTCAAAATATGCAATCCTTCCCCTGAAATCAAACCTCTCATAATGAACTGTCCACTGTCACTAAATGATACCATCATTCACTCAGACCACAAAGTTGGCAATCTTCCCTTGCTGGTTTTTGCTTCTTGCTCCATGTCCAATGCATCCATAAATCCTCTTGGTTCTTCTGTCAAAATCATATTTTGAGTCCCACTACCTCTTACCACTTATATTGTTACCATCAGTGTAGGCATAACGATGAGCCACCGAAGATGTTCTAATTTCTGGGACCTGTAAGTATATTAGGTTGCATGGCAAAGAGGAATTAAGGTTGTACATAGAAATAAGATTTCTGATAAGTAGATTGCTAATTAATAAAATTGCTAATCATTAGGGGAAGGTTATCCTGGATTAAATTGGTGAGCCCAGTGTAATCAGAAGGGTCCTCATACTCGAAAGAGGGAGACAAAAGGGAGAATCAAAAAGTTGACAGTATGAGAAACACTTGAGCTAGCATGTTTGATTTTAAGCTTGAAAAAAGGACCATGAACCAAGAGATGTGGGTGGTCTCCAGAAACTGGAAAACACATGGAAGAGATTCTTCCTTAGACCTCAGAAGGAACACAACCCAGGTGACACTTTGATTTTAGCCCAGTGATGCCTATTTCAGGATTTTGATCTCAAGAATTATATGATGATAAATTTCCACTGTTTTAAGCTTCTAAATTTGAGGCAATTTCTTATAGCAGCAGCAGGTCACTAATATATCATCCTGCTTAAATGATTATATTCAGTTCTGTGATAATCTGCTAACTAGTTTCCTTAATCTTGTTCCCATCTCTTTGAGTCTGTTCTCTACAAACAAAATTGAATGATCACTTTAAAATGTAAATTCTACACATTATTCACTTACATGAATCATCCAACTGATGTGATTTGAAGTGATGTTCAGAAGCCAATGGCCAAGAAGGAGGTCTTGAGATATTTTTGGTGCAAAAGGTGTTTTTATTATAGCATGAAGAAAGAACCTATGGGCAGAAAAAGCTGCGTTATAAGTGTGAGGAATGACTGATTATGTAAGATTTTCCATCTTATGAAGGGGAGGGTGCCATTAGGGAAACTGAGACCATATGTTTCTGGGGGGTCTGACTGTTGGTAAGATTGTTGTTGTTATTTTGTAAATCATTAAGACAGTTGCAAACTGATGGAGACTCCTGTCCTGCCTTACTGTGATCTCTATCAATTGACAATTTGTTCTTTCCCTTCCTTTGTTCTTGGGCAGCCAGGAATGCATGAGGAATGTCATATCTATCCCAGTGAGGGGGGGTGGAGGCGGTGCTGGGCATTAGTTTGTGCATTTGCCTTAGCTTATATTTCACTCCCTCATCACAATGACTTTATATCACAATCAGAATATAAATAATTAAAAAAAAAGAATATAAATAATTTTGAGAATCTCATCCTGACTCACAAGGCCCTACATTATCTGGTCTCAGTCAATCTCCCTGACTCACTGCCTATCTCTCTCTCTGCCTTTCTCTCTTCATTCTGTTCATTGTGGTCTTCTGCCAGAATCTAAAGCATTCCAGACTCATTTCTGATTCATGATCTTCGCATCCTTCTGCCTGGACACTCTGGCCCCCAAAATTCTATATGGCTGGCTCCTTCTTAACTTTCCTGCTTCTGTTTTAATATCACCTTCTCAGTAAAGTCTAACTTAAACTCCTTTTCTCCAATAATATTTTTTTTTTCAGAAAACTTATCGCTATATGAATCCCCTAGTTCATTTAGTGATTTTATGTTAGCTTTCTTATTTTCACACCCCACACACCCAAATAATGTAAACATCATGAGAAGAAAAACTGTGTGTTTCATCAGTGTAATAATGGTACTTAAAATAGCATCTGACGCTTCATATATGCTGGGTGTATGTTTGTTAAATCAATGAATAAAAATATTTGGTGAAGTAAATTAAGACTTTTTAAATATAAAGATCATACACAATGAAACACTAATACATGTTTCTTCTGAGTTAAGTTCATTAAATATCCTACTCCAAAGATGTATATTGTCACATCACACATCAGGGTAGAAAGTCTGTATTTCATAATGTGATCATAAATTACATAATATACTTTTCTATTCACAATGATGTTTAAGTTTCTCTGATCACAGAAGTTTCCAGAAAGAACTATTATCTTGTGAGTTCTAACCCTGCCTTTTGTAATGAATTAGAGTATGCATAATTAATTTCTTTCCTTCTACAATGACAGTTGTCTTTCTAGAGTATATGCCACTGGGGTCTAAAATTTGCATTCTGAATTAATAATTATGAGAATAATTCTAGCATAGGTCTCTATGTACAGTCTTTATGACCATAAGCTAAATTTAAATCTTTCTAAATGATATGCTAATTATTTGACCTTGGACAAGTTACCTAATCCCTGTGACTCAGTTTTTTCATCTAAAAATTTTTCTTAGTACTATTAATAACTATGTTTTGGGTTTGTGATAGAAATTAGTTGAAAGGAATCTTTTTTTCCTGGGCAGGAGTTCTCAGCAGTGGGATTAAAATATCTAAACAATGTCTAAATATCATCTGGGCTTTGTTGCTCCATTTCTAGAGTTTAGACAGGGTGAGTTTAACATAATTCTTAGGAGATTTAGGATTTTGGGAATATTTAGTGTACATTGTTCTCAATTTAGCAGTAGCATTAGCCCCTAACAAGAGAGTCAGTCAGTCTTTTGATGTTTTTAAGACAGGCATTGACTTCTCCTCCCTAGTTATGAAAGTCCTACATGGCATCTTCTTCCAATAGAAGGCTATTTTGTCTACATTAAAAATCTGTTATTTGTGTAACTACCCCAATCAATTATCACAGCTACATATTCGGGGTAACTAGATGCAACTTCTACATCAGCACTTGCCATTTCACTGTACTTTTATTTTGTGGAGATAGATTTTTTTTCCCTTAAACCTCATGAACTAAATTCTGCTAGTTTCAAACTTTTCTTTTGAAGCTTCCTTACCTCTCTCAGTCTTCATAGAATTAAGGGGAATTAGGGTCTTTCTGTGAATTATGCTTTAGCTTGAGTGAATGTGTCTGGTTTTGTCTTTTATCTAGACCAGTCTAACTTTCTCCATATAAGCAATAAGACTGTTTCACTTTCTTACCACTTGTGTGTTCACTAGAGTAGCACTTTTAATTTTCTCCAAGGACTTTTCCTTTGCATTCACATCTTGGCCAAAGGTTTGGTACAAGAGGCCTAGCTTTTGGCCTATCTTCACTTCTGACATACCTTCCTCACTAAACTTAATCACTTCTAGCTTTTGATTTAAAGTGAGAGATGGGTGGAGCAATTGGGTGGCTCGGTTGGTTGAGCATCCAACTCTTGGTTTCTACTCCGATCATGGTATCAGGGTCGTGAGATCAAACCCTGGGTCTGGCTCCAAGCTCAGTGGGGAGTCAGCTGGAGATTCTCTCTCTCTCTTCCTTTCTCTTTGCCCCTCTCCCTATTCACACATGCACACTGTCTCTCTAAAATAAATAATATTGTTAAAGGAGAGGCCTAAAGAGAGCGAGAGAGAACGAGGGACAGCCTGTCAGTGAGGAGAGCAGCACACACACACAGCATTTATTGATTAGCTTTACTGTATGAATGGGCAGAGTCTGTGATATTCCAAAAACAGCTACAATTGTAACATCAAAGATCACTGATCACAGATCATCCTAACAAATGTAATAAATATAGAAAAGTTTGAAATATGCAAAAATTACCAAAATACTACACAAAGATACAAAGCCAGCAAATGCTGTTGGAAAATAGTGCCAATAGATTAGCTCAACTCAGAGTTGTCACAAATCATTCATTTAAAAAAAAAAAAAAAGACAATAAAATGAGATATGTCTATGTAGAAAACCCTAAGGACTCCATCAAAAACCTGTTATAACTAATATGTGAATTCCATCATGCTGCAGGGTACAAAGCCAATATGTAAAAATTTGTTGCATATCCATACACTAATAAAGAACTATCAAAAAGAGAAACTAGGAAAACAATACCATTTACAATTCCAAAGAGAATAATATGTTTAGGAATAAACTTTATCAAGAAGGTGAAGCACCTGTGTACTGAAAGCTGTAAGATATTAAGAAAGGAAATTAAAGAAGACACAAAAACAAAAGGGAAGACATACTATGCTTACGAATCGGAAGAATTAATATTCTTAACATGTCCATACTACCAAAAGCAATCTATTGTAGATTTAATGTAAGTCCTATTAAACTCCAAAGGTATTTTTCTCAGAAACAGAATAAACAATCCTGAAATTTATACAAAACCACAAATGACCCTAAATAGCCAAATCAATCTTGAGAAAGAACAAAGCTGAGGCATTATGCTCCTTAATTTCAAACTGTATTATAAAGCTATAGTAATTTTTTAATAAAGATTTTATTTATTTATTCACAAGAGGCACAGAGAAAGAGAGGTAGAAACATAGGCAGAGGGAGAAGCAGGCTCCATTCAGGGGGTTGCTGATTTGGGGCTCAATCCTGGGATTCCAGATCATACCCTGAGTCGAAGGCAGTTGCTCAACCACTGAGCCACTGAGGCATCCCACAGAAAGCCACAGTAATTAAAACAGTAGGATATTTGCATAAATATAGACACATAGATCAGTAGAACTGAGAAATAAACCCACATATATATGGTAAATTAATTTATGACAAATCAAAAATATAAAAGGGGACAAGATATTCTCTTCAATGAGCAGTATTGGGAAAACTGGCCAGCAATATGCAAAAGAATAAGATTGAACCACTATCTCACATCATACACAAAATGAATAAAGACTTGAACATAAAATCTGAAACTCTAAACTCCTAGAGGAAAATATAAGCAGTAAGCTCCTCGACATAGGTCTTAACAAGGATTTTTTTAAAAATCTGACAACCAAAAATAAAAACAACAAAGGCAAAAATAAGGAATACTACATCAAACTATAAAGCTCTGCACAGCAAAGGAAGCCATCAACAAAAACCTACTGAAAGGGACAAAATATTTGCAAATCATGTATTTGATAGGGGTTAATACCTAAAATATATGAGGAACTTATGCAAAAAACCAATCTGATTAAAAATGGTCAGAAAATCTGAATAAACATTTTTCCAGAGAGACATACAGATGGCCAACAGGTACATGAAAAAATGGTCAACATGATTAGTCATCAGGCAAATGCAAATCAAAACCACAGTGAGATGTCATTTCACAAGTGTTAGAATGGTTATTATCAAAAAGATAAATAAGTGTTGGTAAGGATATGAAACTGTTGGTAAGAATGTAAATTGGTGCAGGTTCTATAGAAAGTATAGAAATATACTATAGTATATTCTATACTATAGAATAGAAAGTTCTATAGTATAGAAAGGCATCTGGGGGCTTGTTCGATTAAGTGTCCAATTCTTCATTTCAGCTTAGGTCATGATCTTAGGGTCATGAGAGCGAGATCCAAGTTGGGCTCCACACTCAGAGGCAGTCTGCTTGAGATTCTCTTTCTCCTTCTCCACCTCCCCTTCCCCCTCTCTCAAAACTAATCAATAAATAAATCTCCAGAAAAGAGAAAATAGTAAAGAAATATCTTTTAAAAATTAAAAAAAAAGAACAACTATATGGTCCAGCAATTCTACTTCTGTGTACTTATCCGAATGAAATTAAAACACTAACTCAAAAAGATATATGCATTCCCATGTTCACTGCAGCACTGTTTATAATAGATGAGATATGAAGAAAAATCTATGGGTGGATGAGTGGGCAAAGAAAATATTCTATCATCTATCAATCATCTATCTGTATATCCATATCTCTTAATATGTATATATTATATATAGATAATACATATATATGTAATGGAATATTTTCAGCCATAAAAATACAAAATATTTCCATATGCAGCAACATGGATGGATGTTGGGGGCAAGATTATATGATAAGTAGAATAAGTCAAATACCAATTCATCTCACTTATATGTGATATCTAAGAAAACAAAAATCTGCCCATCTGGACAATACACGTGACTGAGTATAGTTAAGATTTCTACAAGAGTTTTGAGGAATCGGAAGTGTGAGTATGAAGATGCGCTCATCTTACAGCCACTCAAGCAAAACAAATCTCATATGTAAATTCCCTTGCATATTAAACCCACCACCTACCAATCTGAAGTGGCATGCTCTTTCTTTGGTCTCTTCCTGCCCTCTGTATATGGAGCATTTTCAGATTTCACTCAGGAGACTTCTGAGGTTATGAACCAAAACAAATGAACAGATTTGTCCAAACTTAACAAGTTGTGTGTAGTTTTAAAACTTCACCTAAATTTTACTGTATATCATGTTTTATAACTATATACATATGTATATTTGTGTATATATATATATACTAAAATTTTTATTTATTTGAAAAAGAGAGATTGCATGAGAGAGCACAAGTGGGAAAGTGGGAGGAGGGGGGAAGGGCAAGGGGAAAGGAAGAGCAGACCCCGCTGAGTGTGGAGCCCAACGTGGGGCTCATGGAGCTCCACCCCAGTACCCGAAGATCATGACCTGGGCTGAAGGCAGATGCTCAACTGAGTGAGTCACTCAGGCACCCCTAACACAAAGATATACTTAATCAAATTAGCCTCCAATTTTTTTTCACGTACCATGGGTATTATTCTATAATTTGACACTGAAATAGGGCATATAGGGTGCTAGCATCCAAAATAAGACAACAAGAAAGTTGAATTTTCTATTGTGGAAATATTGGAAATATTTTTCCAGGATATTAAATTTGAAGTCAAGACCTATACTACTATGTAAAACTCCTAAGAGGAATTATCACCATGGACATAACTAGATAACACCCATTTCCTTTGATTCTTGAACCTAAGGTGTTTACAGTTACAGAAATAATTACGTTACATCAATTTAAAATACTACCATATACTTAGGCCATTCAGTCATTATTAAAGGGATATGGGCTACATGGAAATAAATATAGTCTCTAAAAGGGTAAAAATAACTGATGTGAAGCTTATCATTTTAAAAACTACACAATATATTGTTTAAAAACTTTTTGATTAGTGTAAAATAGGCTGTAATTTGGCTTGTTTTGTTCTAACCTTTTCTGTTTAATCAAATTATTTTTCCATGATTTGGATTTATACCTGTCACTTCCCCTGAATTAATTTATAATTGTAGGACACTAAACTGGAGATAAAATTTTATAGACAGAAGCTAGTCCAGTAGGTACTTTCATGATATATAAGTACATAGAAAGATTAACAATTAGATTAATTATTGTGGAACTAATTTTTTGTGGTAAGGGGGCAAAATTACTTCCATGTTAAATGGCCTTATTCTAACAATCCTACATAGTGATTCAAGGCATACAGTTAGTAACAGGTTCATTTTAGAGCTAATTTATTCTAATTGGTTCTTTTGGAAAAACCACTTGTCAAAATAAGTGTTGTTATGGGAGCATTTATCTAATTGTCTCTATTTTTATATTTTCCTATATACTTCATGACTGAAGTGGGTGATTATTATTCTGGACTAAAATATTCATGCCATTTATCTCTAACACTTTGGAGCTGGGTATTTGTATTGAGAATCCTCTTCCTTATCTTTCTCTTCCTCTTTGTCCCCTTACTACTCCTCAACTATCTTTCCAGGAAAGGAGCAAAAGAACAATCAGAGATTATCTCAGGATAAGTTAGGTCTTTATTAGGTACATTCTTAGTTCAATTAAAATTTGATTTAACAAGCCATTTTTGAGGTTATATTCCACAGAAATAAAAGAACTGTGTGCTGAAAACATATTTTGTAATTACAGGTCCGCAGACCAAGAGGAGCCATACCCAGAGAGAACACAAATCTCACTTCCCAGAGAGTTTGGCTCTGAGACTGGGTAGGAAGCTGGATTATTTCTTTTGAGAAATGTCAGAGTATTTTCTATGTGTTGAAAGAAGGAAGCAAAGGGATATTTGGTGCTTGTAAGTGTGGAAAATGGGAGAGAATATGAACAAATAGCCATTTTACAGATTGTTCTTCAATAGGTTTTCATTGAGGAATTCTGTAAGAAAAAAATTGGGCAGCCTGGGTGGCTCAGCGGTTTAGCACTGCCTTTGGCCCAGGGCCTGATACTGGAGACCTCGGATCGAGTCCCACGTCGGGCTCCCTGCATGGAGCCTGCTTCTCCCTCTGCCTGTGTCTCTGCTTCTCTCTCTCTCTCTCTTCTCTCCCTCTCTCTCTGTCTCTCCTGAATAAATAAAATCTTAAAAAAAAAAAGAAAAAATAAGAAATATTTTTTATATATTTAAAAAATATATATATATATTTTTTGTAGAACTGTTGGTAAGAAATTTAATAGTAAATGTCTAATTTATGATGTCATAAAAAGACTTTTTCTGTGTTACCAAAATTTCTACATCCGATGAATATAACAGCATCTATGAATTCCATAATTTTTATGACTCTTAGGTTTACTGGATAATTGTTTTTTTTTTTTAAAGATTTTATTTATTTATTCATGAGAGACACAGACAGAGAGAGGCAGAGACATAGGCAGAGGCAGAAGCAGACTCCATGTAGGGAGCCCGATGTGGGATTTGATCCTGGGACTCTGGGATCACGCCCTGAGTCAGAGGCAGACGCTCAACTGCTGAGCCACCCAGGCATCCCTGGATGAAATAATTGTAATCAAATTTCGAATGAAGTTTATACTTGTGTAAGATTTTCTCTCTTTAGGGTTTAAATTGTTTTATTTTAATATTTAATATTTATTCTTAGTAAACACAGCTTTTGAAATTTTATGTGTTACTCAATGGTATTATGTTATTAGAACAAGTTGACCCATTTTCTTTTTTTTTTTTTAAAGATTTATTTATTTATGATAGACATAGAGAGAGAGGCAGAGACACAGGAGGAGGGAGAAGTAGGCCCCATGCAGGGAGCCCGACGCTGGACTAGATCCTGGGCCTCCAGGATCCTGCCCTGGGCCAAAGGCAGGCCTAAATCACTGAGCCACCCAGGGATTCCCTCCCATTTTCTTTTTGTAATGATAGGAAGCATGAATAAATAGACATAAATAAAAGCCAACATCTGTGGTCTCTGATTACATAAATGCAAAAAAAAAAATGTTGAGAATTTGTCCAAGTGATAGAATGCCACTTATTAAAAGAAATACAAGGAAAGCATTGGTCCAAAAGAAAAGAATATATCTTCTCTGAATGAAATTATTGAAATTTAACCGTAAAGTCTTCGTTTAACTTTACAATTATTTATAATTTTTAAAAAGAGAATGGGCACTTAAAAATGCTCAAGGGGAAAAAAAAAGATTATTTAGTATTGGTATCTAATCGCCTTTTTATTAATTTATCTATTTATTTTAAAGATTTTATTTATTTATTCATGAGAGACACAGAGAGAGAAATAGAGGCAGAGACACAGGCAGAGGGAGAAGCAGGCTCCGTGCAGGGAGCCCGACGTGGGACTCGATCCCGGGTCTCCAGGATCACACCCTGGGCCCAACGCAGGCGCTAAACCACTGAGCCACCTGGGGATTCCCCCATCTAATCACCTTTTTAAACCATCATATTAAATCACTGCTTTGTTTAAAGTCATAATTCATGCAAATAATTTAATAGATGTCAAAATTTGAAGTATGAAAGAAATTAGAATTACGTAATACATTAAGGAATCTGATATATTTAAATTAGATTGATATTATATATAAATATAAACATGAATAACGTGTTGGGCCTCTTCTTTTCTTTTCATAAATATATCTTTGAAAATGTTATTTGTTGAAGATATGTCACTTCTCATATTGAGGAACATGCTCAGTTTTCCAGCCCAGACTTCTGAGGACCAGTGAGAAGTAGTAGAGAAGTGGTTGGGAGAACACCCAGCCACCAGGCAGTGAGGGAGTCACAGGGAATGGGGTAGGATAATTATTTTCCCATAACTGGGGTTTCTGATCTTTTATAAAAGAATACAATATTTATTAAACAGAGTTTGGTACTTTGAATCTTTTATTTAAAATAATTTCAAATAAATTTGATAAGCTTATGGAGATAGAGCACAATCATATCAAATATTACACAAAACCAATGCTGTTAATTATGACTTTAATATTGGAATAACTGATTTATAATTAACACTTAAGTGAAGGTGAAAAAAGTTTATTGGACCTAATTAAAACTCCATGTATAGTAAAAAAAAAAAAAGAATATTAAGAGTTTACTTGGGAAAAATGTTAATTTATTTTGAGTAGCATCCATTCACTAATTGAGTCATAACACCTACTGGAAAGAAAACTGATTTTATTTCCTTAATACATATATTTAAATGGGTAAGAATGATAGTCACTTGTGTATCCTGGGGATGATTTCATTTTTATTAGTGTAACTTGTCTGGAAAAATAAACAGTCTCACTTCCAGGTCTTAATTCAATGAAAACCTTAGAGAATCAATATTTATTTTCTAATAAGATCAAGTAATGAGTCACAGGTGGTTTTGGATTTAAAATGGTTCAACCTAGGATCTTTTGACATGCTCGTGGTGCAAAAGTGGTACACATTCAGTAGGAACCATACTTCAAGTGTTGAATTTTGTCTTTTTTTCCTAGCCTAGCTAGATGTTGTACAATTCTATCCAGTGGTGCTGAGCAGTGACAGCATGCCACAGTTCCCAGTCAGCCCTGTGGTCACAAGGGTAAACAACCATTCTGTACACACACACAACCATTCTGTGTTTCACTTTCAGTATAGTATTCACTAATTACATGAAATATTCAGCACTTTATTATAAACTAGGCTTTGTATTAGAAAATTTTGCCCAACTCTAGTCTAATATAAGTGTTCAGAGCATGTTTAAGATAGGCTAGGCTTAGCTCTGATGTTTGGCAGGTTATGTATTAAAGGCATTTTCAGTTTATGGTGGCTTATTGTGATGTACCCCACTGTAAGTTAAGAGAAGTCTGTATATACAATGGATATTCAAAGGACAGAAAAGGGGACACCTGGGTGACTCAATCAGTTAAACGTCTGCCTTCAGCTCAGGTTTCATGATTCCAGGGTCCTGGCATGGAGCCTGAGCAGGGAGCCTGCTTCTCCCTCTCCCTCTGCTGCTCCCCCTGCTTGTGCTCCCTCCCTCTCTCCCCCTCTGTGTCAAATAAATAAATAAAATATTTTAAAAACTTACAAAGGACAGAAAAGTAAATAGTATATATAAAAAAACCCCAAAATTTTACTATGATTTTTGCAACATTATATTTTAAAATTTTCTGCTATACAACTTAGCTACATTGAAATATTGTATTTATGTATAATAATTGGCTCTAGGAGAAACGGGTGAAAAGCATTTAAATTAGGATAGTTTATAAGCTCTAAATTACCCATTCTCTTATCATGTTTCATGAGATATATTTATTGAATATAAGCTCTAAAATAGTGCAGTTTTTCATTATGATAGATTTGTATGCAGCATTCCAAAGCGTGTTTTCATACCCTTTATATAACAGGTAGTTTGTTTATTTGTTTACTGTCTGGAAGGTGATATTGGGTCTGCTATAAGGTGTCACTTTAAAAATTTATGTTTTCAAACAATTGGCAAGATTCTTATTAAGCTGAATCCACTGTTCAGAAGAACCTACCTTTTGAGTAATATATCAGGATTGTGCCTCTGCACCAAAGATCTATTACATGAACACTACAGCAGTGTGACAGTTCTAATGATGTATGGGATAATTCATCACCAACGTTAAGTTTTGTTGTATTCCTCAGAGTTGTTCAGTCGCTGAAGAATGGGACTTAGAAAACAAAGTGGGTTCAGCTCCATTGGAAGAGTTTGTCAGTCATTAGGAAGTCTATCATGCATTTATTTACCTGATGAGGAAGCTAAAGCAGGAGTAATGAAAACTCTCTTATATGAAGCAAATGAAGCAATGGCATATCCCCAAAGTACTGTACAACTGACTTGAGGACTGAAGTATTTCTACTAAGTAGAAGAAATCTTGGTCAGTGTAATGTGTTTAGTACCTACTTATTTATGCAAAATATCCTAAATGGTAGTTTTTGAAGAAAAAAGATACAAAAAAAAACTAATTACTGTCCACAAGGAGAATTTAGTCTAATTAAGGAAGCTATCTTTATTTAAATTATAAAAATAAACCACTGTGAAAAATTTTGTTTTGAGAGTTGACCCATAAACTATATTTTCTCATATTTTGGAATCAAAATCAATGCTAATATTTAAATGGGACCAGGAAGACAATAATAATTTTATTCAATCCATAGTTTATAGGAAAATGTTTAATACACTAACTATTGGAAAAATTTGTGCTATAGATATTAATGGCCTTATTGGAATAATCCTTTGCCTTCTAGAAATTTCAGTCCCAGCAAAAGCTAATATATAGAAAAATCTCCAGTGAAATAGCAGGTACACAATATTTCTGTATGTCTCTTACTTTTGCATAGGACAATACAAATTTAAATTATATTTTTATCTAGATTACATATATGCTTAGAGTAGATTAATCTATTAGATTAATGTGGATTAGAGTAGATTAAGTTCAGATTACAGCCATAAAATCAGGCAGGAAGAAACCACTATTAAGCAATAAAATTGGGAATTTACTGTCTTACAAGAATAATATGATCACATCACTTTTCTCCTTAAATTCCTTCAAAATGTCCGTATAACTTTGAGAACAAAGCTCTGTTAGCACAGCTAGCAAGACTCTGATTTTCCTATCTACCTCTAGGCTCATCTCAAACACTCTTCCCCTGGTGGGTTCTACCTAAACACACTGTCCTTGTAGCCCTATGCCTCTTCCTCAGTCATGGCCTGTGTACACACAAATTCCTCTGGAAAGCCCTTTCCTCCCACTTTAAGTCCTGTCAGACACAGACATACACATACACATACACACACGCACATACACACACACACAGTCTAGAAAATATAATCAATAATAATTTACATTACTCCACTTAAGAAATAAAACATTGTCAAGAGAGTTCAATCCTGGCATTCCAGTCATATCTACTCTCTACCCCACTCCCAGGCCCAGATAATCAATGTTCTGATTTGAGGCTTATCAATCCCATGCATTTAGCAAATATTTTGTGCTACAATATCACCAATACATTATTGCCTTAATTGCTTTACATGTTTTAAAATTTTATGTAAATGGGATCATACCATATACCATTGAATTTTATGGTAGATATTCTTGTGCAATTTACTTGTTTACACCCAATATTGCTTGTAAAGTTCATGCATATTTAGAGAGATCTAGTCTATTTTCAACACTCTTTGACATTTCATGTATGGACACAGCATGATTTGGTCATCATTCTTCGAAAGACTACACTAGGGCTTTTAGTTTCCTTCCTTCTTTCCTTCCTTCCTTCCTTCCTTCCTTCCTTCCTTCCTTCCTTCCTTCTTTTTTCCCTCTCTCCTCCCCTCCCTCCCTACTCCCTTTCTTCTATCCATCCCATCATCCTTTCTTCTTTCCCCCATTCTTCTTTCCACTATCCATCTTGAATAGCTTATTTATTTACTGTCTCAAAGGTCGTATTGGGTCTACTCTAAGGTGTCACTTTAAAAATTTATGTTTTCAAACAATTTGCAAAATTCTTATTCAGCTGAATCCACCGTTCAGAAGAACCTGCCTTTTGAGTAATATATCAGGATTGTGCCTTTGTACCAAAAGTCTATTATATGAACTCTATAATATAATTATATATATTATATAATATGATTATTACTATCCTTATTTGTTTATCAATCAAATGTGAATATGAACAATGTAGTATATTTCTTTCATGTATATATTTATTAGTGAGTAACATACATTGCATGTTCACTTTAAATTATTCTAAGAATTATCATTTGGCTGTCAAAAGTGATTGCACCAGTTTATATTTCCTTAGCAGAATGAGGTGTTATTTCTTTGCATCTTTGTTATCACTTAGTGTGAAATTTGATCTCATTATGTTTTTAGTAGTGTTCTGATAGTAGAAAATTTGAACCCATATTATATATTTATTAGTCTCTTCTATCAAGTGTCCAGTCAAATATTTTGCTTGTTAAACTGTTGGGTTGACTTTTTCATTAGTTTTAATTAAAAAATATATTACAGATACAAATGCTTATAAATGTTCCAAGCCTGAGATTATCTTTTAGTTTTCTGATGTCTTTTTTATTAATATAAATTGTTGTAAGTTATAGTGTAATCAAGTTTATCAATGTTTTGGTTAAATTTTTATTCTTTATGCCTCATTTAAGAAATCTCTAACTTAAAAAAAGAAAGAATTCTCCAATTTTGTAAAGATGGTCTATTATATTTTATTCCTAAAATTAAAATTAGCTTTTAAAATTATGGGTTTTTTAAAAAGATTTTATTTATTTATTCCTGAGAGACACAGAAAAAAGCAGAGACATAGGCAGAGGGAGAAGCAGGCTTCTCACAGGGAGCCCAATGTGGGACTGGATCCCCGGACCAGGATCACTCCCTGAGCTAAAGCCGATGCTCAATCGCTGAGCTACACAGGCATCCCTAAAATTATGGTTTTTAACATATGTGATGACAGGTGTGGATCCATTTTTGTCCCATAAGGATAATCCGTTGTGCTAGAAGCATTTTATTGTCCATCTTTCACATTTTCCTTCAATGCCCCTTTTCCGGGTTCTCTGTTCAGTTCCATTGTTTTAATTATCTCTTCATTAGCTAATACATGGATGTTTAATTGTTATACCTTGACATCAGATTGGACAAATTACTCCAACTTACTCCTCTTGTTTTTCAAAATTAATACGGCTCTGCTTATACTTTGTTTTTCCAAATAAAATATGGAGGCAGCTTATCAAACCTCATGAATAATACTGACAGTTTTTATTGGAATTGCAAACACTTTGTCTAATTAACACCCAATCATCTCTCAAATGTCATTTAAATTGATTATTCCATTTAAAAAAATCCATGATATCTACAAAACTATTACATCCCATTATTATATTCTTTCACTAAAATATACCTTTGCTTTGTTGTACTTACTATAGTTGCATTTTTGTATTTGTCTCTGGGATTATTTGCTTGTGTTCATGTCTTTTTCATATAAATGATAGTTGTAGCAGTAATAATAACAAAATAACACAAATAACATCATCATTTACTTAGTCAACGCTCACGCACACACAAATTTAGGTAAGTCCTGACATAAAGCAGGGTGCTCTAGTGACTTAGGTTACTATCTTAGCAGATGGATCCACACCTTTTAAGAAGATCTTGGAAGCCCAAGGTGTTAAATAGTATTATAGGTTTGTCACCTACACTTTTATTTAGGTAAATATAAACCTAGCAATCAAGATAAAAGAAGTCAAATTAAAAAATGAAAATATCCCATTAAATCTTTATGCTGATTTAATTATTGAGACATACATCTATCATGTATCTATTTTACCCATCTGCCTAATATCTGTATCTCAAACATGAAAGCCCACCTTAATTTGATAAAGCATGTGAGTATGTTGCAAAGGAGGTTTTTGACCAAGTGATTGAAACTAAGGATTGCATATTCCTTTCCTGGATAAAGCAGCTGTTACTTTGTTTCATCCAATTTACTGCTATAAAGAACCTAAATAATAGGGAAAAGAGGGTGGGACTCTTCACAGTTGAATTTCCCGGATAGGGCTTTTCACTTTTACTCATTTTCAACACTTCTGTTATCTTTAAATTCTGTGTTTTTGCCTTTCTGAAAAGGAAAACAAAGGCCTATGTCTACAAATGACCATTTGTATTTTTTTCAGACCATCTTCCCTAAGGGAAACATATTTTTCCACTAGCTATTATTTTTTGTATTTATCCTCTAAAAGGATCTTTTAAAAAGTGGTACCAGCATCAATGGTTGCAAATGTTGCACTCACTACTGATTTCTTTTTTGGACAATTTTGACTTAAGCGGCAAAATGAATATTAAAAAATTTAAAGAACAACATTGATATACAATTAAATGCAATAGGATGGAGATTTTTTTTAAGATGCAAAAACTCATATAGAGCTGCCAAATCTAGTTACACTAAAAACAAGTGAGAAAAATGTAGACTGCCTCCTGAGCTTTCAAAAACCATCAGACACTCAATACGTAGTAATGACTGAACACATTCACTGTACTTAAAGCCTATATTAAAAGAAATGTCTAGAGAAATTTGAATTAAAGAAGATTCTGTGAAATTTGCCTAAGTACAGAATGCACATCTATTTCGAATTTTCTTGCTTTTATTTGAGACAAGTGGCAGATAATTTCACAGCTGTCAGTTAATGCACATAATGAATGTCTTATAAAAGGATGAAAGCATAAAGTTGTATTCATGTTCCCCAAGTATGTAAAATAAATTCAAAAGGATGTCAAGATCTGGTATGAAATGAAAATGCAGGAACACTTTGGTTTAGTGATGTGGGGGCAGGGTGTGGAAGGGTGAATACTGGCCCCTTGTCTCCCTACAAATTAAATCAATAGGAAAGGAGGCCTACAACTAGCTGCTTTAACTCTTAGATTTTTGCATCAGTTTCTAAGGGCTTTATTATATGGCACTTGTATCTGACATGGAGCCAACTTTAATTAATTGCTTTGAAACACTTTGTCTTTTAAATTTTAATACTAAATCCTGGCATTCTTCAGCTTTTAGAAACTGTGGATATTTTTTTTTTTTTATCTAGACAAGATGGATAAGGACATTCTCAGCTATGGAAAGAGATGATAAAGTGAAGTTAATCAAAAAGAACTGCATCATGTTAACAATGGGTAGATTTAAGAAGTCTAAATCTCATCCATCTCATCTTTTATAATCCTATAAACTGTACCAGAGTTACTTCTTGATTTCCAAAAATGAAATCCTTAGATATTATTCTTTAATGTTATTGTAATAATCATAACAGTAAAAAATGTCTACATAAAAATAAAAAAAATCAGTGGCGAGAACATATGATATCTGTGATGTACATGGAAAAGATTGTGGTGTACATGGAAAAGCAGAGAACACTCAGTAAAAATAAGTACCTGATATTTGCAGTACTGACTCATGGGCCAAACCTAATCTACTACTGGCAGATTCTCTACTTGGACCCCTATGATTGACTACCAAGGTTTAAACAAAAAGGATATACTTGATTCCATAGTATCTAATATCAAAACAGTGACTAAACAGCTTACTTCTACTTCTGACATTTGGGATGCATATCACCTTGGATATGGAGAAAGTTCTCTTGAAAATGGCAGACACTCCAGGAAGAATAAAACACCTACTTGCCTTTATCAGAAAAGTACGTACTACGCTTTCATTGTGCCAATGTTTTCATAGATTATCTTTTCATGGTAATCAGTTGGTTTGATAAATCTTGCACAGTGTGAATTCTTGATGGATATGCAGGCATTCTGTTACAATAATGACATTTTAATAATGACCACCATTGAACACAACTGGTTGCATTGTACTTGATGTTAAGGATAGTTAGAATATACTGAATGGGCTCTGAATAAATAGGAAATTTAAGTCCCCATCTCAAAAGTGATTATCTTGGCATATAATTGTATGAGAACCTCTTAAAAGTATAAACTGCTAACCTCGCATATATCAACTACAAAAAGGAGACCCAGCACTTATTTGGCCTTTTTGGATATTAAAGACAGTACACTCTACTACTGTGAATTTTATCATATCTTATACTACAGATCACTAGAAAACCAGACACATTTGAGTTGGGGTTTCTTCAGCAAGAAGCCTTGAAAATAGTGCAGTCATCAATAATGATAAGCCCTAGCCTACAATCTCCTTCAGATCCCATGGAGTTACAAGACTGGCAAAATTTGCAGCTGAATGGGAAGCTTTAGCAATGACACTTTACTCATTCTCACATTCTACCTGTGGTTTTTGGTCTTGAAGCTTTTTGAACTCAAGGGGCAATTTTTAACATACTACTGGTCCTCATTGGAGACAGACTATCACACTGTGAAATAATAGGCATGAATCTCCAACCTGATGTGTTGATCTTAAAAGATGTCCTATTTCAATTACTTCATTAAGGTCTGATAAACCCCAGTTAATTCTCGACACTCAAAACTATGGGACAAACCTGGCTCCAGAGATTTTAGCCACCTTCATAAACTGATGGCTATTCATCCATGAGGCACAGAGATGGTTTTGCTCACTGATGGCCTCTACTATGCAAGGCCTATGGCACCTGAAAGGGCAGTTTTCATTTTTTATTTTTTATTTATTTATTTATTTTGATAGAATAGCTGATCTTTGAGGTGAACAAATCCAAAGTAATACTACAGCTGTTATCAAATCCAGTGAATTGCTGATTGCCCATATAGCGTCCAAGAATTTGGAAGTGATTACTTTTCATATGGTTCTCTTGGACATAGGACAAACTATTCCATAACTGATTAAAATATTCCTTTATACAGACTCATGGACCAAATCTAATGACTGCATTCATAAAGGCACAATCATAATGGACATCTCTCTATGGGGAAAAAATAAGACCTTATTCATAGACTTAATCTTTATATCACATATATTCATGATCATATGAATTGGCTACATCTAAAGAGGGTTTTGGCTTTTTCTTAAAAGGTCAGATAGTAAATGTTTTAGGCTTTATAGGCCAAGATATAAATAGAGGACATTATGTAGGTACCTGCACAACTACTTAAAGTGTAATCATCAACAAATATATAATATTTTTAGCTTGCTGGACCTATAAAGCCAAAAGGAATTTTCCAGACTCTGATTTAAACAAAAGGATCTAAATTGACAAGTGTGATTAAGGTTATGTAACCATCATCTCTACTTGTGTTTTCTGGATGAATAATGGAGATTATTGTAAAGGACTGAGGTCCCAAAGACAATTTTTTGACTCATGTAGAAGCTGCAGTTACTGGCAAAACTTGTGCCTTTACCTAGTTATATCAGTATCTCCAACATCTATCAATTTCTGTTCTGCTATCTTCAAATATTTAAAAAGGCTGGATGTAACCATATCTGCCTTGTCTGAGCATCCAGGCATTGATAGTCTATAGTGGAGAAGGGGAGAATTTGAAGAAATTGGTATATCCTTTTGTCTTTTTTTTAAATATTTCATTTTTTCATTTATTTATTTGACACAAAGAGAGAGAAAGAGAGAGAGACAGAGAGCACAAGTAGTCAGAATGGCAGGCAGAGAGAGAGAGAAAGAGGCTCCCCACTGAGCAAAGAGCCCAATGTGGGGCTCAATCTCATAATAAACTGAGCCACCCAGTCACCCCTCCTTTCATCTTTTTAAAGAAAAATGATACTCTTCTCCTTTTCTCACTCCTGCTTTGACTTCAGCTGATGGATGGAAAGTTTCTATTGCTAAGACCAAGGATAACTGGGATACATTTATCATCAACATAGACACTAGCTTTGCCTCTGTAGTTCTACAAGTACATCCTCCTCTACTCCCAGGGATACTTTATGAATGACAAAATACAAGCTTCTGCATTCCTGTGGAACCCACTATTTCAGAGTTTAGGCAATCTGGCTTACTTGCCTGTCTTGTGAAGAAACAAGGACCTCAAATACTTGATTAAAAACGTATTGGAGACTGAGGCAGGAGATAAACAACTCTGTTTTCCTAAGGCCTTTGGAAAATATCTCAGGTAAAGGTTCACAATGACAATTCCATAAAATATTGAATGAATATCTTCCATCAGATACCAATGTTACTCTCCCAAACAACACAATGGAAATTGCCCAAATCCCAAGTCATACTGTACAACTATTGGAGCTATTGTGCTTAATATGCCTCCAAGAGCTGCAGGTGGGTGGAAGAAAGACAAATGCTAGTGGTTTGCCTTTAGAAGACTTGCAGAACAATGGTTTAACAGTCTGAATTTATTCAATAGAAAATAGAAATCTACTTGAAACCAGAAGCTTATACTCTAGAGGTGCTTGCTTTATAGTGGGGCCACTTTCCAGACCTGAGAACTTCTTGACATTTACTGAAACATATAGATGTTTTTGCATCCTATCTATAAAATATGTAGAATATTATGGGAACAGTATTTTCCTTTTCTAGAATATTGGTCAAGATGAATATAGTCAGCTTGAGTTATAGGTAATAAAGGGTAAGAAGATTGTACTATTTTTTCTCTTTCTCTTTCCCCCCACCCAGTGACCTCTACTGTATATCTGCACTGCATGGCTCCAATGGTATTTATCAATTAACTTTGCATAGTAAGTACCCAAAAAACACTAACAACAAATAAAAATATGACCAAATTAGGTATCATTGATATTAGGAACTTCTGTTCATCAACAGAGAACCATTAACAGTGAGGACACAAGTGTCAGAAAAGGAAAATATATTTGCAATACATAAATTTAAAAAAAGACTCATGTTGAGAATGTATATAAAAACTTTTATAAGTCGATAACAAAAATATAGACAGATGAATTTTTAAAAATTTATAAAGGGTTGAATAGGTATTTTATAAAATAGACTATCTAAATGTACAAAAATAATCTATTAAAAGGGTACAAAGTTATAGTAAGAAGATGTATAAGTTCTGGAGATTTATTTTTTAATGATTTTATGTATTTATTCATGAGAGACACAGAGAGAGGCAGAGACATAGGCAGAGGGAGAGGCGGGCTGATAAAGGTCTTGATCCCAGGACTCTGAGATCACGACCTGGGCCCAAAGCAGACACTCGGCCACTTAGCCACTCAGGTGCACAGCATTACAGTTAAAAACACTGTGTTGGGCAGCCCGGGTGGCTCAGCGGTTTAGCGGGGCCTTCAGCTCAGGGTGTGGTCCTGGTCCAGAATCCAGTCCCATGTCAGGTTCTCTGCGTGGAGCCTGCTTCTCCAGCAGCCTGTGTCTCTGCCTCTCTCTCCGTGTCGCTCATGAATAAATAAATACAATTTAAAAAAAAAACAAAACAAAACCGCTGTGTTAACATGTTTTGAAGTTGCTAAGAAAATAGATCTTATATGTTCCCACCATAAGAAAAGAAATGGCATTTATGGGACTGGTGGGGGTGTTAGCTAACGATCTAGGTAATCATATTGCAATATAATGTGTCAAATTAACACAATATATAATGTGTCAAATTAACACATACTGCTTTCAAGATCCTTAGACTTATACAATGTTGTATATCAATTATATCTCAATATAAAAATATTCTCAAACTCACTAGGCATCACAAAAATGCATCTACGACAATGAGTAATATTATACATGCAAAATAAAGGATAAAATTTAAAAAGACTGATAATATTATTTATTGGCCAAAATATTGAATGACTAGAATTCTGAAATATAACTGGTGGCAGTTAAGATGGGTACATACTCTTAGAAAAACTCAAATATCTACTAAAACTGGCCGTATGTTCTAGCAATTTTACTACTAAAAATATTCCCAACGGAAATGAGTACAAATGCACTTCGAAAGACATTTATGAGAATGTTCTATTTTTCAATAATCAAAGATGGGGAAAGAATCCCAAAACCTATCAATAGTATAACTAAATTACAGTATATATTTATACCGTGAATGCTAACCTGCAACCAAAGACTGAACTAATGCAAATGCAATAATATACATGAATTTTATTAACTTAGCATTGGACAAAAGAGACGCTGAAGAATAAATACTGATTTGGTTTATAGAAAATTTAAAATTGAGTAAAAATACTTTTGGAAGTGAGAATAATTTTTATACTGGTGAAAATGGTAATGACAACCAGGGAGCACAAGTACGGCATATTTCTTTATCTGAATGATGGGCAGAAAGTGTGTTCATTTTGTGAAAATTTGTAGATCTCTACACCTATGATGTATCCCCAGGTTATAACTTTATAAATGACCATACAGATGTTGTGTTATCCTTAAACTGTAGTTACACATGCTGCATCTTTTCCAGATACTGCAAGTTTGTAATTTCAAAAATAAATAGAAACATCAGACAATTAGCAAGTGAATATGTCCATGTAAATCTGAGAGAAAAGACATGGTGAAGTCTAACAAGCTTTATTCTAATTAGGATAGTCTTTGGCTTAAAAATGCCTTATTAACGCATCTTCAGGAAAAGCCCCTTTCATTTCTGCTAATCTAAATTTCTACTGCTTTCAAGATCCCATATTTCTCCATGAAGCCTCCTCCCTTTACAGAACCATATCACAGTGTCCTTGACAACTCTGAACCGTCATAGCATCTGTGCCTTCTAATGCGGCCATTGATTGCATCTGTTATAGGTTCTCTATTTGGCTTATACAACTCGTACTTAGTCCTCTCCCATTCCCAGCTTGGTTGGTTGAGGGCTGGCATGTCCTACAGTGCCAACAGTCTTGACTTTGTGAGAAGAAATACATAAGGTGCTGATCGGGATATATAGATAGATGTAGACAAAGATCAGGTTTTTCCTGCATAATGACTTTTAACTAAATTATTTCTCTACCAATACTGGTTAACTTTTGTTCTTTTGTTTTCACTGTAATTATTTACTTTGTCTTTCTTAGAATAAATAATTTTGTAACAATAACGCATTATTTTTTGTCAATTCATGAAATAAGTGGTAAATTGGAGCCAGTCTCTGAATGTAAGTTGACTGTACCTATATTTGAGACACATATAACATGAAATTTACATGTACTAAATACCTATTATGTGCCAAGTGTCGATGGGGCTTACATAGTCCGACAAAATAATTGTGTTACAATAATAGACAATTCCCCAAATCTCAGTGGCTTAAACAATAACAGTTTCATAGTCACATTAACTGACCATCTTGGATGATCAGTGTCTTCACATTATAATCACTTGGGGACGCAGGCTGACAGATGCTTCATCATCACCCTCCTTCCACTGATTATCAAAACTTCTCTGTGCATATGATACATAACACATCTCCTCCCATTTTACCAGCCAAAGAGAATAAAATAGTTAACACCTAGCTTCAACTCCAACAAGGCAGAAAAGTGTAATCTTATCAGATATAGAAAAAGGAAAGAATAAAAATATCTGGTTTTAGGCAGATCACCGTGATAGGCAGAAGTCTAAGAAACTCTCTGCTTCCCATCCCCTGGTGTACCCATCCTGTATAATCACCTTGGTTTGAATGTGAGGAGGACCTGTGAACATGATTCACACATGTGATTAAGTTTTGTTATAAGGTAAAGGGTTTTCACAGATGGAATTAAGATGTTAAATCAGTTGAGTTTGAGGCGATCGAAGGGAGCCTTTACCTGGGTAAGCCTGACTTAATTAGTGAAAATATGTGAAAGACATACTAGGTCCATTGTGAATAGAGTCTCCAGTTGGCTTTCAAGACACAAATTTCTATGTGTTCTGTAACTGTAAGGAAGTGAATTCTGCCAACAACCACATCAGCTTGGAAGAAAACTCAAAGCTTCGGATGAAAACCCAGCTTCAGCCAACACCTTGATTGCAAACCTTGTGAAACTGAGGAGTGGACCCAGAAGAGCCATTCCCAGAATCTTGACTCACTGAAACTGTGAGATAATAAATATGTATTGTTTAAAGGAGCTGAATTTGTAATTTATTATACAGCATAGAAATCTAGTACAATAACCAAGGGTTGATGTGCTCACAACAATCTCACACTCACTGTATACGTTAAGTAATATTATTTCCAGTTTACAAAGAAACACAAAAACGGAGTATCAAAGAGGTCAGGTCTTATGCAAGTATGGGGTGGAGTCAAGATGATTGCTGTTATCTTGCTGCTCTTGCACTATACAACAGATTTTTTTCTCATTCTAGATAATCAAAATTTGTTATTTAAAGCTATTAAGAAGTTAAGAGAAGAAACATTATCTTATTTTCTATGCTGGAAAATAGAAAATCTGGAATTAAACCCCAACAATGTGCAGCACAATTAGGGTACAGAAATCGGCAAGAATGCAACAGGAAAATTTCTATCTTATTCTCCTGCTCTTTCTCTCCCTCCTTTTCCAAAAACAGTAGTGAATCAAGTCATTAGTATTATTGACATACACTCGATCTAAATTTCCACACATCTGAGGTTCTTTTTCCAATATAAGTTATTGGAAACTTGTGAAAGTGAGAGCCTGAAAGAATAGCTTACCAAGCTATAGACCAAAGCCTAGTAAATATCAATAAACAAGGAACAATAATCACATTCATCAATTATGCTGTCACACATTATTTAGCTTATAAAAGCTAACAACTCATTAGCTAAAACATTTATCATCTTTATAAAAGTAGTATTCTGTGAAAATATTGAGCATGTGTACCCATGTGTGATGAAACAGTCACTTATTGATAAGTGATAATGATTTTATTAAACTATATTTGTTTCATTGAAATAAAATGAGTTCAAAAGAAAATAAACTTGTAAACATTATTCAACTTAATGAGTTTAAGATGTACACATATTGCATAGCTTGGAAAATAAGTCCATTTTGAAAACAATTTATTATAGGTATACCATGATTATTGAAGATAATCTAGAATGAGAAGGTCAAAATTTTAAATGGGAGTTTCCAAAAAATTTAGAAATACATTATTTTATTAGTGGAACTTTCCCTCCAAATTACATCAATTAATAAGACTTCTGATAATTATAGATTAAAATTTCTGTGGGTTGAGAATATCTTGGAAAAATTACATGGAAAAATTTTGTTATATGATACATTCTCAAGGTTAATGGTAGTCAGTGTATTTAAAGATGGTTACACAGACTGGGGTCAAAGTAACCCTGATTATTCTTCCCAGCCAAATGAGAATAAGATATTCCCCAAATAAAAGCCTTTGAAAATGCCATGTGCTTGATACTTATAATTTGAAACATTCACTTTGCTCTTTGCAGGAATATCTGGATCAAATGGATATTTTAAAAAGAGATGAAGAAGACAATAAATATTGTGAAGCATGTTTTAGTTTTTATAAGCAATATCTATATAGAGAAGTTGGATGATGTTCAAAGTGTGAAATGATTGAATATTATTTATTGGTCCCATTAAAGTTTGTATTACATTTAAGTATTTTTTTGAAATATTGAAGGAAAATGGTTTGTGTTATATAAGTACTTCCAAATAAGAATTTCTCTTTATTTTGGGTTTTAACTTAGTGTTCATTTCAGCCTACTTCGCCTTCATGTTAAGAAATGATACCCTTGAGGGGCACCTGTGTGGCTCAGTCGGTTAAGCATCTGCCTTAGGCTCAGGTCATGAAACCAGGGTCCTGGGCTGGAGCCTGGCATTGGCTCTCTGCTCAGTGGGGAGTCTGCTTCCCCCCTTTTCCCTCCTCTTGCTCATGCATAATCTCTCTCTCTCTCAAAATAAATGAACATTCTTAAAAAATATATAAATGATACCCTTGAAACCAAGTCAACATCGAAGGTTGAAAATGTGTTTGAATTGGTATGTACACATTTGTCCATCTAGTTATGTTTTTGGTTCAGGTGAGAAGTCTGATTTGCTGTATATTAAAGATACAGAAATCTCAAATATAGCTACCTGCTGTCTGAATAGAGATATTCTTTTTTTCTATCCTTCATTCACTACCAACTTTGAATTCCAATTGCTACACTGTTTTTCCACCCCTAAGGTCTTGAAGCATAATGTAGCTTTTGTTACTATAGTTCCTCTCAAGAATAACCTAGAGGATTCACATTTTGCATCACCCAGAAAGTACTGAAATATTTCCCTTAGTCCTGCTTCCCTCTCAATGTTTTCCCATCTTGGCTCACACTGTACCCTCAATTCCTTCATCTATCACCGATGGATGCTTTCACCTGCACCACGACTCTGTGTCTGAGGTCCGATCTCAATTCTAGCCCGCTCCCAGTGCCCTTCTAATTCTAGCAAAAATGTTCTATAACAAAGAACCCAACGTAGGCTGATAGTGGAGGCAATTTTAATGAAATATTTATGCTTTATAACAGAATGGATTTTAAATGGTTGAATATAACCTAAATTTTTATTTGAATAGATCAAGACAGGTGAACATTTTGTTAGGTAACTCTATTATCAATGGTCTTTTACATCAAATCTAAAGGAAAGCTCTCAGCTTTGTAGAGCATGATATTAGTTTTCTCTTTTATCTATTTAATCCTGTTTCTCAATATTATCCATTTCAATCTATGTCCTTTTTGGAAATTCCCTTCACTACGTTTAATATGGATGGTAACCTCTTGTGCTTTATCGTACTTGGCCCCCAGTTTGGAAGGAATTCTCTTTATTCTTTTAATTACATGACTTTTACCTGCTATGCTAATTCAGCTCAGCTTCTGCATAGCCTGCAAATTCAAAATGTGTTGTTCCAATCCACAGTAATCTTCAAATATTTTGAGCTAGTAACTATTGCTACGCTACTAAAAAATAAATGGTTCTCTATCATTTTGGCATTGTTAGTTTAATGTATCTTTAAAAGTATATACAAATTGCAAGTTCCAGAAACAAATTTTATGCCGTGTTTTTTTTCCTGTTCTCAATAACTTGGTACTGTGATAACTCATAGTAAAATGAGCAGAACAATAATCCTATTAGGTAAGATTACATAACGCATTAACAAAACAGTAAGCAAAATTCCTGGCAGATAGGTGTGCACCAAATATTAGATAACAACAGTTAATTAACTCATATTCTTGGTTGATAATGCAAAAACTATTCATACTGTTCATACTTTGATCACTTTGAAAAAAGGTTTAATTTCATATATAAAACTAATCAGGAGTGGATTTTTTATAAGGATGGACATAATATGTTCCTGCTATGTAGACAAATAAATAATTTTGACAGACTTAAAATAATACAATGTAAAGGGTAAAGTCCAACATTATTTTTAAGCCACGATGATGGCAGTGATGCATGCATGTATGTGTGTGTGTGTCTGTGTGTCTGCACGTATTGCATACACTCAAACTGTCTGTCCTTCTTCATCTGACATGAATAAAACCAAACAATCCCATATTCATGGATATCTTCCCACACTGGCTTGTTATTAGTTGAACCTCTATAATGTGGGTCACAGTATTTTGCCAAGGAGCTATAAGCTTGTGACTTTAATCGAGAAAAGAATCTATACTTTAAAGGTAAAGTGTCTCACCTTTCTGAACAATAGCAATTGGTCTACGATTGGTCTAAAATGAATCATACTGTCAAGTCTGACAAGATGAAGAGAATCTTGTTACTTCTAGGTAGCCCTGGTCTGTTTCCGTGATTTGGATCTGATTTAAATATTTAACTTCCTTTTGGAAAAAATCATTATTAAATTACCAGAAGCCTTTTAAATTGTGCTAAGGCTAACAAAATAATGATATTTATCCAAGGAAAGAACTAGATGAATGAATATGATATAAATAATCTGGTCAAAATAACATTGTGGCCCAGTACCAGTACCTTTAAAGCATCTGGTGCTATTTGATGTGTAAGAAACAGTTCACCAGATGAGCTAGGCCTGTTTTATTTATGAGACTGTTATGTTTTCATGGAACTCTTTTTCTGGAAAATGGCATCATTGATTTAATAATAAGGACACTGTTGGAGAAAATACAACAATATGCTATTTCCTCTTGAACAAAACAACAAACATTAGGATTTCCAAAGCAAAATTACTAGAGTTGATTCTTTCCATCTGGTGGAAGGTCAAGGAAAATGGCAACAGTGTAATGTTACCAAACAGCTAAATTTTGTGTGATGCATCCAGCTTTAGATAAGATAAGGTTTCCTTAAGTATCTTGCTGCAGGTAGTGAGAAAAGGCCTGGGTTTTGCAAGTATTTCAAGCCTTCCTTTAAAATTCTTTCAATGAAATTCTAAGGTGCCTTCTAAGACAAAATGCTCATTATTACCACAGTCTTTGAAAGGAGCAAGTAAGATTTTTTTCTTATTGTAGATGAAGCCATTACTTTTTGCCCCCATTTTTTTCCTTCATTATTTATTATTTCCTTCATTATTTGAAATGTCCAAATAGATTATCTTTTAAAATTACTGTCTCTATCATGTCCTCTACAATTTGACATGCAATTTTTAATTATTCCATTAAAATGATTAAAAAAGGGACACCTGGGGGGCTAGTGGTTGAGCGTCTGACTTCGGTTTAGGATATGGTCTTGGAGTCCCAGGATTGAGTCCTACATTGGGCTCCTCTCAAGGAGTCTGCTTCTCCCTCTGCCTATGTCTCTGCCTCTCTTTGGGTCTCTAATGAATAAAAAAATAAAATTTTAAAAAATAAATAAAATGATTAAAGAGTATATTAAAAATAAAGATTCTGTAACCACACTGACTGAGGTTAAATCCTTGCTGTGTGACCTTGAATTACTGATTCAGGGTTTCTGTGCTTGGGTTTCTTCATTCTATCTCCTAGAGTAGCTGTGGTGACACCAGAATTATTTCATATATAGAATTTAGCCCAACTACCAATATATACTTGAAAGTTAAAAGTCTGGTTATTTTTGGTATTTGTAATAAAATTACTTCATCACGATGCCAACTGACAAGGTAAATATTTTTGTTGTTTATTTTCTGGAGATTTAACTCTTCCCTTCCTATGAAAAGAAACAGATCAAATAGAGGCTAGAATTCCTTTGTACCTTAAAAGCTTTCTTTTTGATTATTTATTCTGAGGATGTAAAGTAGCAGATCCTTAAATCATAAAATGTAGAATCTAGGTTATAAGACAATTCAGGATATTCTGATCCCAATACTTCAAATAATAATATGAATGAATATTATTTTGATCTCAGATTCTTAGATATACAATCACAGCACGGGACAAAATGTCTTAAACAAATTGTGAGAGAGAAGTATGATTTTTTTTAGAAAATAAAGTACTTTATGGTATACTAAACTAAATATAACGTTGGTACGCTGAACTAAATGTTATTTTTAGCTTTCACCTTGAGTAGAATATTCAAGTTTATAATGAATCTGTAAACCATACATACAGTGAACCATGTGCTAATTAACAACTGTGGAATCACAGTTTGTTATATTTTTTTTTTTTTGCATATCATTGATGGGCTTTTGTAAATTTTGTTGAAAATATGTTAAGTCTCCGATGCTCATAAGCTGCTGACCATATTCCAAAAGAGAGAGATCTACCTTCATTCACATAATAATACTAATAGAAAACGTATTTCTTGGGGAGATTTTACAGATTTAATTATTAATTTCTGGAAAAGCTGATTAGCTTAAGCACTATTATTTCATATTTCTCTTATTTCCTGAGAATTCTTTTTCTTTTTTTTAAGATTTACTTATATATTTTGGAGGGGGGGGGGAAGTGCAGAGGGAGAGGGAGAGAAAGTCTTAACAGACTCCACACTCAGAGCAGAGCCTGACATGGGGCTTGATCTCACGAACCTGAAATCTCAACCCTGGGATCTCCATCTGAGCTGAAACCGAGAGTAGGACACTTAACTCACTGAGTTACCTAAATACACCCAGAATGTTTTAAAGAGATAAATAGAACCTGAATATCTCCCCCCTTCTTCATACTTCTCAATATTTTCTCAGTGCTATTAGAATTAAATCCATTCTTTAAGATGGTTTTTAAAACCCTTCATAATCTGCCTCTTGTCTAATTTCTCATGCTCTAAAAAAGATTTATTTAAATTCTAGAAAAAATGTTCTCGCTTATCTTACATCTTACAAGCATGACATTTTCCTTCTCTTCTCTCTGAGCCTCTTTCTCCTTGGTCTCCTTCTCCTCCAAATCTTCTTCCTCTTCTTCCTTCTGTGCCAGGCATACAGTGAAGAATAAAACAACACTACACTTGCGGAGCTCATGCTCTATTATGAGAAGATAACAAACAAAGAAATATGCAAGTAACACTATGTGGGTTTTTTTTTTTTTTAATTTGCTTCTTCTAATTCCTTTTAACATCACTTCCTCATGGAAGCCTCCTATGACTCTGATTGTTACTCCCCTGTCTTTTCTAAGAATATTTCATTTTTAGCACATTTGTTATGACTTGTTTAAGGTATACCATCCCTGAGGGTGTGGAAATTACAGTTTCCCACAGCTAATTCCCATAACAAATTGTCCAGTAATATACCCTTAGAACATTTCATGTTTCCTGGGAATGAAAAGGTAATTGATAGTTACTTACTAAATGACCGATCAACTACAAATCAAACATGAAACCACATACTTTCCATTTGAACCAAAGGATTCTCTATTTCTGCAGATTAACTCTGCAGAAATCTAAAAAAAAAATGATTTATTTCTGTTTGCTTATTTTAGAAGACTGAATGGAGAAGAGATGGGCAAAGGGTTATATGATCTTATTAGGTAAAAATACCTATTGGAAAGTCTCCATAATTAGAGCAGCAACATACTTCTGTGAAGATAAATGACCAATGAATGAATGAATAGAAATAAATATACCTATTGTGACCTAACATGTGTCAAATTTTAATTACAAGAATTGTTAAAATTTCACATCAAAAGGAAAAGAATTGAGTTTTAAAAATATAATCCTGGAACAACTCACTTCTTGAAGAAAAATCTTAAATGCCTATTCATAGTATCAAAATAAATCCCATATTTCAAATAAAAATATATTCCAAGTGGATTAAAAATTTAACTGTGAAAAAGTTAAACTATAAAAATACCAGGAGAAAATGTTCATAGATAATTGAATAATCTTAGAGATAGGAAAGCCCTTTCTAAGAGTCAAGGAGTTGTTTAAATTCAGGAAGCATCTTATCCAGAACATTAAATGACTGGTGTCCCCCTCCTCCTGAATATTATGTGAATAGTGGCTTTCTGGAAGACAGCTCTGCAGTCTTTATCTAAGGGAGTGTTAGAAACTTGAAACAAACCATGATTATTTTTTCCTACAATAGTTTTTAATCATTGAAATAGCAAACTTTAAGTAAATAATTTTGACATGCCACTCATGAATTGAGAATTTATTTGACATATATTACATCTTTGAAGTAGTCATACTATACAAATAGTCCTTAAATACCAATACAAAACATGTATATAGATATTACATTGTAAAAAAGAGTCAAATATATTATTAAATGTTTCCCTAGAAAATAAACATTGAACAGATCAAGATATAGTATTAAACTATGTTATAAAATGCCAATTAAAATGAGATATTTGTTGTTCATCATATTGTAAGCTGTGTTAAAAATTAAAACGGTAGTGAAATAAGTGTAGACGAAACAGGTGGTCTCTATTTCTTATAAATTTTCAAAAAATTATTTCTTTGTGAACTGTCATTAAACATATCAAAATGCATTAAGGGGGCACCTGGGTGGTACATTCAGTTAAGTGTTATATGTCTGACTCTTGGTTTCAGCTCAGGTCATGATCTTAGGCTTGTGCACTCAACTCCAAATCTGCTGGATATTCTCTCTCCTTCTCCCTCTGACCCTCCTGCTGTGCTCTCTCTCTCTCTCTCTTTCTCAAAAACATAAATAAATCTTTAAAAAACTACTTTAAAAATTTGTTAACTAAAACTTTGTCTTCAACAAATAAATGATTGCATGCTTTTACAACAATGCATGTACATACTGTTAATTTTTGTGTTTTGTGTAAGAGTAAAAATATAATGAAAAACAAACTTAATATTCAATAATATTTGGTTAAATAATTAAGATGAATTCAAAGTTTGTTCTTAAAATGATAAATCTATAACAACATAGAATACTGACAATATATTTCTAGTATGAAAAGAGATTATAAAATAATCTTGTAGTATAATTGCATTTTTGTAAAAAAAGAATACACCCTATATATATTTATATTAGAAGACATTCTTCAAGGAATCACAACAAACTCTCTTTTTTTTAACAAACTCTTAACAATGGTTATATCTATATTGTGTAATTTATGATGGTATTAGCTTTTGAGTGATTTTATTAGATATTAAGCTGACTTCAAAATCTGGTCTTCACAAATTAGATGATGTGTGAATCTCTGTGGCCCATTTTTTTAATATAAATTTATTTTTTATTGGTGTTCAATTTGCCAACATATAGAATAACACCCAGTGCTCATCCCATCAAGTGCCCCCCTCAGTGCCCCTCACCCAGTCACCCCCACCCCCTGCCCACCTTCCCTTCTACCCCTCCCCCCCAGTTCGTTTCCCAGAGTTAGGAGTCTCTCCTGTTTTGTCACCCTCACTGATATTTTCACTCATTTTCTATACTTTCCCTTTATTCTCTTTCACTAATTTTTATATTCCTCAAATGAATGAGACAATATAATGTTTGTCCTCCTCCGATTGACTTACTTCACTCAGCATAATACCCTCCAGTTCCACCCACGTCGAAGCAAATGGTGGGTATTTGTCGTTTCTAATGGCTGAGGAATATTCCATTGTATATATAAATGTGGCCCATTTTCTGCATTGAAAATGGTTATAGTAATAGTATCTGCTTTAGTTGTTCAAAAGATTAAAATGGCTAATATATGTAAAGCACTTAGAAGAACTTTGTACAAGATAAGCATTCAAGAGTTAACTTTTTTCTTTTGTCATTCCAATTATTTTTATAAAGATTGTCAATTACTTTTGTAATTAAAAATAAAACTCATCTCACTAAAAGTCTCCTAATGTAATCTGTGGGTAACATAATGAGACCAACTGGATGAAAGCTTAAATTACTAAATTTGTTTGGGCACAGGGAAAGACTATATTCAGAAGCAGTTTCTTTGAATAGTATCTAAGCGTGTTTTATATATATATATAATCACTGCCTGAGCACAGTGTATTTTGATTGGTTCTTAAAGAATTGCTGAAATATTCTGACTGGTTCTAAGGGAGGCAGAAAAAAATTCTAATGGGTTCTTCCTTCTAAGCAAGGCTGTCTCAGCAACTGATCTGCCCCAACCTAAAGCTATTTCTGTACCTGACATGGTTTCCAATACCAAAGGTCAAGGTGTTTAATTTTAAAGGATCAGTTTTCTTAATATAATGTCCTTGATATTGATTTGAATTACAGCCAACTTTCTTAGGAATATGCCCTGATGCTCTCAGGAAGTACAGTCATACAGTTTAACAAATCTTGTTGCTTGGTTTCCTTTTTCTTTTTACATTAGGATTATTTATAATTTTATTGAATGATATTTTTTACAGTTTCCCATCTCCTTGAGAATAGTTTCCTTAGAGTTTTCTTAGTAATATCATCTTACTCATCCTATTTTTAATTTAACTATTCTGAATAGTCTTTGAAATCATCCACTTCAGTTCTGATCCTTTGAATGACCGGGAGGATGTTATTGCAGACACCTGTTAGTCTAATTGTTAGTTTAGTCTCTCCCAACCCCCACCCCCAATCAGTTTCATTTCCAGAGGTTTAATCCTCTGAGGGAAATGCTCTATTTTCCTGACTTTATGTTAGCATCTTGGGCAGATTCACCCAGAACAGCCCCATCTTCTCTCTGCTACTCACTCTTACTCAAGGCTGACTTGTTAATAGGTGAATTAGGAAGAATATTAAGTGTAGTGATTCAGACCTGTCTATGTTTCACTTGTATCTGCTGCCTGCAGGGAGAATGAAGGCTAGTTTGCTCTTTGTTCTGAAATAAACTTGAGTGGTTGAATAAGACCCTCAATCCTACTGAGCAGGAAGAGAGGATGGCACTAAGGTTGTCTATTTCAGTAGCTGTATTAGTAAGTACTTTATTTACAGATCAAAAGCCATGACTTCCACCCAGCTATTTATTACAGTAGAGCTGACATCTTGATCAAAATATCTCTTCCAGTTTAGAACTTGAAAGAGATGAATAGGTTCTTACCTACTTGGCTCTTACCTTATACTACTGAAACAATCTATCCTGATTCTCTTACTTTAGGAAAACAGGAGCTGAATCAAACGTTCTCATTAAGCCTCTCCCAAGCCTCTAAGCCCATTTGGGACTTCAATTAGCATTCTAGAAACAGTTTTGATAGAATCTTTGGATTTGAGGGGTTATTTGTAAGCATATTATTTCTACTCTCAATTACCTTTTTCCTACCCTTTGTTGATCTTTTTTACAAATTTTTCTTTTCTTTTATTTTTATTTATTTATGATAGTTACAGAGAGAGAGAGAGAGGCAGAGACACAGGCAGAGGGAGAAGCAGGCTCCATGCACCGGGAGCCCGATGTGGGATTCGATCCCGGGTCTCCAGGATTGCGCCCTGGGCCAAAGGCAGGCGCCAAACCGCTGCGCCACCCAGGGATCCCAAATTTTTCATATCAAATTATGGTTTAGCATAGGGTATCTGATACTAAGCTGCCTGGCTCTAAATCCCTCTATTGCTTGCTGGTTGTGTGAATTGGGACAGGCTTTATCATCTGCACAATGAAGACAAAAATAATACCTAACTGCTGTTATATTGCTGATTAACTGAGATGATATGTAGAGGGTTTCTGACATGTAATAGGCATCCATTGTTATTTGAGATAGCATCGTTCCTTTTATCTTGACCCACATTCATTCTCAGAAACCCACGTCCACTAGCATCACCTGAAAAAGTAGTATAATAATAAAGCTATTAGGTCATGTGTATCTATTTTGTCCATCATTTAACTGAATTGAAGTCCATCATTATAACTATAAACTGTCTTTGGTACTAGGAAATCATTGCCCATATAGAAGTATTTACAACTTATTCAACATATAATTTAATCGTTCGTGTAGTCATTATACATCATTTAACATTAATGATTTGACAGAAGCTTTAGGAGATAGAGAGGCTTACATCTTATCCTCGAGCTACTTATGGAGAGATAAAACAGGAATGAATTATAATACAATATTAAAAAATGATGTTAGTAGAGCCCAGCTAAAGTATATTGATTCTTGACATGAATAGGTAACTAACTTTACCAAGTAGTGGCATGGGGGAGATTGTGGTTGTTCCAGAAATTGAAGAGTTGACATAATTTACATTTCCAAAATATATAATGTGTGTACAAATTTATTCTATTATGTAATTTGATTTTACATTTTATAGTATTTTCATGTTATTATCTAAGTAGGGACTTCAAGCCAATTAATTTGAAGTTCTATAATAAATGTTGTCTTCAGGAAACATCCAGAGTCATTTAAGGCTAAAAAAACAAGAACTACAACAGAAACAAGGACATTACTATGTAGGAGGCCTGGAGTAAATAGTATGTTATATAAAAGTATTTTTTGATGAATAAAAGTATATTTCCTCCACTTCACATCTAAGATAAAATCTATTAGCTTCGTGTAACATTTATCATACTTATCTACTGCTATTATTTTAAATTTTGTTTTATTTTAATTATTTAAATCCTGTTTTCTAATTTTTGTTTTCTCGTCACACCTGGGAAACAATTTTTTGTTAATGAAAACAAGCAACAGTAGTTTGCAATCCATACTACAGAGAAAGAACAGAATTTCTGAAACGTTCACTTTCCAGAAAAAAAAAATCATTTGACATACTTGTGTTTTCTTTGCCATCTATCAACAACAGTACAATAATTGAAGACACAAAACTTTATTAGCTACTTAGGGAAATTACTTGTTTACAGAAAGCCTGTAATTCAATCCTAAATGTATTAATGCCTCAAATCTTTTGAAGCAATTTTCATGATGCAGGAAGATAGTCAAGTAATTTGAAACTCCCATTTTGTTTGAGGAGTTTAAGTGTGCCAAATGTCATATGAAACCATAGATATTGTTGAATTATGGCCAATTTGTTGCCTTATCTTGGGATTTCAAATGACATTTTTCTTTTAAGTAGAAATAATAGGAGGGAGTTCCGTTTGACCTGAGCCAAGTCATCATTTTAAACAAGCACATGCTGTTGTCTTGCATGCAAAGCCTTCCTTAGATGGAAAACTTAAATGGACATATTGCATGGAACATATTGAAAGGACTTCTAAAACATAGTTGTTTATCAGAGTTTATAATTGTGAGACTCTTTGAAGTCTTAAGGACAACAGTTTGTTTCTAGTGAGTTTGGAGTGAGAAGGGTGGGAAATATCTCACTGATATTTCCTTTCTCTCAGAGGAACCATTATGTCAAAGATTAGAAACAGATTTCTCAGCTACAGTCAAAGTTGAAACTAAAATAAAACAGATGCTTCTTATTGATAGGATGAAAATTTGAGTACTTTCGGAAGAGAGTAGTTTATTCTACAGGTTCTATATTTACTACATATATCTACATATGGGCTTTGGATTCAAGGTGGATTTTTCTATTAAAAAGTGATTTTTAAAAATAGTATGAAGGCAATGTCTATTGTTATACCCAACAGCCATGCTCTCATGCTCCATCTTTGATGGAAGATTTCTTTCCAAAACTTTAGAATGTGAGAATTCTGCATTCTTCAAGACACCCTTTGTACTAGAGCTACTTGTATAACTAATCCTGGCCAATGGGATCTAAGAAGTCTGAGAAATTTTCCTCTTTATTAAAAGTGAATGAAAGCTATTCTGCTGTTCATTGCTTGATGTCTGTACATGAAGCCTGGAACTGATTGAGCCCAATCTGTGACCATGAAGGGAGAGAGACAGCAGGCAAGCTGTGGATGGCATAGAGGAGAGATGATAACCACCATTGTCATTAGTTACTTCATTAAACTGCAACATCAGTGTTGGAATTGCCCTACCCATTCTTCTTCCATTGTGAGATAATAACCATTACATTTTTATTTATTTTCAGAAAGGAATTCTGATACTTGTAGACACACATACCTAACCAAAACATAAAATGATTCTATCTTTGCCACATGAACAATATACTCAGTAACCTGAAGGCAAAGCATGATAAATATACCCTCAGGTGACTTTGATGAATCAAGTCCTGGTATAATCTTTTCCCCTTAAGAGTGGGCAGAGTGTGTACATTGCTTCTAACAAGTGGATTACGAGAAGGTGATAGGAGAAAATCATTCTCTAGATTAGATTACATCATACAAGACTAAACTTTTAGCCCAGTAGAGTGAGAGTTTCTTACTGGCTTTGAAGAAGTAAGCTGTATGTTGTGACAGAACTGTATAACTAATAATTGGACAAAAAAAATGAGGAGCTCAGTTCTTCAATGATAAAAAATTAAATTCAACCAACAACAATGTGTGCTTGAAAGAGGATACTGACCTCCAAGAAACAAAAAGGCCCATCTGTAGCCTTGATAGTCTTGTCGGACCCCAACCCCAGGTTCCAATAAAGCCATGTTTAGATTCCTAACATATGGATATTGTGAGATAATTAATGTTATTTTATGCCTCTAAACTTTTGGTAATTTGTTATGCAACATTGATAACTAATATATCAAGTCACCAATGCTTACACAGACAGGTAATTTGAACTTCATAATCACCTCAAATTTACCTAGTCTACAATTGAAACTTCTGTGTCTTGCAATCCAAACATCTGTCATCCTTACAATTTGTTATTTCTATGAACTATTTCACCCATTTATAGCCAATTATGACATCTTCAGATAAAATTTACACCACCGATTAAGCTTCCTGAAGCAATCTTCTATCATGCTTCTTCCCTGAAAGATGTCCTCTTGTTTTAGTCTGTAAAATTGACAGAGAGATTTGTCTGTATTAAATATACATGGCTAGAAATTGTGTGGAAAATAAGTATTCTCATCCAATGATACATTGTACATTCTCTTTAAAGGGTAATTTTTTTCACATATTTTAAAGCCCCCAAAATACCCTTATTCACTTATTCAGTATCCCAATGTATTGCTTACTTCAAACCAAGGGCCTAATCCAGTATTTCACCCATCTCATCAAATAGAACATGTCTAAAACAAAACCCAAGTTTGTCCCTCCCATATTTACCATCTCTATTCACCAAATTGTCTCAGCCGAGAGGCACTTGCCTTCCTTCATTCTCTGTAACATTCAAAATCAAGAGTTGCTAATTCTACATCTGCCATTTCTACTCTCCAGTCAGAGTGATCTTTTAATAATATCATATTATTAACAGATATTCATAACTATGTTATTAGTTTGAGAAATTTCTTCAATCACTCCCCATTTCGTGGGTTGCAAGAACCAGCTTACCCAGCCCTGTTTTATGGCCATGTTGGCGGTTCTTTCCTCGACAATTCTGAGAAAACAGTAAGACAGAGTAGAGTCTTAGATCTAGGAAGACCTTAGACATCAACCTCCTATTTCACAAATGAGAAAACAGTCCTGGACATTTCAAAATTATTACCCCTTGAATTATGTAATGCTAAGGATAGATTTAGAATCCAGTGTTTTAGGATGCTGTTCAGATTCCAGTTTATTTGATCTTCTGCCTTAAACTAGGTAAATTGATTTTACTGTATGCATTGTATAGTTCATTTTCTTCCATGACATATCATTTAAATGAATAGAAAAATCAAAATAGAGAACCCTGGAAACTTTCTATACTGTTCTCTTCTCCTATACTAAGTACTGGGTACTTTATTCAATACAGATACAAATTTGAATTCTGACTCACCTAATGACTGTGATCTGGAGTAGATTACTTCTCCAAACTTCACTTCTTTTATTTACTACACATATGTAATAATTATACCCATTTTAATGTTATTGTGAGTATCAAGTAGAGCTTGACATTTTATTGTGCTTTGTGTGACGTTTGTCACAGTAAATGCTTCAAACAAGTCAGCTTCTATTGTTGCTCTTATTTTTGTTGTTCCCATGATGGGAAATGGACAAGCATAAGATATTTTCACTGATAAGCTAATTTGAAAATTAATGCTATAGCAAAACTGTGTTGTAATTCTATTTAGTGAGCTATTATTTTTTGATACAAAATAAATCTATTTATAATTCTATTGTAATTGCAATGAAAATTCTGTAAGAAAACCCAAAGAACTAATTTTTTTTTCTGTAGAACTAATTCTTAAAGCAATAGTTGGAGGCGTAATATTCTTGAAATACAGAATAAGGAAATTCAACTAGTTTGTAGAAACATGAGCTGATATGTTCTTTATAATAGGCTTTCCTATAATATTTGGTCTAGTCTTTATGAAAATAACATTATTAGAAAAAAAAGAAGATTGGTACAAGCTTTTCATTTTATTAGGATTAGTTTTTTGTACTTTGAAATTCTTCCTAATTCAAGGATCCAATTCTGCTGTTGATTGCATGAATTACTTGGTTAATATAATACATTTTTAAAGATAACTAACCATACCATATAGCACATTTATCAACCTTAGCCAACTAGATTTGGGATCATTATTTTCTAATTTTTTGCCTCTGCTGCTATGAGCAGCATGAAACTACTTATTTCCTCAGCAGTCTTTAGGTAACAAGAATGGTACTTTGACATGGGAACGCACTGATTAATAAAGTGAGTGCAGGAACTGCTGTGCCACACATAAAGTGATCTAAGAATAATTTAATTCTTATTCAATGATCGGTTGCTTTTCCCAAGACCATAATAGTTGGCAGAATTTTAATTGCAACTACATTATGTTGAATTATATTCATACTCTTAATTCTTGTTACATATCCAGAATATATGAAGTCCCACCTCTGTCAAAAGCTTTAGTAATCATAATTTCTCTCATTCTTCACATTCTCCCTTATAAGAATATAATATAGAGAATTACTTTGAAATTTGCTTAATACTTGATAAAGAAATTAATTGATGAAGACAGCTGAACTATTTTTCTCTCTTGTTCTGATTCTTTTTTCTATATTTGATCAAAATTTATTTAGGTTTTGCACTTGAGTCACAGGAATATTACACTTAGTTCTTATCTTTTGTTTTTCCTATTTTAATTTTTATATCTTAAGTGAATATGCATTTAATATGTAATAAAGTACACTTTCATGATTCAATTACTTTATAAAATAGTGTGAAGAAGAAAACAAATAGAAATGTGATGCATAGGAACAATCCAAGTGGAGTCCAAATTTCTATGCTTAAGATATTAGGTAGACCAACATTTTCTTTCAAAACTATTTTACTGAAGTGAAATTAAGGCAAATAAGCACCATGAAAGTAAGACTTTATACATCCCTGTGTTGGAAGGTACTTTACAATATTCTTAATTCTTACAACATTGGATAGTAGCATCATTCTCCTTTAAAATTAAAAAAAAAAAACATTCAAGCTAAGAGTTTTAATTAGGGGCACCTGAATGGCTCAGTAAGTTAAGTGTCTGCCTTTGGTTTAGGTCATGATCTCAGGATCTTGGGATCAAGCTCCCATGGGGCTCCCTGCCCAGCAGGTAGCCTGATTCTTCCTCTTCCTCTAACCATCCTCCCCGCTTGTGCTTTCTGTCTCAAATAAATAAATAAGTATTTTTAAAAAAGAGTTTTAATTAACTTTGACTAGAGTTACACAATTTAATTAGTGCCTTGGCATCACGTGAGTCCTCCCTACCTGACTCCAAAGTAGATGTTCTTTTTTATGATAACGATTCTTCTTTCGAATAGAAGCATTGACTAGAAGAAACAGAAACACTAGGGGTGGGAAGTTTCTGGATGCACTGAAAATATAGGGAGGAAAGAGGGGTCACTAGCTCTTGATTTTCTGTTGTGAGAGCAAAAGGGCTTCTGAGACAATTTTAGGAAAATAAGTTATAAGATTTTGTTTGTTTGCATTTCTTTTAAAACCACACCAGAGAAAATACACTTGCACACACATACACACTAGTCTCCTCATTTAGAATAATCATCTTTCCTATCTTTTATGGTTTCATTCTTTTCAAACCTTTTCAAAATTCTAGGTCTGAAGTTTACATGGAAAACTCTTATAAGAATGAAAAGAAAATATTTTACTATTTAGTTGTCATTATTATGTTTTTCTAAGTACAAACTATACCTGGCCTCTGCATATGCTATTTTATCAAATGAAATTTTATTCCCTCCAATCACAGAACTTCAGCTGACAAAAAAGTATCCACATTATACTATGCATCAGAATGACTTGGAAATACATTTTGGATTACCTGTCGTCTCTACTGTGTTTGAAATTTCTTAAGAACAGGGATTATTTCTCCATTGCCCAACATGACCCCTAAGCATAGAGTTTAAAGCATATTAGCAGAAAGAAAAAACTGAATAAATAATATTAACTAATGCAGCTCTTGACCAAAGCCTAACATCTATGTATTTATTGTTACAGATTTTCAAGTAGTCATGAATCTATTACCTGGAGGCAACACAAACAAAACCAAACATAATTTTGCGAGCAAGAATAACGTCGTTTTGCAAAATCAGGGATTTCCCAGGTGAAACCTGAAACTGGCCCCATATATGAAGTGCAGTGAGAGACAGAAAGAAGACACAGGCCACCCCAGATTGGTAGGTGGCCAGTTTAATAAACAAGGAAAGTTATGTGCAGCCCGGGTGGCTCAGCGGTTTAGCACCGCATTCAGCCCAGGGCATGATCTTGGAGACCCAGGATCGAGTCCTATGTCAGGTTCCCTGCATGGAGCCTGCTCTCCCTCTGCTCTGTCTATGCCTCTCTTTCTCTCTGTGCCTCTCATGAATAAATAAATAAAAGTCTTAAAAAACAACAACAACAAGGAAAGTTATATGTGAGGCTTCTTTTGTGTGGCCACAGGATAAGTAAGTCTCTGCACCCAGCAACCAGAAGTTTAAATGTTTATACAGAGGCCTGAACTGGGTTCAGTCTTGTATCCACTCCACATGGTGTCAACAACACGTTACTGTCTCAAGGTTGTGTGCTTGAGAGACTTCTAGGTCCAGGAGGGAATTAGAGCACACAAGGACGGAAGGGCGGGGGGGCGGTTGCTGGGGATCCTTCAGTTACTTCAGAGCCCAGCTTGAAGGTAAAACGGTAGTAATGTCTTTTGATGACCCCTTCCAACAAATAACAACAAAAATCATTCCATGATTATCAGAAGAAATAGAGTGCTCATTTCAACCCAATCCACATAAGTGTCAATGACTTCAAGATTGGGCCTATCATATGAGATTGATCAATGTTTTCAGAGCAACTAACTAAAAAATAAATACAAAAAAAAAATTGACTACTAGGTGCATAACATCAAAAATAACCTCTTTGAACTACCATATTTAAAAATATTTGGGGCGGTAGATAATATAATAAAACCCTATTAGCATCTAGAAATATCTTTATTGATTCAGAGAGACAATATCTATGAAAGATGATTTTAATTCATCTTTTGGGTGTTTTACTAGTTTCTCTAGCTTGCACTACTGCACAGACTGTTCTTAGCATTTTATTCCAAACTGACCTGCCTCCTGTTCCCATCCCACATCCACAAAATTATTAAAAGTATAACTACTAAAGAGATTAATCTAAGTAGGAAACTTATTTGGAACATGTTTCTGATCTCAGAGAGCATCTCAGTAGTGGAATTTGTGTTAATGAATCAATAGTTTTGAAAAAATACTCTTGCTTGTCCCCCCACCCTGTTCCCTTTGTGTTTTTGTGCTTTAAACTTGCTCGTATTGATCTTTTTCTTCACACTTCCTATGTTCCTATGACTCATCTTCTTTTTATAATAGTTTTTACTAAAACAATACGAGGTTGTCCACAGCTAATGGATAAATGATAAAGATTAGGATGCAAGGGAGTGAACAGTAGATTCTACCGTGAGGGAGAGCAAGAGTAGAAATCAGATCCTCATTTCTATGGAAATGAAGTGTTGGAAGAAGTTTTCTTCCCTGCTGTTTAGGATGAATGTTGGATCCATGGCAGTAATGCAGCAAAGGTCTGTTAAGAGACTCCGGGATTTTGGCTGGTGCCTTCTTTATGCTTAGCCGCACAGCTGGTGCAGGTGCATTTTCAGCCATAATAACTAATAACATTCCCGGTGGAAACATTCAACTGTGGTAAAACAGACAGAAATCTATTATAAATGTGAGTGCAATGTCAATGTTTACAGAAGGAGGTCAAATAACAGAATTCTATTTGGTAAATGTCAGTACTGTATGAGTAGAAAGCATTCACAATATTTGCATTCTTATTAGAATGATACGTGTAAAACCCATAAATATTTCATGGATTTTTTTAACTTCCATTTTTCTGCCCTCTCCAGAAATTACTTTTTTTTTTTGCCATTTCTCAGAGTCTTAAAGTTCATGCTGTTGCTTATATAATTGCCAGTATTTCAGGTCATATGGTGAGCCACTGTACTGGTATAATGTCCAGTTGAACTGTAACTTATTGTGACATTCTAGACACTTATATTCAGAGGTAAACCCTAGAGCCAAAAGCTTCTTCTAATGCGAATCCACTCACAGGCATACACAAATCCTTACTAAGTCACCTAAAATCAACCAGTTATGTCTGCATTGACTCATTCATTTTCCATACACTTCAGCATGTTAAGATGAATCACAACAACCACATGTGATCTCAGTCTTTTTTTTCTTCTTAACACAGGTCAAAACCCCAAAACCATTTGATTTATAGTGATGCATACGTAAGTACTTGGATATATATATTTAAAAATGTGTGAGTGATGTTTGTATGATTATTAACTACTAGAAAGTGTGAAATATTATACTATTAGTAATTTAATCATTGCTTTCTGGGTAGAAGTAAAGATTGTCCCTTTATGGATTATAGACACCAAGTTAACCCTTCACTGGACTCTTCATGCTACTACCATTACTTATGTAAGCAATCTAATGAGCATTCAATTTGAGCAAGGGTGCGTAGGGATCATAGTGTCTGGTTCCCTACAGGTTGGTGTATGTATACCAACCTATACGATCCTAGAGATAGGTTGTCTGAAAGGTTAGAAAATTAAATTTAAGAAGACAGTAGCTGATTCCAGATTTGCCACACTATTTTAATTTGATTCTATGTAAGGAATATATTGCAGTTTTAACTAAGAAACACTCTTATACAAATATTTTACAAACATGGTTTCCATTCTGTGGCTTTAAAGAGACTTCATTGGTCAACCAACATGGTTTTATAGAAATTTTCTTATGAATTTTGTTGAAAATTGTTAACCCTAGTAGCTCTATTTCAAGGCACTCCTTTCAATTAAAAAAAAAAAAAAAGATCTCTCAGGGACATGATCTACTAGCCTGAGAAATTCCAAGGGTATGGGATTATATTTGTTAATTGGGGTGAAGCAAATATGACAAAATAAAAAAGGTGCTGTGAGAAGACCAATGAAGATACAGAAGTCTACAAAAAAGCTTGTAGGTGGTAATAGTCTACAAGATACATATTTAACATAAAATAAACAATGATCTCAGGTCAGCCTGCTAGGATTTGAATCAGTGGGAATAAAAATCAGTTGCCTGGGATTTTCAGAAAGACCACAAAGCAAAACTCTAGCAAAAGATCTCTCCATTAAAAAAAAAAAAAATCTCTCCATGAATACATAGATACAATGTCAGTCACATACTTGATCTGCTTTGAAGGGATCAAAGCAGAAAGAAACTCTAAAGCCAGATATATTTCTGTGGCATTACCTAAAATTTCACCTTTTGGTACATACTTTTTTCTCCATTTTAACATGGGATCTTTTGTAAAGTATAATACTAACTTCAAATCTTTTAGAAAAAGAAACTAAGTACATATTGATTATAAGACACATCCTCATTTTAGGAACATTAACATATCAAAAAGGCACAGTAATGAGAAAATACAGTGTTTATTAAAGATTAACAAAATTAAATTGTAAATGTTCATCAGGAATTCATGTATTAGATTAAACCATTCCCAACTGTACTGGCTGCTATGGTGAGATACCCCAATCTCTTTAGAAATAAAACATTCTTTATTCCAACCATGAAGAGGATCCTAACTCTCAGGTTAGTCCCTGAAGGCAATCTCAGCTACAAAGATCTCCGCGAGATTGAGCTGAAACCTTTATTGAGATTGCATTATGGTTCATCTTCTCCCTCTACCTAATTGTGCTTCACAAAAAGTTTTTCTTGAGATACTACCCCCAAAATATCTGATATGCAAATCTGAGTCTCAGAATATGTTGCTCAATGTCAACAATCCATTATAAATAGCAATCAGGAAACATTCGCATATTATAGATTTAAATATCCCACATTAATGAAAGAGCTGAACATCTGAATGAAGTAAAAATAAAAAAACTCTGAGAATGATGGATGACTAAAATGGCTAGCGTCAAATGTATGATGATGTACTTTAACTAGAGACTTATTAATCAGTGGAGAAATGGTGTTTAATATTTAACTACAATTCTCCCCTAATGTAGAGAAGTCCTAGCAGAGGGTTCTGATACTTACTTTGGAGCTAATAGACTGAGAAACTTCTCCAGTGTTTCCAGAACTTTGAAATTTATGCTAAACTAAGTAAGACTATTAAAGAAATGATTGAATTAGCCAAGAACCCAAATCAAACTTCCCTTTCTTCATAACAGTGAGAAAACTATCCCTCTCATTTTTAAAAAAGAATATTTTATTTATTTGACAGAGAGAGAGAACACAAATAGGGGAGTGCCAGAGGAAGAAGCATACTCCCCACCAAGCAAGGAGCAAGAAGTTGGGCTCAATCCCAGGATCCCAGGATCATGGCCTGGGCTGAAGGCAGACACTTAACCAACTGAGCCACCCAAGCGCTTCTACCCCTTGCATTTAAATTCTAGAGAATTTACTGTCTTGACTCTTAAGGACTTAAAATATCTAATATTAAGGATATTCATTCATGTTTTTATCTTATCTCCCTAACAATATCCTAAGTAAAAAAAAAATAGGAATCATAAGTTCAATATTTTTTAAATTTCCCACAACAATTTGAAAATTATTTTGCAGTCAGAAGATACTTAATACATATTTTGGACTAAATAGAAATCACTTTCTGATGGACAAGATTTATCTGTTTCATTTCTTTAATTAATGCACATTATGTTGTTATATATAATATGATTAAACGAGCATGGGTTTTAAAACAATGAAACTTCAATTCCTAACACTGATATTTATAAATAATATGTACTTCAGATTTAATTTTCTTATCTCTCAAAGATTTTCATGTAAATATTAAATGAAGTACCATATTTAAAGTGATTGGAATACTGCCTGATGCAGTTAGTTACTGACAAAATATTAATTTACTTTCCTCTCCATTCTCCATGATTATTATAAATATCCTAGTACATAATACAAATAAAGTGCCTATTACAAATATTACAGACCTTTAATAAATGACAATCTCTATTATTATTTATTATTATTATTACCATTAAATAAAATTCTACTTTACTTAAATCTCATAATACTATAAAAGAATAACCTCTGAGAACTGATAATTTCATGAATGGACATTTTATTGCTGCACCTCCACTAACTGGCTTTTTCTGCTGTCAGATGCAGTGCTTCTGATGCCTCCAAGCGTCGCCCCTTCCCCCTTATTGCTCCACTTTCTTGAATTCTGACATCTGTATGCTGGAAGGAAAGGAAAGTAAGCACATATGGCAATGGGAGGTACAATGGAAACAGTTCTTATGAATGTCTTTGAACTCCTTCATCTACAGATGATTGAAGAACGAATGACACACACTTACGTGATTTATGTTACAGATAGGACTGCTTACATAGTACCTAGTAATTTAGTTGGACATTTCTGCGCCTTGACACATTTTACCAACCAACTTATTTATATATTTTTTAAATAATATGCATAAGTTTTTTGAACGTGCATATGTTAACAATGTGCCTATGTTTATACTGTGCATGCTTTTTATAATGTGCCTATGATGTGCATGTTTCCCAGCCCTTTGCAAAACGCTGCTTTTAAAATTTTAAAAACTAATTCATATGTAGACACTCATAGGCAGATTTGGATGAGCTTTTAACTTTTTAACCCCTTCATTTATTTTATTACAAATATAGATATTTTCCCTCAACTAATTCAAAAAGATAAACATAGATCCATTTATCTGAAAAGTAATACAAATTCTAGAGTATTTAATATATATTTCAATTGTAAACAATTAGCTACTTCCAAAAGCCCAGAAATAAAACCATTTAATTCCATAAATATACAGTGTATACATGCGTTAATATGCCATGTTTTGACAATAATAGCAAAGTTGCAGGTTTCATGATTCAAATTTAACTATTATAATACACAATAGAAAATTAGGTAAAAATGAGGAAATGAAAAAGACTGTGATAAATATTAACACCCCATATTTTGGGTTTCCATTATGTGTAAGCTTGAAATGGGTCTGTATAGGAAATTTGGCTCTATTTAAAAGTGAAATTAAAGTGGTTGTTGAAGTTTAAAATCCTGTGTCACATAAGAATGCATTGATTGCTTTTTCTCTTTTTACCACCACTGTGCATCTTACATTTGATTCAAGCTGATTCTATAGCATCAATTCTGTTATCCAGACTATGATTAGCATTTATTCCATAGTTTAATAGTACTGTGAATCATGTTAATAACAAAGATATGACACTTTTAATTTTTATATTCAAATCAAAATTTTTGAATGGTAACATTTGGCAAGTCAAATAATTAAAACTGTAAAATGACTATTCCAGAATAGAAGATTTATGTTAGAAATATTACATTTGTTTCAAAGGTCTAGAATGATCTTATTTTTATTCAGTATAGTTGACACTTATAGTTTGCTTATCAGAAAATATAGTGGATATCACACACACATGAGAGAACCAAAAACTCGTAAAAGATTTAATATAACCAAGGATGAAATAATGCAAGAATTCACTTGAGAATAAAACTATTTTCTGATTATCTCTGTGATAATATGTCATAAACGTACATAAATGATTTACTCCATATATTTTTTGTCCTAAAGAGCCTGGTACAGTGAAGTGGTAAGATAAGAACAACAACAACAAAAAGACCCAGAAAATGTTGGGCTCTATCTGTAATAGCTCTGGAGACAAAACTAGACTATATTGTGTAATGTTATAATATTTGCATTGAGAACACTAATGAGTTTTAGTTTCTAAAAACTATACAAAAATTTATTGTAAGTGAAGACGGTATAGAAGAAAACAGTTAAAATTTTTGGTGGGGAGGATAGCTTACAGAATGGATCCATGAAAAAAAATAAGATATTATTGTGATATTTCTCAATCCAGACAACTAAGGCCAAGGAGATAAAGACATGCTTTTACAACTAGGTAATACGGATGGAAGATCTTGATATGCTAGAATAAGAACATTCATGTTCACACATCAGTGGTATGGTGTAATTTATATTTAATAAATTATAAGTTTTTTACCCTCAGGATGTAGAGCTAATAAGATATACAAAAATATTTTGGAGAAGCTTAAGAAAACATAAAGCTAATTAAGATGAAATTATTCTTGCAAAACTCTCATATAAATAGATTTTAGATTTGTCACTTGAGTGAATAGTTGAACTTTCTTTAAGTGTATCTCTGGGTAAATTTGAACAAAATAGTAACTAGGATGAGTTATGTTTGATCCCATTTTAACAATTACAAAGTTTCTAATATTTGAAGAATTAATGATAGAAATGTTGGGTCCTGTGTAAGAAAAGAGTAGAAAGAATAACTAAATAAGCAAAAACTATTGCCAGTAATTTTTCTTTTTCTACATAAATTTATTTTCTATTTCTTCAGAAATTTTATTCATATTTTCTACAGTCATTTTATTTATTTATTCTAGACTTCTTCAGACTAGATTTCAAATTCCTTCTTCCTTTTTTCCTCAGTTTCTTGTTGGGATATAGTAGAGAACTAGTAGCCTACTCAGATAGCAATTTTATTCTAATCATAAGTAATATATAGACATGGGCAGGGCTACTACAGTAAGTCCATAATTGCCAATAAGAGCTTAGTCACTTTTTTTCTCTTAAGATACCCTTAAAGCATTATTTTTGCTCTCATGATATTGTAAATATATACATATATAAAGTTATATACCATAATGTTTATGGCAGTGTTATTCTTTATTGTTCCAAACTAGAAAATGCCTAAATGTCCATCAGTAGTTAATTAGGTAAATATTTTGTGATATATTGACACAAGGGGGATTTATAAGCAACAATATAAATGGATTTCACAAACAAAACTTGTTTAAAAGTCAGATACAAAGGAGTACTAACAACATATTTCCATTTTTATAAGGTACAAAACTTGTTGGAACTAATCTATGCTGCTAAAGTAAGGATAATTGTTATCTGTGGAGAGGTAAATTTGTGGCTAGGATGAGGGAGCTTCTGGTATGTTGGCAATGTTCTGTCTCTCAATCTGGTTGTTGATTACAAAAATGCGTTCAATTTGTGAAAATTCAGCAACTGTAAATTTATATATAATATACAAATAGAAAAAAATATTTTAAGAAAGTCTGTTTTCACATTATTTGCTTAGTGTTCACCTTGTAGGTAGCACTGGGCTTGATGTTGAGTGGGGGGTGAATTAATATGAATAAGTGTTCTCACTCTTAAGAATTTAAAAATCTTGTGGTAAAGTATGAAAAAAGGAAAATGCTAAGTCAGAAAGTTATGGGGACCATGGTCTGGAGTATCAGAGGAGGAAGTATTAACTCTTACTTTGAAAGATAAAGGAATAAGTGCTAGTGACATGAAAAAGTGGTAACAGAAGTCCTCTCCATGCACATCCCATTCCCAGGGACTGTCAGTGAAGGGAAGGAGAAAAGTGTGGTAGAAACTAGAAGGGGATCAAACAAAATGTTTTGTTCTATAATCAAAGAGTGTATTCAGAGATATTGGGAAAATGGTACTTAAGAAAAAAGAGATGCGCCTTAAAATGTAAATAAGAACGGTAATTGCTGATAGAGTAAGGTACTAGTGGGTGGAAATAAAAGAATGAATGAAGGTGGAAGAATCAGGCTTGAAGAAAAAACAGACATTTCCCCCTATATCTGCAGGATTTTCTGAAACATCCTGGAAGTGTAACATGGGACCAAATCAAGGGTCTCTACTTCTTGGTCATGTCTAGCTCCATTTCGTAACCTGAGTCCTGCTCATTTTTCCCCTGCAGAGACTAATCTGTGTCACTGTGTTGAACTGGAGAAGACTCAGGCCCAGATGCTAGGATTTGTATGATATTTGTGCTTCAGAGACTGCTTGATCTAAATTAGACCAATAAAAACATATGCCTATAGGGTTTGATGATTAGCTTAATCAATTTAACCTATGAAAATAATCAGAACTCTAATTTATACCATACAACAAATTAGTTCTATGAAACTTACAGATTGAAAAGTCAGAGCCAGGAAAATATTTTTCTCTTTTGATGAAAATATTATTAGATTAGTTAGAAATTTAGAATAAGGTTTGCTCTCAATTGTAGTAGCTTTACGCTGCCTGGATTTTTCTGGTAGAATCATTCTGCTTCAATACATTCCTCCATTTTTTAAAAATAGATTTAACATATTTACGGTTTTATATTCTCTGTATTTGAACATAAATCCTCATTGCTTATTTAGGACTTACATTCAGCTACATATACTCATCATCTGGTAGATAAATCAGACTTCCATGAACCCAAAATAGCTTTAATTTTCAAATTTGAATTTGTTGTACAATCTAAATCCTTGGTACTCCAAATACAGTCTATAGACCAGCAGTATCAGCCTTACGTGGGAGCTTGTTAGAAATGCCACACTGCAATCTGCTCAATCAAAATCTTTATTCAAAAAAAAAAAATCTTTATTCCAACATGACATGACATGACTCCTAGGTTACTTGTATGCATATTAAAAGTTCAGTGCACAAGTTTAATTTCCTTGTTTCCCCCCCTCTTTCATGTTATATTGGAGTTCCATTGCTACATGGCAAAGTATCACAAACTTAGTGGTTTAAAATAATCTACATTTAATATCTAACTATTTCCATGCCTCAGGAGTCTGGAATAGTTTAGCTGGATCCTCTGTTCGATCTCCTACAACTGCAATTGAGATGACTAGCTATGCTGTGTCCCTTTTTTTAATATTATTTCTCATTGAGGTTTATTGGTATATAACATTGCGTTACTTTAAGATGTACAACATGTTGATGTGATATCTTATGTACTGAAGAATGATTAAAACCATAGCATTAGCCAATATGTACAACATGTCACATAATTACCATTTCTTTTTTGTGGTGAGAACATTTAAGATCTACTGTCTTAGCAATTTTCAAATATATAATACAGCATTAATAATATAATCACCATGCTGTACATTAGATTACCAGACATTATCCATCTTATCACTGAAAGTATGTACACTTTAACCAAAGTCTTCCCATTTTCCCCATTGCCTAGCCCCTAGTAATCAACATTCTACTCTTTCTATGAATTTGAGGGGTTTTTTAAAGATTCTATATAGAAGTGATAACAGGCAGTATTTATCTTTCTGTCTGACATATTTCACTTAACTTAATTTTCTCAAGTTCCATCCATATTGTCCCAAATGGCAGGGTTTCCTTCTTTCTCATGGCTGAGTAATATTCCATGTTTATGTATGCATCACATGTTCTGTGTTTGTGGGCCAACGAGGCCACAGTGAACATGATGGCTCCTGCTATATGACTGCTATCGATAGCGCCTGCTTTTTTTCCATGTTCCTAGTCATCTCTGTGTGTCTCTACTTTGCAGCTCTGGAAAACTTCACAAGGTAAAACCAAAGTGGGATGTGCCTGTGGTGCTCCCAGAGTTAGGGAAAGCTGGTCAGTCACCCTGCTCTTCCTTTCCTGATGAGGGGAACTGGAACTTTCTCTAGCTGGCGAATGTACCTTTGTTTTTTGCTTATTTGATTTTGTTTGTTTGTTTGTTTGTTTGTTTTTTAGTTAGGTTAACTATTTATTGTCTATTATCTAAGACATCAGTGAAAATTAGGAATTAAATTAATTTGTGCATACCCGCCCCCAACCCAACTCCTAACAAAAAAAGTAGCTTCTAAAAGTCTGAGAAGTTGTCAGCCTGAAAATTTGATGCCCAGGCAGAGAGAGAAGCAGACTCCGTGCAGGGAACCCGATGTGGGACTCGATCCCAGGACTCCAGGATCATGCCCTGGGCCAAAGGCAGGCGCTAAACTGCTGAGCCACCCAGGTGTCCCATCTGCATTTCCATTTTGATACTGAGCAATGTTGACCTGGGGAGTGGGATGATGGTAAAAATAAAGCTGTCTTCTCTTTTTGTGCAGTTACTGGGCTTTCTTTCTTTCTTTCTTTCTTTCTTTCTTTCTTTCTTTCTTTCTTTTTTTTTTTTTCACTATACCTGTGACATTTCTTAAATGGACTCCAGCGTGCTCCCAGAGCTGTTTTTTGTTTGTGGATAGCTGCCTAACTGCTTTCTAGGGCAACAAAGGCTGGGATCTTCCATACCGCCTTTTGGTGATGTCACTTTATGCTGTTTTCCTTTACGAAGCTCTGGGTCTTTGGAAAAGCTCAGGTGGTTGTTGGCACAATTCATTTCCTTGGACCTGTACAACTCATGGTAGCTATCTTTTTTCAAGGTCAAAGAGAATCTCCCTGCTCTCAGGGAAGGAATAAACACTACTTTAAAAGCTTTACCTGATTAGGTCAGAATCACCCCCAAACCCTTTTGATTAAATGAAAGTCAAGCTAATTAGAGATAATTGGATCAGCAAAATCCATTCACCTTCCCCATAAAACATAACATATCAAAGGAGAAACATGCATCATATCTGCAGGTCCTCTAGACACACAAAAGGAGGAGATTATAGAGGGCAGTTGATACCAGGAGGTGGAAATCTTGGGTGCTATCTTAAAAATCTTCCTGCCTGTGCATATGGTCATAAAACAAAATGGGCATACACATAAGAAGGATTTATTTCCCAAAACATGTATTTTTAAACTTGTGCATGTTCCATCCTAAATATTCAGAGAAAAATAAATAAGTATAATTATGAATATATATAACCAACCATATGAAATACCAAATTTTCATTTAAAATAGTACTGTCAACTAGATATGCTTATTTTATGTTATTTCAGTATATGTGTATGTCTGGTTTTGTTATTGGAGGTAATGTAAAAAAACGAAATAAAAAAGGGACTGGCATCCTCTAGGATATAGAAGGCTGTACCAAGTGCAAAATTCTATTGCTGTTCTGCCAGAAAATACAATTTTTCACTTTCCAGCTGCTCTGATTTTTAATTGTTATATTCTGAAGTGATAATTACCAGCTCATGCTGCTAAAAGAGAACCAGTGGAATCTCTGCTACACGTCATATCTTGTGATTTTTGAGATTCAGTTATAATCCTTAATTATAAGGGTTTCCTGAATACGTGTTGAACTATAAGCCTAGATTTATTTATTTATCTATCATTTATTTATTTATTTAATTTATTTAAAAAGATCAATGTTTATATATCATAGACAATATAATTTATTTTTGTGTAGTGAATTATTTGTTTTTATTTTTTTTATTTATTTTTTTTTAAATTTTTATTTATTTATGATAGGAACACAGTGAGAGAGAGAGAGGCAGAGACATAGGCAGAGGGAGAAGCAGGCTCCATGCACCGGGAGCCCGATGTGGGATTCGATCCCGGATCTCCAGGATCGCGCCCTGGGCCAAAGGCAGGCGCCAAACCGCTGCGCCACCCAGGGATCCCAATTATTTGTTTTTAGATGATGCACATTAGTTTCAGAAAAACTCAAAGGACAGTTTGGTCATTTGGGACAAATGTCTTTTCTGGTTTGCAGACACTCTTTCTTGGGAAAATCTCCAAGAACATTCATATTTTAGTGCAAATTCAGAATTTCCTCATTTTAAAAATATATATTAAAAGCCTACTCTATTCTAGGCATTGTAACATGTGTTGGATACATGTAATGAATAAAAGAAATATGAGGTTCAAATTAGGGATTGAGAGGGCTAACAGAGTACATAACTTAAATTCTAGATGTTTAAAAGAACAGACAAAGTAGGTAGAGAACAAAAATGTCAGGTTTTCTCCTCATAGAGATTTTGGATCCCCTATTATTCAACCCTAGAATCAAATAGGCAAATCTCCTCACCTAATTTAGGTGGTGTAGTAAAATCTACCTCTTAAATTGTTATGATAATTAAGTTAAATATCAAAGGTGTTTATTCTTGGCTCTACAACAATTGATAACCAATACAGAGGTTGGTACCTAGATAACCTAAAACGATCAATGGTCTAACAAAATCCTAAAATATAGAATGTAGGTTTTGTAGTATACCCATAAGTGGACAGTAGAAGTACAATAAGTAAAATGCAAATAGAAGCTAGAAATAATAATAACGTAGATTATTATAGATGTATAAATAATATTATGGATAATCTATACATAGAAGATTAATTGGCAAGAACATTGCTTGTGGTCTTGGAAAATAGATAAAGGATCTACTTAAATTGTGAATCTGACGAAAAAGTTTCTAGGAAGAATATTAAAAGTATTTGTTTTAATAATAATCTATGCTAAAGTGTTGCAAGAGACTAATTGTACTAATTGCAATCAGGAAATACTCAAATTTCAAAGTTTTATTTAAAGATTTATTTATTTGTTGGAAAGAAGGAGAGAGAGTGTGGGGATGGAGGAGCTGGGGGAGAGAAAATTAGTGAATCTTAAGCAGACTTTCCACTGAGTGGGAAGCTCAATACAGGACTCGATCTCAAGACCCTGAAATCATGACCTGAGCCAAAGTCAGGAATTGGATACTTAACTGACTGAGCCACCCAGTCACCCTTCAAAGTTTTATTTAGAGGAAATATTTTCAACCCAGAGCTTGCTAAGGTGGAAAATTAAACTTGATTTCATTCTCATTCATTCTAGAGTTCTCTAGTAGTGCTTGATTCTTAAATAGTTATTGTTTTTCTTGTGAGGGTAAGAGATGTCAGGAACAACCTATGTTGCCAACTTGGTGATGCCATTTCCAACAGATGATTTTTTATACAAGAAGTGGTTTCAGAGTGTTGCCAGTAAAAGCATCCTTTCAGGTTAAATATTATATCAAGAATGTATATGCAAGACCCTTTAGTTAAGACCTTTGAAAGATTCAAGGCAAGGTCTGTATACTGTCTTAGCTAAATAAAAGAGTGTCTGTTAAAACTCATAAATATGTTTCCCACAGTCTCTGATTACATAGCACAAAGTTAAGAGAAGTCTGCCATAAGGAGATTGGGTTGGTATCTTTGTCTAAAGAAGTGAATCATCATTTTTTATATAAAAATGCCTCAAGGAATCTAATGAGTTGTTCATTTTAAACTCAAAGGGCCAGAGAAAAAAAGAGATCAAATGAAAACAGGCCTCTGAGCCCCAATTTATCCTTTTAAAAATCTCTACACCTAGTGTGGTGTTCAAATTCATGACGCCAAGATCAAGAATAGTATGCTTCAATATTAAGGTATCCTCTCCCTCTCCATGTCTACTTTCATGAAGCCAACTATAAAAGCCCTTTGACCACAAACTTGGGCCATTTCTTAATGAAGAAAAGAGGTGTGAAAAAAATGCCACTAGTGTGGAGGGTGATGCTGAAAGCCTCAGAGTTGCACTTCTGGAAGGTACTTAATTAAGGGTGTCTGACAGCTTGGGCTCACTATGAACCAATGCCCCTTATTTCTTCCCTTTTCAAATAGTAGTACCTACTGTATTAATCTCATTCTTTTTTTCATCAATGAATGCACGGTGTTTGGGGACATAACTTGTCTTTTTAGTTCAGAGATCTTCAGTTGGAGAAAAGTCATTATCTGAGGAGCTTCATTTGAATTCAGTCTTGATGCAGGTGATGAAATCCTGGACTTCACATTGGTGATATAATGGGATGAGACTTTGAGGGAGAGATTGATGTATTTGCACACGGGGAAAGTACAGAATGTTGTGGCCACAGGATGTACTGTATTGCACTGTCTTAAAATATGATTACCAATAATTTCTCCCTTTCCTGTATGGGAGATATGCCACTTTCCACATCTAGAGGTAGGTTCTATTCTCCCTCCCTTTAAACTTGGGCTAGACTGTGAATGGCTTCATGCAGTGGAAATCTGTATCAATGATGTTTTGAAACGTTTGAACTCCAGCTTTAAGAGGACTGGCAGCTTGAAACCACATAGTTGTGGGAGATTATTAAAAGTTAATGGTTAAGCAACATAAATTCAAGAGTTCCCTATTTCTGGAGGTAGTTCAAAACATATAAAAGAATTGGTTTTGGCTTATATAGCATCACGTACATAGGTGTGCACTGACAATTTGAAAATTTAACATTGCTAGTATCTGCAGCAATTGTGGAACTATTATAGTCCAAAGTCCTGGCCTGTGGACTCACCTGAAAAATACACTAGAGTTATACAATTGTTCTGCAGAACTAAGGCTATGAAGATCTGACCCTCACTTTAGTCCCTTGAAGCACCGGGCTGCCCTATGCTTCCATATTTCCAAAGTAAGCTCACTAACCCATATATGGCCAGTCGTCTACTAAGGCCAATGAGACCCAAGCCCATTTTGTGGATCTGACACTTTACACTTATAAAATATCTCCCCCTGTGTAGACTAACTCACAATTAACTTTCCAAATCCACCAAGATCAAAAGTCCCTCCTTGCTAAAAACCTAACTCCTAAAGCTATTTGCCTAGCTTCACCTCTTAAAAAACAACTCTTCTCTTTCCCCTTCCTCCAACCAAGAAACACAAACTTATATACTTCAATCATCCCACTACAAACTGCTAAGAAAAGGTGACTCGGGGCCCTTATTTGTTGGAGCCTATTGCTGAAACATAAATACATTGGCTATAACAGTCATATCATTTCTTACTGAACTCACTATGTATACTCGTACTCTCAAGCACAGCACACCACCACAAAGATTAAAGAGTTGCTGCTAATATCGCTTTTCTGAATGGGGCAAACTTGCTACAAGGTCATGGGCTATCCTGAAAAAATGTTATCTGAGAGTTAAGATTCTCACAAATGACCAAACACAGACCAGAGCATATTCTCTACTGATGCAGCCAGATCTCAAAGAATAAAGAGAAATGAACTGCACAATAGCTTTTTCAAACTCATCTATCAATTCAGCCATTCCTCACCCCTACAGCAGGAGGAAGGGGTGAGGGGCAGAAAAAGCTTTAGAATTATTCTAATGTATATAAATCTATATTAAGCATGAAGCAAAAATCACTCCATTATTGGGGCTGCGAGAGTGTATATTTGGAGAGTGCATGTGAGGGTGGTGACACTATGTGAATAAACAAGCAGAAAAGTGAGAAAACTTTGAGTGGTTAGAAAATAACCTGGGGGCGCTGTGATAGAGAATGTCTGGATTGAAGGTAAGATTACTTCTGATAGGGTGGCAGGCGAAGGCCTCCTGGAAGAGTGACAACTGAGCTGAGTAATAAATGATAAGAAGAGTGACCTCTGCAAAGACCTGGGAGAAGAATATTCTAGCACAGGAAAGAACAAGTTGAAAATGCAGTAGTCCCTCCTTATCTGTGGAGGGGAACATTACAAGATTCCCAGTGGATGCCTGAAACCTTGCATAGTATGGAAGCCTATAAATAATGTTCTTTTCCTATACACACCATATCCATGATAAAGCTTAATTTATAAAGTAAGCAAGAGATTAACAACAATAACTAATAATAAAATAGAAAAATCCTAACAACATACAAGTTAGGATTTCATAAAAGTTAAATGAATGTTGTTCTCTCTCTCCCTCTTTCAAAATACCTCATTGGATTGTACTCACCCTTCTTCTTGTGATGATGCGAGATGATAAAAAATGCCTCCACGATGATGTGAAATGGGATGAAAGGCAGAAGTGTTGTGACACGCCGTTAGGTTCCTAATGGCTTTCCAAGTATAGGTCAAAAGGAAGATCATCTGCTTTCAGACCACAGTTGACCCTGGGTAACCAAGACCATAGGAAACAAATCCACAGATAAGAGAGAACTACTGTATCTAAAATGGAATGAGCTTGATATATGATAGTACGTGAAGCTTGAGCTTAGTGAAAGGAGGGTGATATCAAACAAAATGAAGTGAAAGATGCTCAGAACTAGATCAGGATGTGTCTCATAGCTTTGCACTAAGTAGGTGGCTTTCTGTGGCAATATGAGGCAAGGGGAAGGTTTGGGACAGAAGTTTCATATATCAAGTTTATATGCTTAAAGACCACTGTGGATTCTGTATGTAAAATGGGTTGACTGAACAGGTGAGTAGAAACTATTGCAGAAGCTCGAGAAAGGGGTGGATTAAACTGGAATGATAAGGGAAGAAGAGCGAATATTAGTGATTTAGAATACATTTAGGTGGTAAAAACAGGTATGCTTATGTATTAAATAGCAGAATCCTCAAAAAAGGAAAAAATAAAGGATGATATCTAGTTTCTAGGCCATAAGCAACTGTGGATGGTGTCATTGATGAAAGCAGAAGACTGAGGATAACACATGTGAGTGGAAAAATCAATGGTATTCTTTGTGGTGTATTAAGTTTTAGATGTATAATAAACATGCCAGATATATTCGTCTAAGTGAGTGTGAAGAAATGAACATACTAGAATAGAAATGAACTTCTTAAGTGATAGCCTTGGGAGAGAAGAACAGATGTCCCAAAACTGAGCCTTTAGGCATTTTGCCACTAAATAGATGAGTGGAAGAGGAGCCAGAGAAGAGTCTAGCGGGAGAGGTCATTGAATAGGGAAGAAAAAACAAAGGGAGAGAAGTGAATAGCAGAAACTCCGTGAAGAAATTGTTTCAAGATGAAAGGATGAGCTAATACCCAGATGTGGAAGGCTTCAGAAACTGAGGAAAGATGTTACAGGGATGGTCACAGTCTTTTCTCTTTCTTCTCTCCCTCCTCTCTCTTTAAATTAGAATTTCAGAACCCACCTCAGAAAATCTAATTCAAAATATCTGCAAAGGGCCTCCAGACCACATATGATTCTCATTCGAATAATCTGAAGCCCGTTTTTAGAAACACTGTCATAGAATCATTAGGGAATAATTCGTCCCTTGTAAGTAGCTAGAATTGTGTTTGTGTGTGTGTGTGAGTGAAAAGAAGGAAACACCATGGCATTTGTAAAATTCTTCCTCGTGTTCTCACTCCTAAAGGTAGTGGCAGCAAAGTTATCAAAATGTGGAAAGATTCATGTAATTAATGGGAGTACAGGGATGGGTGACAGGGATGGGTTTGCTCCAGGGTTAGCAATCGTGGGAAATTTAAAAACAAAACCAGTAAAACTGGCTGCCTTGTTATTATCAACAAGGGTGGGCAGTTCTACACTGTCAGTGAGAAAATGTTCCACTAAGCCATTGCTGCAATTATTCTGAAGTTCCAAATACATATTTTTATTTACATGTTTTCATATATATATATATATATATATATATATATATATATGATTTTCAACTTGGCACATTTTAAATATTTATCCTTTATTAACCGCATTTTAGGTGGAAATTAAATTTGGTTTTGCTGTTTGCCCTTGGAACCCATGGACTCAACTATATATGCATTTGTTTTGAAACTAAATTCCTTAAGATTTGGGAATGTTTGAGGTCCCTTTAGGAGTAAAGCACATCTCTACATATTTTAGTTATTAAACAGTTAATTCAAAATAAATAATTATAGCACAACCATTTTAAAGACAAGGGAGAAAACACAACATAATTTCATTCTCTCACTCAAGGTGACTGCTTGGAGTTTTTATTTGTTTAATTTCTTCTTTTTTTCTTTTAGTCTCTCCCTCCCTCTTTCTCTCTCTCTCTCTCTCTCTCTCTCTCTATATATATATATATATATATATATATATTATCTCTCTCTATATATATATAGATTATATCTATATATATTATCTATATATTATATAGATATAGATATAGATATTATCTATATATAGATCTATATATATATTATCTCTCTCTATATATATATATCAATATAGAGAGAGATATATGTATCTCTCTCTATATATATTATAACTATATATATATTATCTATATATATATAGATCTATATATATATTATCTCTCTCTCTATATATATATATCTATATATAGAGAGATATATGTATCTCCTCTCTCTATAGAGAGAGAGAACATACATATATATGTACTATACATATGTATGGTATATATATATATATATATATACTCTATATATATATACACAGAGATATGTATATATGTAAATGTATAAATAATACATATATACACAATATATATATTTTAAAAAGATTTTATTTATTTGACAGAGGGGAAGCATAGCAGGGGGAGTGGCAGGCAGAGGGAGAAACAGGTTCCCCTCAGAGCAGGGAGTCCAATGTGAGGCCCAGGACCCTGAAATCATGATCAGAGCCAAAGGCAGCTGCATAACTGACTGAGCCACCCAGGTGCCCTATACACACATCTTTTCTTTTTTTTTTTAAATGCAGACATTTAAAAGCTGCTATAATTGATTCTGAAGACATGAAGATCTAGAACTGCCATTTCTAAAATTCATTGTGAAATGGAATTTTTATTAATTTTTGCCAAACTTATCTTTATGTTTAGAACTTTTGCAAGCTATTTTATATTTTTCTTCTGTTTTGAAATAAAAATTAACAGAAAGCATTCTTTGAACATCTATGAGTAAAGCTAGATTGACAAATATGACTACACTATCTACTGAGCATGATTATGTAGAGAAAATCAATTTTGAAGAATACAATGACAAATTTTCAGAAGTCATAGCTTCAAAATAGAAACTGTAGTCATTATTCATTGCTATGGCAGACCAATGTAAAGTATATATTTATTTTCCATGTTTTAAAAATACACTAATATAATTGAGAAGAATGGTTTCTAATTTTTATTATATGTTATTTTTATTTTTAATGTAACAATTATATATAAAAAGTTCAATAACAATAAAATTTCCCTCTAAGCATTTCATTTTTGTGCATTACTATTATTTGTTTTACATCATGGTTATAACTAAAAATAATTATGTCATATAGAAAAGTATGTTCTTAAAAAAAGATCTGATCCAGGTGTCAAATATGCTAAGTACATCACTTATGGTAATTCCTATTCAGTCAAAGAGGCGATTCAGATTTCTAATCAAAGACAAAAGTGGTTTATGCACATGAAAGTAAAATTTCATTGTCAAGGATTATCAGAATGAAAAGGAAATAATGTTGATTTTATTTATATTTTTTAAAGTCCACTTGGAAGAAAGGATAATTAATTCTAAGTCATCAAAAGCCCTTTCAAACTAACTAAAATTATATAGACAAGGGCATGCTTTTTTATTAGATTAGATATCGAAAGTGTTGTAAGAGAAAATTAAGTAGATCAAAGAATATGAACAGACATGTTTAGAGGTAAATAGCAATAATATCTCTATTTTTTTAAAAATTTTTCTGTGATGTTCATCATACAACTTTATTTAAGCACTTCAACTATTCCATGCAAAAATAGGTCAAGGTAAATATTTGGGACAGAAACCACATTTAATGGATTGAGGAGTGAATGGGCTTTGATGAAGTGAAAACAAAGAAAGAAGGTAACTTGATTAAACTCTGATGATTACAATATGTAATTAATCCTAATTAAAAAGTGTAGTGGCACTGGGAGTTTGAACTATAGATTTGCACTGAGATGTGGTGTGCACACCTCCCTTCAGGACTCAGAGACCTATTACCCACCTGCTGGGAGTGCAGCTGGCAGATGGAATCAGTTAACCTTCTTCACTATTACCTTGGCTGACAAGAGCCATATCACCTAAAGCCATCTCCTTTCCAAGGAGGCTTGCATCCAGTGAATGGTCAATACTGGATATAAAGACCTCGTCACAACCTGGGACAAAGCTTAAGGAGCATTCTAGAGTCAGAGCTCCCTATAGATCAGCTAACGTCTTCATTGAGATCTATCACAGCCTAACTTTTCTCTCTTTATTTGGGCCTCCTTTCTTTCCTCTACATAGGTTGTGAGTCTTATCTGCTAATCTCTATATCAGAGTTTGCTTGCAGTGGATTCCAATCTATGACAGATGGTTCTGAACGTGATTCCAGAGAGTACAGACTTAGAGGGAATTTTGAAGCTGATCTCCTATAACTCAAATGGCAGTAAGAACTCCATCACTGATTGTATAAGTGGAGTACAAATAGTCTCTAACACAGTCTTCAGTTCAGTTGTTAAATGTTTTGTTGGTGGCAAATTGGGGTTGATTGTCAGTAGAAAGAGTGTAATATCTGGCATGATGTGTGTCAGGAGATTAGGAAATACAGGGTGAAGGAAGATAGTTGGGTTGGGTTGCCATTGATGTTTTGGAACGGAGTAACTATAGGTTGAGAGCCATGAGTTCTCAATTAAATGCTAAGCAGGAAATTCAGAAGGCCTCTTTGGTAGTGTAGAATGAGGTGCTTATTTTGTGCTGCAGGTGGGTTCAGGACTTAGACAAGGTTCAGACTTAAGCATAAAGGTATCAGAGCCCCAGAGAAATTAGCAGGTATTTTATGCTAAGATCAGGGCCCAGATGGAGAAAGAATGTGGCTATCCCAAATTAGATAGAGACATCTGGGTTTATACACCTCAGAGGTTTGAATCCTCTATTTCCCTTAAATCCTCTGAGTATATAGAAGTGACTCAGTCTTTCCTCTTTGGAATGTGGGCCTTCTCCAATTCGTTGGAGATGATACAGAGACCTCTCCCTTGTAAGACAGCATGAATTCCTCTCAGGATTCACTTTTAGCCACGAAGACAAGACTTAGAGTTAAGTCACAATATAATGTGACTAGACTTGCTGAGTCTGACAAGGAAAGAAGGGAACCATAGTTCAAAGGACCAGCAAGATATAGCCAGCCTGTACCGGCCAACCCGGGAGAATATACACAGGGCTGCATTTTGAGGATAAAGGGTAATAGAACAAGGTTGGATAAGAGGAAGCCTATCAAATTGAGATATATATAATATAGCACTCTGGTAAGAACCAGGAAAATGGTGCAAGCATACTGCTAAAATGTCTACTAGGAGCATGCAAAAACCTGTGGTTTATACCTGCTGAGATAGTAATGCTGAAAACACCAGGGAAGATTGTAGAAAAAGGGATGAAAAGGATCTAAGAACTGGGCTTGCAAGAGTGGATATGCTACATACAGCTGGAAAACCCATCAGAAGAGAGCCTGCACGATGCAACACTTACCAGAGCATTTAGCAATATGCTGGTAAAAAGATAGCATCATCATTAATAAATTCAAGAGTGGTTCCTTTCATTTGGACAGAGCTGACAGCGGGAGCTGTCATTACAGAACTGGACTGTACACTACGCAATACTAGTTAGTCATCAAATACCAGGATCAATTACTATACATGAGTGACAAAGACATGGTGCAGTCAGGGTGGGGTGTACTCACCTACAGAATTATGGAGATGAGTAATAAAAAAAATAATATGCTTAGTTTCAAAATAGGGTTCTGGAGGAGGGCCATGCCACTTTCAGTGGAGAGTTTTATTTCTTTGGAAAAACAATACTTGATTTACCATTGGGCTCTTACACAGGTAGAGAGACTGACCATGAGGCAACATGCAGCCATGAGATTTGAGGCTAGAATTGACTATCTTATGCTGTTTTATTTTAGATGCAACAAGTTGTAAAGTCAAGAAGTTCCACTGTCATCTATCTTACCCTTGAAGTGGTACATCCGGGATTGAGCATGGACAGAACTAGATGGCTTAAGAGCATTACATGAGAAGGTAGCCCAAATTCCCATAGTATTTAATACTTTTGCACCAGCATTCCTCCCTGCCCCATTAGCACCTATGGCTAGTTAACAGATAAAGGAAAACCCTAGGCTCAGCTCACAAATAAGTCAGTTTGTATGTGAATGCAAACCACAAATTAATGGTGGCTGCACTGCAGGCAAGCCAAGTGCTGCTCTTAAGGAGAGTGGTGAGAGACAAGTCTCCTGGAGTCAGGAGTTCTGGACATTCATTTGACCATTGATTTTGTGAGGAAAGAAAAGTAGACAAAATAAAAAAATATATAAATAGATTCATGAGCAATGAAAAATATAGCTTGGCTTGCTGGTCATGGGGCGTCAGTGAAAATGACAAGAAAATCACCAGCTTAGGAAAAAGCATGTAGATATACATACGGAAGTAGGAATGGCATGTGAAGATCTTTGCATTGCACCACCACCAAAGAGCATCTATCGTAGAAAATAGATTAAACAACAAGGTAGTCAAAACTACTCAGAAATCTTACTTCACCCAGCTTTTGTCATTGGGCATTCTACTTGTCACTAAAAATAAGTGTTCAAGAATCCAGGGGTGACAGCAGGAATGGGCCCTGCCAATCTGAGCCTTAAAGAAGTAGCCATTGTGATATGTGTGGAGACTATAGGTAGCCAAGCAGCATGGATTCCATTCATCAAGGCTAATTTATATAGCTGTTTCTATTGCCAAGAGTCCAACCTGCTAGAAATAAAAATCGATGCCACATCCTTATTATAGCAGCATCCCCTGAGGATGCCAACACTAACGGCAGGTTGACAACATTGTTCCCCAACAATGGCAGCAATTTTATTTTAATAGCAATAGAAACATATTCTAAGCATAGATTTTTCCAGCCTCTTCTGGTCATAAAGACTCAACCAACACCTTTATTCAAGGAATTATTGAGTTTTTGACTTACTTGCACAGGAGCCCACGTAACATCATGTTAGAACAAGGGATTAACAAAGCAAAGAATGAATGGAAGTGGGTACAAGACCACGGGATCTATTGGGAAGATTTATATATTGCGTGACTCAGAAGCTGCCAGCCTGACAGGATGATGGAATAGCCTACTGAAGGCACAGATGGAGCACACACTCACAAGTGTTATCTTGTGAAGCTGAACCACCATTGCCCAGAACTCAGTATACATGTTAAGCAGGAAAACGTGTCTCTAACAGAACAACCGGATCTAAGAATCTGGGGTTGAAAGAGGAAGTGGACCTCGCAAACGTAACTTTAGAAGTTCCCAAAGAAGGACACAGCAAAAGTTCAATCACCTATAAGTTTCAGATTCGTCATGCCAAGGAACCAGCATGCAAGAAAAAGGTCACCAACCTTGCTGGAGATAATTGACTGTAATCATTGGAAGGAGATAGTACTGCCATTACATAATGGGTTCTATTTTGGTTACTCTCTTGAACAATTTTGACACTAAATGGAAAAATGCGGCAGCAACAGCCTAGGAAGACCAAAATGACCAGAGGCTCAGGCTCAGCTCTCTCATTGATGAAGGCTTATTTCCTGCCACCAAGAAAACCTCTAAAACCATAAGAAGTGTGAACTGAGAGTGAGGGGAGTCTTGAAGGTACAGTAAGGAGGGAAACAACGGACATCAGTTGCAGCAGCAGAAACTGCTGGGACATGCCTCCTTGATCCCCTTTCACGATGACAACTGATTCCCAGCTGCTGAGAGTGACAGCACTTGGCTGACAGTTCCCTTTCATATTACCTAGGCAGAAGAGAGCTAAAGGCCATTCTCTTTTTCCAGAAAAGCCCATATTCAATGACGAATTCAAAGTCAGGATACAAAAGTATCATCCTGTAGCTCAATCAGGGAAAACCCTGGACTGGCCGAATGACCTGAAGCCTTCTTCTCCCCTGTCCAGCCCTGCTTCCTTCTCTCTTGTTCTTCCTCAGCTATTGATCCTGGGAATATCCCCTTTCCATAAACCTCTTGTACGCTATTTGTCTGACTTGCTTTCTGGAGAAGCAACCTATGACAAAGAGTAAGTGTTCAAATTATTTTTCAAAATCATGTGTAGTGAATGTAAACTATCTTACTATTATAGGATGAACTAAATCCTTTATTAAATTAAATAAAATTACTTTGAGAAGTTTTATTATCCTTAATTTGCATAATTTAAAAAATACCATTATAAGTGTATTGTGCAATGTGTTATTCTTCTAAGTTCTAGCTCAAATGAGTATTTAAATCACCATCATTTTGTAATTATCATCATCATTATTAAAGTTTCAATTATAGGGGAAAAAAGGCACCTGACTTTTTCTCTTTTGCCTAAAGACTCAATTTCTTGTTTGTTCTATTAAGGCACTATGGGAACCTGAGCAGTGATTTTCTCTGTAAAAACTGAAGTTTAAGCCCTCATAATAATGTCAAGGTCTCAATCAGGAACATTTTCAAAGTTGATCTTCCAGGTGACTCCATGAAGAAAACAGCAGGAATAAACACAAATCCAGAAAGACCTGGGGTTTTCAATTTCATAAACATTTGAAATTTAATAAGGTCTTGAAGTGTTTGTTATTGTCATTATTTTTTATTTTTTATTTTTTATTTTTTAAAGATTTTATTTATTCATTCATGAGAGACACACAAGGGGAGAGAGAAGCAGAGACACAGGCAGAGGGAGAAGCAGGCTCCATGCAGGGAGCCTGACGTGGGACTCCCTCCGGGGACTCCAGGATCACGCCCTGGGCCGAAGGCAGGTGCTAAACCGCTGAGCCATCCAGGGATCCCTATTGTTTATTTTTTAACAAAAAAAAAATGTTGTCTGCATTTAAAATTTATATTGTCAACCTAAAAAACAAATGTGGGAGTAAATTTTAAAAAATAATAAGACAAGTAGTCATCTGAGATTATCAAATTTAATTTGGATAAAACTTGTACTTGCTTATGACATAACATGATGTCTATTTTGATAATTATATTCGAATACTTGATTGATTATACAATATGCTTGGTTTGATCATGGTGTGAATTGTAATTTTATAGCTTGTGGTATTAATTGTCAGAGAGCCTTGGGCTATTGATTTTACTCTGTGATGTATTGAATTGATTTGATTCATTCCGTTGTAGCCTGGATGTCTTTGATCCTTTGTTGCTATTTCTCTTGGTAGCTATAAACCAAAACTACTCCAAAATTTCTGGATTCCTATAATTAATACTTATCAGTTTCTTCATAATATCTGTGACAAAATGTAAAAGGCATCACAGAAAATACAGAAAATGGATCTAACACTGTCATGATCAGAGAGAAAAGAGTAATTTCTTAAGAAAAAATGTAATAAGGGTTATAATGAGGAAAACACTGATAGATGAGAACAGTTCCTTCTAGATGAACTTTGGCTTAAAATTATATCCTGACTAAAAGCTTTAGTATCTTATCAGGATATCTTTCTTTTCTTTTTTTAAAAGATTTTATTTATTTATTCATGAGAGAGAGAGAGACAGGCAGAGCCACAGGCAGAGAGAGAAGCAGGCTCCATGCAGGGAGCCCGATGCAGAACTCGATCCTGGGATCCCAGGACTCAGGGATCACGTCTGAGCCAAAGTTAGATGCTCAACCACTGAGCCACCCAGGTGCCCAGGATATCTTTCTCTCAAGTGTGACTTGCTTTAAGGACTCTTGCTTTAGGGACTGCTTGGTACATCCTATGAAATTTTCTGTCATCGCAACTTAAATTTTCAAAATAACTAAATCATCTCACCTGACCTCTTCCCCAGGCCTCAAAACATCTTCACTCTAGTCTTGCTTACTTTCTCAGGCACTCATGTACCAAATCACCATTGTATAATAGTGTTCAGTTTCCTCCAGCCTGTTATACAAAGCAGTAATGAAATATACTTTTTATCCCTTCCATATTTCATAAAGTCATCATGCCTAATAACACCATAGCTATTCATCATCTAACACCAGGATTATTGCAAGAACTATTTAATTGTCTTTTTATTCAAATATTTTACTCCACTCAATTCCTTCAGAGTCTTCAGTTAGATTAATTATTCATAAACAATAACAACAACAAAATTCGATTAGTTATAATTTCATTAAAAATAACTTCCTGATTATTCATGATCTAAACAGATGACATCTGAATATCCTGCTCAAGGTATCACAACTGTTAAGCCACAGCAATCAAGGAATCAGACTCAGGGATCTTAACTCAGCGACCATGTTCTTCACCACTATGCAAGCCTATATCTTTTATTTATCACCCTGAACACAAAAAAAGTAGGAAATAGGATGATAAACTGTGCAGTCTATAAGGTTAGAGAAAATACATTAAAGATAATGAGTACTTTTAAAAACTTTAAGTAGGCAAAAATCTAAACTTTCTTTTCTTCAATATAAAGGCTCATAAAATACAGACATGATGAAAAAAGCCTTGCTGGTATTTGTGGAGGCGAATTCCAGAAAAAGGAAAAAGTGAATTGAAAGATCCTACAAAGGGAAGAGCTCAGTGGTTTGAAAAAGCAGCAGGAAGTCAGTGCAGCTGGAACAGAGTGAATGAGCAAACAGTATGCTGTATGGGATAAGATGGGGAATGGGACCCAGATCCTGTAAGGCCTTGTAAACCATAATTAGGATTTTAGCTTTTACTTTTAATGGGATAAAAAGCTATTGAAGGGTTTAGGGTTTTAAAGAATGGAATAATAAACACATGATTTACTTTTTATCAGGAAAAATATGATTTACTCTTAGATGTTATATTAAAAACAGATTGAAGAACAAGGCAGAAGTGGTAATGTCAGTTAAGAGGACATTCCATAATCCAGAGAAGGGGAGATTGTAACTTAGATTGGGACAACAACAGTCAAGGTGATGAGAGGTATATAATAAGGTTTAGTAAAGCAGTAGATGTGGAGAAATAAAAAAAAAAAATCAGGAATGGCTCTGAGTTCTTTCAGTTTGGGCAATTTTAAAGAAAAAAAAATTACCATTAACTCAAATGAGAAATACTGAAGGAGAAGAAGGATTTGGAGGCAGATATCAAGAGCTCAAGTTTGTGTTAGCCTTGAAATGTTTATTACATTTTCATATGGGACTCTCTTCCAGTTCAGAAGGAAGGTCAAACATACAGAGATCAGTATTGGAGCTGTTGGCCTATAGACAGTATATAATGGAGAAAATGAGCATAGAAAATTCCAATGTTTCAAGTTTGGGAAAAAGAAGAATCATTAAAAGACAAAGGAGAATTAAGCCATTGAGGTATTATGGAACCAAGATTGTACTGAGTGTTAAAATTCAAATGAAGAAAATTGTGTGAAAGATAAAGTAGTGACTGACTATATCAAATGCTGCTAATAGGTGAAATAAAATAAAATCTGAAAACTAGCCATTAGACCTAAAAGGGTGACTATGATTAGAACTATGGTGAGTTTCATAGGAATTATGGGTTTCGAATTCCAAGGGAAATGGTTCAACACAGAATGGGAAGGGGAACATTAGATAGAGTGGACAATGAAAATTCATTTCAGGAGTTTTGGTAAAAAGAGAAAGAAAGAAATATAACAATGGGTCAAGACAAAATGGGTCTGTGAGTATTAAGCAATGAACTTCAATCTCTAACTACCGCATACTTTCTTGGACAGGTTTTATTAACCTTATGACTGAAAAAACATTAGGAATGAATCTAACATGCATAACTCTGATGGCTCATTTTATGCATCAATCTGCCTGGGCTGAAGGATGCCCAGCTATCTGATAAAACATCATTTAGGGATGTATCTATGAGGATGCCTCTGGAAGAAATTAGCATTTTAATCAATTGACTGAGTAAAGAAGATTGCTTTTGCCAGTATGAGTGGGCATTATACAATCATTGAGGATCTGAATAGAATGAAAAAGTGAAGGAAAATTGAATTCCCTCTCCCTGCTTGAATTGAGATACTCATCTTCTCCTGCCCTGGGACATCTTAGGTCCTATTCTCAGGCCATCGGACTCAGATCACAATTTATATCATGTGCCCCTCAACTGCTGGGCCTTTGGACTCAGACTTACTCTACCAACTCCTCTGGTTTTCGGGTCTTCTTCAGATGTGGACTGAGTTACACTATTTACTTTCCTTGTTCTCCAGCTTGTAGATGGCAGATGCTGGCATTTCTCAGGCTTTATAATCTCATGAGCCAATTAGTACAGTCAACTGTTTGATCAATCTCCTATTGGTTCTGTTTCTCTGATACAATACATAGTAATACAATACAATAAGTAAGTTTGGAAGAGAATGCTATCAGAGGAAAAGGCAGGAAATGTGGAACTAGAATTCTTTGTTTCTCCTAATAAATTTTTTATATCAACAGTACTGTTAAATGTGTCATGTGAAGATACATTTAACATGACATTTAACATGACATGGTATAAGGAACTACCATTAATGTGAAAACATGAATTCTGTAGAGAAAACAAACAAATAATGTTCTAGGGATATTCCCTATTAGAACCAGGGATTTGCCAGCAGAAATGGGCGATAGGAATGAAAAGAATCTCATCAGGCTAAGGCAGGCAATTGGAAGATGTCAGTAGCAAAGAAACAGAACTCTTAGCTGTCAAATGTCTGAACTGAGAGACCAAAGAGTTTATAACACTCTAGGGTGTAATATTTCTGTAGACAAGCTATGAATGGCAGGGTGAACAATTATGAGGACCAGAATTTAAGGGTTGAAGTCTCATCTCAAAACCTAAAACAACAATGTGGGGCCTTAATCTCAATACCAAGGAAGATGCTGACTGAAAGAAGCATAATAAAAGATAAGAAAAGAACCAACAGCAAGACAAACCAGATGATAGAAGTCTGAACTATTCATGCAGGAGTTCTTCTGTTTCTCTTCCTGTGGGAGACTTGGGAAGATTAAAGGTAGAAAGCACTGTCATACATTTTAGCCTTCTAAAGAAAAGTGTTACCTTTGTAGAGCAACCGCACTCCTCATTTGCTCCATTGGGATTCCCTTGCTCTGTGTCTCTCTTCTCTCTGGAGGGCAGAGCAGTGGCTGTGTGTTATCATCTTGCCATCCTTTGAAACTGCTAGCAAGCTTTAAACAGAACAAACTCTAAATGAACATTTTTTTTGAATTGAACATAATCTTTCCTCACACACATAATATGTACATATAATGGATGGAGTGCTACAATAGTACCTAAATTCATAAAGCTGTGAAGAGTGATTATGCTAAGAAAACTATAAAGAAAGAGCCTATATATATCGTGAAAGTTCCCCTCAAATCAGAAACCTTTATTTTCCTCTTTGTTCCCTTGATAAATTATCTAGTTCACTTTCTAATTATTACGAGAAGTGCCTGTGTTTCCTTCATGCAGCACCTTCTTCATTTTATACCCAATATCATCAGCAATACCACACACTCAGCCTAACGCAAAGATTGAGAGGGTCTCAAAAACTGAAATTGCACCCCCCCCCAAATCTTCCTAACCTGAAGGTTTAGGGATGAAATTCCAAAAAGTCTCATAATAAATTCTGAAGCATCACACTAAGAAAAATTTATGCTGAAGTAATAGTGTAGACAAAAAAGGTGACAATCAGTGTAACAGAACACCAACACCAAGGTATCTACGTCTTAATCCCCAGAATTTATGTAATCCCCAAGTTACGTGGCAAAATGGAATAAGGTTGCAGAGAGAATTATGATTGCTAAATGATGACCTTAAATAAAGAAATTATCTTACAGTGGGCTCCATGTTATCACCTCCTTCTTTAAAATGAAAGACAGAGTCAGGAGAAGAGGCCAGAGTGACATGAAGTCAGAAGACCTTGACCTGCTGTTGCTCCTCTTGAAGACACAGAAAGAGATGGCCACCTGCCGAGTCATGTGTGTGGCTTCCAGAAGCTAAAAAGAGTGAGTAACTGACTGCCCTGTCATTCAATCTCTGGAAAGGAGTATAGCCCTACTGAAACCCTAATTTTAGTTCAGTGATACCCATTTTGGACTTCTGAGATACAAAACTATGAGATAATAACTTCATGTCATTTTCAGTGACTAAATGTACAGTCATTTGTTTCAGTGGCAATAGGAAACCAACATAGAAGGGAGTACGAAAACTAAGAGAAAACCCAAAATAAGAACCAGATGTTTCGATTGTCATAGGTGACTGTTATAGGAATAGTGATGGGGAGAGAGGTTTGGGATAGAAAACAGGGGACAAGACTGAACTGAAGTGTAAGTATTTATCTGTTTCTTTTTAAAATGCTTCTTAGTAAAATGTCATAAAATAGCTTTGGGGCAAAAGTCCCATCCTCAAGAATTTCCACCCAAAATTACATTATATGTATACTTTTAAAGATTTCATTTATTTATCCATGTGAGAGAGAGAGAGAGAGAGAAAGAGAGAGAGAGAGAGAGAGAGAGGCAGAGACACAGACAGAGGGAGATTCGGGCTGCATGCAGGAAGCCTGATGTAGGACTTGATCCTAGGATCCGGGGATCATGCCCTGAGCCAAAGGGAGATGCTTAACCACTGAGCCACCCAGGCATCCCCAAAATTACATTATGTAATTTGCATCTAGCTATAGGAAATTAGTACAGTGAGATATTGTTTGCAACAATTAATGTAATGGCAAAAGGAAGGTACTTAAATATCAGTAAATTGAGTAAGCAAGGGAATTTTTAGAACGAATAGACTTTTCCAAAAGCTCCACGCTATAATCCTGCTGCTTGAGCATTTGTGATGTATCCAATTTATGAGTCATATATCCAAAGACAAAGAGCTTCTTAGAAATATAGGTGAGGAGAATTTTCTTTGAGAACCATATCTTGATGAGTGGTCTGTGAGAGTTGACAAAACAAATCTACAAGCCGTCATGTTGATGTGCATACAAGGGCCAAGTTTGTCCAGATGTCTAATATGGCACAGATGGGCAGGCAAGGCATTTGGCTGTGGTTTTCTTGTAAACATAAGAGAAAGCAGTACCCAAAGCTAACTTTTGAAGACAGTAGCCTTCCAATTGGGGAAATGTACCAAGCTGGCTGACTGTCATAGTGCTAACTGCCATCAGCACCCTGCTGCTCTGCTACTTGGCATCCGGAGAGAGGTGCAGCCCCTATGCACACAACAGAGCTGCAGCCAGGAACAGCTGTCAAAACCTGCAGCAGCTCGCTGACTAGGTTCCATGACCTACTTAAGGACTTGGACAATATTTTCCTCTTACACTTTGTAAAAGTTGGTATGCTTTTTATATGTAAGATGTCAGATATGGAAGGTTAACTTCTGTGGCATACAGCACTGCAGGTAAAAGAAAAAGAGAGAAAGAGAGAGAGAGAGAGAGATTTACATTAAGTGTTTTGCATGAATTTCTATCCCATTCAGCTAAGAAGACAGACAAATCAAAACATAGAGATGTCAAAATTTCCATACTTTGAAGTCATAGTCAGTGTGTGTGTGACCCTAAAATCTCGTTTGTGCTAATGGAAGCATACATGATACTTGGTACTCTAACAATCTTAAATTATTTAATTTAGTGAAGGAAAATATATTAAGTGTATAATAGTGTTTTCTCCTGCCATTTGCTTGCAGTTTGCCTTAAACAAAAGTAGCTTTAGAAAATGGCAATGCATTGGTAAATTAGGCTTTTACATTTTCTTTTCTTTTTTTGTATTTGTAGCTTTCACTCATAGTTTCCATCAGCTTATTAGAAGATGAAAAAAAAAACAGACATGAAGAAACATCAGCATGCTTATAAAATAAACATAGTTCTACTGTTCTACAAATGGTAATTGAGGATAATATCTGTCATATAGAAAATCCTCTAATCAGCACCCAATCCTTTTTACTCTGTGCTTTGAGAATCAGCAGGCTCCATTTCTTCAAGCATTTCATGTTTCTCAAAGTCATTTACTACTGAAAAACAAAACTTACCCCAGATAATGGCACACACTTCTTTGCTTTCACACTAGATAATTAGAAAAATTAGAAGTCAGGTAATTTTTTGATTTGCTGTATTTTTCAGCTGTGTGCCTCTATTGCATGCTACAGAGGATGGGGAATATGGGGCAAGCAGAAAACAGAGACAGAAACTTCATACTGCAAAGAATGTGTTGCTGTGTTGCAAGAGTGGTAGCCTTAGAAAAATGGTGTTTTGCATGGACTAGGCCCCTAAAGATGTCCTGTGTTCTTCAATATCTGAGAATTTTTCTTCCTAGTGAAAGATACGTGTCTTATTTTATGGTTAATAGATACAGTCCTTTGTCAATAGTGCTTTTGAATATTTTTAGAAGATGATTTGCATATCTATGAATTTAAGGGTTTGCAGGAGTTGCTATTTATACATTATGAACAACTGCATATTAAAATACTACTCTAAGAAATGATCTGGGGAAGTAAAGGCCATGTAGCAATTGAATCTTATTTTCATCTAAAATATTTTATCTGTGTATTTAATTATGCTATTTAGTTACTTACCCAAACCCATTTTAGTACCACAAGATTTCAAAGTTGCTTTTAATTAGTCTGGAATATAAAATATATATTTATGACGGGCTCTTATGCACTTAAAATAAACCAGCAACCAAATGGATTGGAAGAAAAACAACTAAAATATCTTTATAACCAATATCCCTCCAGTTTTTCATTATTCTAGAAAGGTCATATATACCACAGAATGCAATTTACATGAATTACATATATTAGATGGTTATCATTATGTTTTGTTAAGTAGTCACATAATAATTAAAGCTAGTATTAAAAAAAACACCCTGACTCTATGATCTAGTGTACTGTACTTAGAAAACACTTAACTGAGCTGATGAAAATATATGAGGCAGTACTTCACTTTCAATTTTATTTTCAAGTTATAGAATAGGTAACTATCTTCTGCCATTAGAGAATATTAGGATAGGATGTATTTATTTTAATTTGTTTCTAAAAATACATGATAAATTATAGAAATTTTAAAAGAAACATTTTTAAAGAAACTAATGATACAATTAAATAAAATTATAAAGATATGAGGATACATTCTTAATAAAAATTTAAAAAATAAATTATATCTCACTTTTTAATGATGAATTTGATTTTAATTGCATGTCAAATAAAAAAAAAATTACATGTCAATTATTTGCCTCAATCCAGAGTAGGTTAGATGGTCACATTTAAGATTTTTTTTTTTTAAGCACCAACGGGGTGCCTGGGCAGTGCAGTCAGCTAAGTAACTGACTCTTGGTTTTAGCTCGGGTTGTGATCTTAGGGTTCTGAGATTGAGTCCAGGGTCAGGCTCTGTGCTCAGCGTGGAGTCTGCTTAAGATTCTCTCTCCTTCTCCCTCTGCCCTTTCCTCTTGTGCTCTCTCTTTCTCTTTCTTTCTCCAAAATAAATAAATAAATCTTTAAAAAAAGGAAGTGCCAAGAATGCTTGTTAGTAAAGAATTTTTAAAAATCCTATTTTTTTTTTTTTTACAAAATGCATTCTGAATAGGGACCTTTTAACTTTTTATTTTCTAATGGATCTCTTTCCAAGGTTTGTAATTATTAGTAATGGTTATGGATGAGTTATGGATGGCATAACTCAATGGCTATGGATGGCAAAATATGTTGTCTAGCCTAATTTTTTCAAAAAATAATATTTCAACACTTGTGTGAAACCTATTAATGATGATTTGTGTTTGTCTCACTTCGGGATATTTATCCAAAATAATTGAAATCAGGATCTCAGAAAGATATAAACAATCCTTAGCTCACTGCAGCACTACTCACAATAGCCAACATGTGGAAACAACTTAAATGTTCACTGACTATGAATGGATAAAGAAAGTGTGGTATATACACACAGTTGAATACTATTCAGCTCCCCCAAAGGAAGAAATTCCGCAAAATGCAACAACATGGATATAACTTGTGGATATTATGCTAAGTGAAATAAGCCAGTTACATAAAGATAAATTATGCATGATTTCACTTACATAAAGTATCTAAATGGACAAAATTGTAGAATCAAAAAAAAAGTATGGTGCTTTCTGGGGGCCTGGGAGAGGCAGAAACATCAAGTTACTAATTGACAAGCATGAAGTTTTATTTGAGCAAGATGAATATTCTCTAGAGAGTATTGTACATAGAGTCAGCAATAATGGGCTACATATTTAAACATTTGTTAAACATTTAACAGTGAAGACAGTAGATTTCATATTAAGTGTTCTTACCAAAATAAAATCAAATTAAAAAAAAAAGAAAGAAAGAGAGGGACACATGAAGAAAAACAAAAGCTGTAGTTCTCAAATAGCTGCATCAAAAGGAAGCAGTTCCTACAGTGACACTTTGCAGTTTTTCACTTTTAAAGGGGGTCCTTTTCATAGAAAAATCATACGCTGAAACAAGAGTGCACATGGAGAGTTTTGTCTCCCAATTTCTGTTCCCCATCAATAGAATGGACCTTAATTTGTGTAAATTTGAGACTGTAGACAAATACCAGATTTTAAATGAATGAAATAGTTTAGAAAATAAACAAGGAAAAAATTAAACCTTAAAAGAAGCAGAAATGGAAGTGAGCCAAAAAAACATGCTGGCCTTTACAATTTATGACATATAGGAAAAAGATCTTGGTAATTTCAACTTTCTTTTCACTTCTAAAATGCTTATGTTAACCTTTTTTTCTGTCATAGCTAATGAAATATTTAAATATGTGTACAATATTTTATTTGTCAGCAAGTCTGTGAAAATGAAACAACACAGAGAGTGACCTTTAGCTTCCAGAAGCTTGGTTACACCTGTTATAGTCACAAAACACAAAAATATCTATTACAATTGTGAGAGTCTGCATTGTGTGAACGGATGTCTCAGTCCTTGGATTTCCCCATGAAAAGATTTTCATGGGGATCTGCACTGGAATAAAGATAACCAGAAAGAAAGTAGCAAGCACAAAGCAGTTTTTAAAATAAAGGCACACTCTCAAGGTGGGAAAGCAGGCAGGTTCGGGAGGTGAAAGCTGCCCCTAGATTGTTTTGGAATTCGCTATTATTGAGTCTCTCTGGGCTGGGAGAAGCTAAGACACACAGTGGGGTGGTTTCAAATGGAGTTTGCTCCTTTCATTTGAGAAAGTCCTCCCACATGCTGGGAGTGGGGAATTTTTAACCCTACAGGAAACTCTCAGGTCAGCCTTTCTCCCTGGTGGTGGGAGGGCTGTACCTGCGATGAATGCACAGGTATAATGAGCCTAGCCATTACCCTGAGTTAGAAGTAGAAGAGGAAAGTGCATGCTCCTACCTGTGACTGTGGATCTGTCACCCTTAAGGTCTTGGAAGCTATAAGGTCGAATGCCCCGACCTTGTGTTACCTATTTGTCACTATCTTTTCTTCCAGCTCAAGTCCGTCATTCCCCTTCAGGGACTTGGGACTCTGCCTCGGGCCTAATGCATTTCACTGGAAAACCTAACCATCTACTAAATTTAGTCAACTTTTCATGGAAGGTGTGATGTGTAAAACTTTCTTTTTTAAAGAAAAACTAGGATTCGTCAAGGGAAGGAAGGCCAGAGAGAGTAGGAAAGTATGTTCCAATCATAGAAATCAGGATATGTAAATCCAAAGATGTTTTGGAGAACTGTAATCAGTTAAAGATGACTAAAATAGAAATTGCTTGTTGGTAAATCTAGTCTATTAGGCGAAGAGGTTGTAGGTAATCAAATCTTGAGTGTATTGTATGCCCTTCTGAGAATTTGGACAATATCCTACAGACTTCTCATTTTCAGAAAAAGAGCCAAAATGTTTTAATCATGCCAGTCAATTCCTTGAACAATATTATCTCAAGCTCCTTTTCCAGGCTCATCTTCTACTAAACTCCAGCATGCATGTTGTAGGTGCTTGTACTTACAGCACTCAAATCTACCACATTGTCTCAGACCTCTGTGTTATTACTTTGGTCTGTGCTATTACTCTTTTATCTGGTAAAATTCTATTTGTTTAATGAAGTCTAGGACAAATACCAACTTCTCTATAATAACACTACTTCTTTGAGGTGCATTATATCATTTCTATGATGCCGGCATTTGAACATTCATTACAGTATGATTTTTGCCTGTTTATGTCTACCCAACAGAATATGAGTGATTTGAGTGGAGGAATATATTCACATATTTTTCTATTCCCATTTTCTTTCTCAATGTTTGGCTTACGATCAGAGTTCAGTAAGTAACTGGTGAATGAATGAATGAATTTAAAAAACCAAACAAATAAACAAGTACTCAGCTTAATAGAAAACTCCACTTGCAATTGAGCCAGTTATTTTTAGTCATTATTGTAAGAGTTAATAAAAGCGTTCAATTCAAGAGCATTATTCATGTTATTACTGCAGATAGAATCAGCATAGAGAGAGAAATTAATGTGACTTCTAATTTCCTGTCATAAATATTCAGTGGCATTTGGTGAGAATGCAAATGCTTTTTAGTTTCCTTCATAGTTTATACATTAAAATCAAACTTTATAATTATAATAAAATAAATATGCAATAAGTTATTACTGAGGTTGTTACATAGTTAAAGGCAAGGAAATGGGAAACTATTTTTATAGATTTCCTTAATTTTTTCTGCACTTTAACATAATAATCATCATTAAAATTAAGAATCTGAACTCTTTTCAATTGATGAATGAGGTAATTTATCTCATATCAAACCCGAGAAAGAACAAATGTTACTTGGAAGATACAATATAAATCTGTACATTTAAGCAGTAGTTCATTAATCGTAAAACAATATTGATCTAATTAGAGTTTTCAGTGAAGTGTTTACTTTGGCCAGGTTCTAGAAATTTCCCTTCAAATCAGAGAAATGGATTAGCTCAATTTGCCTCTGAACTCTCTCAAATTTTTCACAAAATTGAATTTGAATTAATTTCAAAGAGTTCCCTAAGCAGCCTTATATTATCTCATGTGGGAGATATGAAATCAGAGGCAGGAAGAAATTGAGTCAGTTGTTAAAAGTTACAACAAAGTCGATGTTCCTTCTTTCATAAAATATAGATTCCTGTGTTTTACATAGAAGTGGCAAGCTGAGATATTAGCAAGATATTGAGAAAATTATTGGAAGCATAACTTTGCTTTTACTAAATTGATTTTAACAGCATGTCTTAAAATTTTTGCTTCCTGTTGATTATTCTTGCAGGGAAAGTTAGAGTAGAGATAATGAGCCTGAGAGTCAAGACCAAGAAAGAGTTGTAGTGCCATCACTGCTTACATTAGGATAACTAGGGAGCAAGGGATGCAAAAACTGGGGGGAAAGAAGAGTATGACAGACAAGATAAACACAAAAGAATCATTACACGATCAGATAATGATTAGACATCCTTTGCAGTAGTTACAAACAAAACATGCTCAGATTGGCAGAATCAGAGAGGTTAATGGAGTAAGATAGTTATCACAAGGCAAAGATACTAAAAAAGTGCAAGTAAAATAATGTCAAGGAAAACATAAGAGAAATTATGTCAAAGACAGCAGAAGATACTGAGGTTTCATCATCTCGGAACTCTCAAATAGAGGATGGATGTTGTCCGCACTCACCCTTTAAGAATAAGCAAAATCCCATATGCATGTTGCTGGTCCAACAGCCAAACCATAGTAACCCAGTTCTAAATAATAGAAAAGAAAACAAAATACAAAAGATAAGTTATAGTAGATCCTTAGGGGAAAAACATAAAACCTGAGCTGAAGACACAATAGAGAACAAAAAGGGAGCAGACTTGCCAAGGTTATGACTTCTTCTAGATAGTGTATTTTGATGGGTATAAACAAAGTGCTTTATGATAGGTTTGACTGCTCTTATGGAGACGGTGCACAGCTAAGGAAAAAAAAAAAGAGGAAATAATTCAAGCTTTTGAAAAGAGAATTTAGTTGCTGAAGATAAAGATTTTATAGTGTCTTCCTACAGAAAATGAAACTGCATGAGAATTTTCTGTGAGGCTTACTTGAATGGCAACCAGCCAGGAAGGAAAAACATAACGGCTATGATGGATATAGAAGATCCTAGGTATTAAATGGCAGGTAAAGGAGAATATAAAATTTCCTCCTATGCTAGATTCCTTCTAGAATATCATGATTTCTACCAAAGGACTTATTTTAGACTAATTTTATAAACCATTTGCATAAAGCATGTAACTTTGATGAAAAGGACACATGGTGACAATTTCTTAGATGATGCCCAAAGGATCATAGAACATGAAAAAGTAATAATAATAATTTATTTCAAACTGTCTTTGTATGCTAGCAAACTGACTGTATGCTAGGATTATCAATGTCCTGCAGAAGATTTTGATAAAATGAGATATATTAAAAATATACCCTTTTGGTTCACTCAAAAATAGAAACAAGAAAGAGATAAGTTTTCTGTTTTAATTTTAAAGTTCTTCGTCATAGGTCTTGAAATTGGACTGGATGCCAAAATACAAACAGAATATTGCATTATTTCCTTTTCAGATGGTAGAAATAAGGCACGGGTATGGGAAAGGAAGTAGAAATAGTAAAAGATTTGCACATTAACACATATGAATAATGATGTACTTTAAAGCATAATTATATCAATTTGATATCACAGGTTTTTAAAAGTTGGTTTCCAGTCATCATTGACTATTCCTATTTTTTTTTTAAAAAAAAAAGACTTTACTTATTTATTCATGAGAAACACAGAGAGAGGCAGTGACACAGGCGGAGGGAGAAGCAGGCTCCCTGTGTGTGTCCTATGTGAGACTCGATCCTGAGACACTAGGATCACACCCTGAGCCAAAGGCAGATGCTCAACCACTGAGCCACCCGGGCATCCTGACTATTCCTACCTTTGATGGAGATTTTATAATATAGGTCATTTCAAATGTGTCTAAATTTTAATAAAAAAGAATGGCTTTTTTTGCACGTTGCATATTTTCATCCATTATGACATTTCCCTGTTCATATCTTCCTCAGTTGTTTTCTCCCCTTTGTTTATAGATTTTTTCCCCATGTACTCAAATTCATAGTCATACCACCTGTAAAGTATCCTTGTAGCAAGTTGCAAAGATAGAAAATAAAAATAGAATAGCATGTATTGTTGACAATGACAATTAATATTAATTGTTTGTCATGTATGGCAAGAGCTGGACTATTTTACTTGTTTCGAACTTCACTGCAGTCATTTAAGATACAAGTTTTCTTCCCATTTTATAGGCAAGGAATCTGAGCTTTAGAATAGTCCGGCAACTTTCGCAAACTAATTCTATTAACAATTGATGAGGCCAGAATTCAACTGTGGTCCATCCGACTCTAGGGACTGACTTAACTACAGTGGGGCAGAGAGGAAAAAGAACTGACGAGGCTCTGGTCATTTAATAGCTTGTATTTCAGAATGTGAAATTGGATACAGATCTCTCCCAATATAGTAGGATGTTTGGCCATGCACAAAAAAGAAACTCAAATGCAGATTTTCTGCATTTTGAAATATTTCAGTTGAAAATTATCTCCAAAATATTCCTCGGGAGTGCCAAAGTGGCCCATTACATATCTCTCAGAACTTAAGTTTAAATGAACTGCTTGGCCCAAAGACTAGGGTTATGCCTAATATTTAGATGGTCCTAAATTTTCTGTGGCCTTCATAAAGAATTGTTAATTTATTTGGTGTCCTTTCTCAGAGGATTCCCTAATATTCCTTAGAAGTGCCAGTGGGCACTAATGTATCTGGAAATGGCTATATCGTTTTGAAGATGTCAAAAGAACTTGTTTGGTCATTCTTTGGCAAACTTCTTAGAGTCAAATTTGCATTTTAATATTAGCCTTCACATATAACTATATTGTTAAATCCTGTGTTCACATCTCAAGAGATATTCGTATTGAGCCTACTTCTACTTGAAAAAGAAAATAATTTTGTCCTATGCTAAATCAATTTTAGAGAACTGTCAACTGGTATATGAAGGCCTTTGCTGTAATTTGAGAATCGTCATATAAAGTCAGTTTAAGCACCTAGAATTCTCTAACTCTCCCAAAGAGAGAGATTGAGTGTGATGAGCATTCTTGCATGTCCAGAGAGAAAGAGAGACATGGTGCAGGGACAGGGGGATGGTGGTGTAGGCAATGGAAGGAAAATTAAACAAGGAAAAAACGATCATAACGTATGATCTCTACCTCCATTTCTATTTGACCTTCCCAGATCTAGACTTTCAAGCAGGCACTAAGTCACTGAATCCCGGGGCCCCAGAAAGACTCCTTAATGGTTCTGTGGTTTTATTCCTTTTGCATTTAGATTCATGGCTGGCTCATCCTCACTTCAGCATGTGTTCTGAAGCCCTCCCCCCACCCCATTCCCCTGATATGTACACATCTCTGTGTAGGGCATCCTTTCTTTTTATTTCATAATGACCAATTACACATGAAGGGTAACTACAAGCTAACCTCACATATTATTAAAAAACTGAACAAGGTGTAGCTAGAAACTTAACTGATGTTTATAAAGAAACGATGCTTCAAATAAGAAATTCTCAATTCTATCAAAATCATCTATAAGAGGGGATCCATGGGTGGCTCAGTGGTTTAGCGTCTGCCTTTGGCCCAGGGCACGATCCTGGAGTCCTGGGATCGAGTCCCACGTCTGGCTCCCGGCATGGGCCTGCTTCTCCCTCCTCCTGTGTCTCTGCCTCTCACTCTATGTCTATCATAAATAATCTTTAAAATAAAAAAATGACTTTAAAAAATCATCTATAAGAAATCTAGCTAGACAAATCTATTTATGGAAATTGTGATGTCAAAGTTCCTCAGAGCTCCATGTTGGATCTGTTTTGTTTTGTTTTGTTTTTCCTACATATTCTCCCTGTTGAATGACCTCTATATGTAGTTCTAGCCATCATCATTCCCTCAAAGTATTTTATTCTATGCTGTTATCCTAAACCAGCATTTTAAAATTCAGATCCACATATTCTTGTACCTACTAAATGTCTCCTCTGCTATTATCTGCTATTATCTTAATATTACGGGTTAAATCTGAATTCCTCGTTTCCCTTTAGACTTATTTTTTCCCAAATTTTTACACATTGTATATCAATCTCATACCCTAAATATTTCCTGGAATTAGACCAAGAGACCCTTTGTAAATGTCTTAAATTATCCTATCTCTTGCAGATATCACAAGGATTATGCAAGCATTGCTCATCTAGGATGTCTACAATGCTGTTTGGGGAATCCACCATTGCTCCTACCCCCCATGAACCTGACAGTAAAGTTATTATGATATTATGTGATATTATGATATTATAGCTCCAGCAATATCAAATGTTTCAGTCCTGTTGGTGTAAACGGTATGAGATACTGGTGAGGTGGGTCTTCTTCTCCCAGCCCTGTGTCCCGCTGGGCTACCAGGGTCCATGATATATCCCTTGTGTTCAAAGCCCGTAAATTCCCTGGCTCTTTTGCCCATGTTCTTTCTCAAGGAGGTCTCAAAATTTTCAAGAGACAATGTTCTGGTCAAAGTTGTTTTATTCTCCTCTGAATTCAGATTCCTTCTCACTAAGCTTCCTCTTCAATAAAGCTTCCTTTAGTTGTCCCACTCCCTAAAATGGTTTCTGTATGTGTGAATGGAAACAAACACACAGTGGATACTGTAAAGGAGGGGAAAAAGAACAAATGAAAAAAAGGGCTGTTTTTCTTCATGTTTATTAAATCACAATCTTCAGAAATGTCACCACCATTATCCCAGCTACTTGACAGGGTAAACTGGTAACTCTCTCAGATTCCTCTCTTTTCAAAAAAAAAAAAAAAAAGATTCCTCTCTTTTCAAACTGTCACCACTTCAATCACTCATTAAATCAACTAAATCAACTCATTAAATATTTTTTTCAAGTCTATTCCTTCTTTCAATAAACAATTCCATATGCCCAGTCCTTTTGTGTCTACCTGGTATCCATCCTGATACACTTTGCCAAAAATATGTTTATTAATACACACGTTGGGATCATTTTCTCCCCTTTACTAGATTTCCCTCAATTGTTTCCTACTATTCTCAGAAATATCAAATCCTCCCTTTTTAACAGAATATTATTTAACAGTTACGTAAGTCAGGGGCTGGCAAAGTAAAGGTGACAAGGTAGCATAATTACAAGCTCCAGTGAACACTAAACAGCATGCCTTGAAGTTTGTAGAGATGAAGGTCTTTGAAAATATAGAGCATTATGGAAGAAGGTCACAGGTTTTCTTGGTGAAGACAGCACATTCCCCTGGCTGTCACTAGAGGTCACTTGGTTAATTTCCAGAAGTTTGTGACTTGCAAGATATGCATTATTTCTTACAATCATTGCCACCACTCCAGCTTATAAAACATCAACCTTCTGTTTACCACTGTATGAGGGCTAATTACTACAAAACTAAGCTACAGACCTCTACATCTCTTCTGCAGCAACTATGTTAGTCTAAAATATGTCTCTTCTTAGTGTGGTGCAGGTTCACTTGTTGATAAAGTTTTATCTCTTTTGATTCTCTAAATTGAAGTACTTCTGGCATTCACTTACATACTTCTCATGCAAATTATTTTGTCAGGAGGCTCTAGGCTTTCTCTTGCTTTTTGAAACACGTACTGCTCACAGTCTCCTGTCTATCTTGTGCACGATCTGCACTGCACTCATTGTCCTCATTGTTTATAGAAGCTCACTATCAGATTCACTCATGTCCACCCCCATATATCTCTAACTGAAAAATTAGGACAATAATATCTTTTGTTTTCTAGGTGAACAATTCAATATGCAAATCCCTTAAGTAGACAAATAGTAGCTCTTAAGGCCCATGGCAAGGTCAGAGTCAGAATACTCATGCAGTAGGCATCAGGTCAGAGTTAAGATCTGAACTCTGGCCCACATGGGTCTTTGGCAGGAGTTAATTGCTCAAGTCTTTGCCAGTACAATAAATTAGCAGTCCACGGGGTGCCTGGGTGGCATAGTCAGTTAAGCATCCGATTCTTGGTTTCGGCTCAGGTCATGATCTCAGGGTCATGGTATGGGCCTCAAGTCAGGCTTCACGCTCAGTGTGGAGTCTGCTGGAGATTATCTTCCTCTCCCTCTGCTCCTCCCCTGCTCACCCTCTTTTTCTAAAATAAACAAATGTAATCTTAAAGAAAAAAACATAAATCAGCAAACCTTAAGATCAAACTTGAGTTATATAAAAACAAAACAAAACACTAGGTCTAATGAGCCGAGTCTTGATGTAAATCTCCATTGTAGATTCACAGCTCCACTTCAAGTTCCAAGACATTAGTCAGTTCACAAATCTGAGACCTTGAATGAAGGAGAGATTGGGTACACACGAGAAAGGACTGCCAATTAACTCTTAAGCAAACATCTTCCTCCTAACCTTCCCCAAAGACTTCCACAGCCACTTTACAGGGAATAATTGTACTGAGGAAAGGGAAATATCCACACAAGAACTTTTAGGTGTCCCTAGATACTGGCATTAGGCTGGCACTAATCCCTAAGCTTCCATTAATGCCAAAGTGACCCACCAGTTTGACTGGAGGCTTATGGAGATGAGGAGATAAAAGGAATGTCTTAAAGTATAGTGAGAAGGGTGGTTCCATGAACATATCCTGTACTCCCAGGTGTATAGTTGGCATTTGTATATTTAGCAGAGGCAGAATGGTCACATTTTTCTTATTCTTTGAATGAGGCCCATTATATAGTAGGAGGAGCCAAGAAGAAGCCCCTGAAATTTCTTCTTCCTATAGAAAGAATAAACTAAAGGCAAAATTTCCAGGGTCCCCAGAGAGATTAATGTTACATCAGACAGCTGAAAGATGCACAAGTTGTTACTTTCTATCACATCCTTATGGAAATTACCTGTTTGCTCTACTTCGGATTGGGAGAACCTAGAGAATGAAATGGATTCCAGGAAATACGACCAGGTGATGACATTAATGGTAAACTGCTTTTCTAAACACATGGTCATTTCAGTGGTGGTCACATCTAATATATGGCTACAGAAATGACAAATGTATTTATCTCTGTGTGCTGCTCCTTTGTGAATAACAGAATCTGCTTTTTTGCAACTGACAGGGGAGCAGTATACTTTCACCAGTTTTTGTTTGTTTTTCCCTCAGAAATGAATTTATCTCACTCAATGCCATAGGTCTAGAGAAACTTCTATGTTCTCTCCATCACAGGGCACTTCATGCTTGAAAAAAAAAAAATGATGACTTCATAATGTTTGGACCCAGTGAGAAGTAGTGGCATACTTGGGTACATCCTGTGCATGCTACTAGGTGGGAAGAGAGGCAATGTTTTTGCTAGGCAGCTTTACCATGGAAGAAGTGGTTTGCTGTGTTGTAATGTCTTTGTTTTTCCAACAGTGGTGGCAAAGATTACATGGGTGATGGGAGGCAGATCCCAGGCACCCTTTTTGCTATTGTAGGTATTGGCTAAAGCAATGTGTACCTGGGGTCAGTATTTTCATGATTGGCTTCCTGATTCCTACATTATGAGAGGGATGGTGGTGTGGTCTATACAGAAAAGTTCAAGCAGAGTCCCTGAGTCCTCAACTTCCTGACCATGGTAGAAATTACAGGTTGGGAATCAGTTCTGAAATTTATTCTGGCAATCATTTTTTGGAAGGCCAGTCTGGAGTTTACTTCTTTCTCTGTGCCTTAGAATTGTTTTTGCAAGAATTCAATTTTCAGTACTAAATCCCTTTCACATTAACTAGCATACTTGGCTCCTGCCATCTGCCATTACACTTTAATTGCTACAAGATCTGGACATATAAGCCATACACATATGTTAGGAGTAAAAGTAGGTCTGGAATTGTGTTTTAATCCAAGTGGTATTTATCCAAATTCTTTTTTAAAATCATCTTTACCTCTCCCACTTCCATCTCCCTGTGTTAGAATCTACATGATTAACATGACACAATTAACTCATCACTGAGCTACAACCTGATAAACCCTAATGCAGAACATGGGTACAGATTTATGGAAGCACCTGGCTTAGATGAGGAACAGAAGAATTTCCTTCTGTTTTCTCCAAATCTAAGTCTTTTTAATCCTGCTCTGTAGGGCTGTGTGCTTAAAAATATCTATCAATGGCCATCACTTGTGCACACAAATATAAAGAGCTGGAAAAATTGTCATAGTCAAACATTTGATTTTGTTTGCCTCTCTGAAGGCTGGAAATGGGGAACTAGAAGAAAGAAAACCACATATAGGCAAAAGATTCTTTTAAAGAATGGCCACCCTGCGGATTAGTAATCATGATCTAATCAATGCCCTCTGGACATAAATAATCCTATTAATCATTCCTCTTCCCTGGAGAATATTTTAGGAAGATAAAGAGAAGGAGCTAAATAAAACCTTTTTCTATGATAATATGAGATAGTTACACAATACAATAGAAATTCTCTAATAAAGTGCACAAGTACATTTTTTAAAGTACAGAAAATTGGGAAGAAGTATCAGGGGAAAAGTTTATAGGATGTGAATATGAGGTTACTATAATTCTTTCTTTTATTTAGTTTTGTACTACCCAGAATAAGTTTTAGCTAGAGACTATTTTCATCCGGTGTTTACCTCTTTCTAGGTATTGTGTCTGACTTCCCCTTAAAAACTCTGAGATTTATGTGTTTTCTCCACTTTATAGATAAAGCTATTGAGCTAAGGCAATTAGGAAACTTATCTAGGTAGGAAACAGAATTGTTCCTTGACTTAGAAAAAAGAGGGTAGATAAATGTAATCAGTACTTAATATATTGATTGGCTCCATACTATTGAAAATTTGATTTGTAAAATGCATAACTTCCAGTATGAGCTTGGACTGCTGAAAGGTTGGAAATGTCAGAAGGATTTAGTAAGACAGGAGACTGTTAATGGATATTGTTATTTCAGCGAGAATCCAAAGCTCTAGTTAATTATTTTAAGGTTATATAAATCATTGCAACATGTAATTTTCTTAATTGATTTATGTTAACTTTTCTATGTAGCTCTTTATATAAAGAAGCATTTATATTTGCTTTATTCATACAAACAGTCATAGTTTTAGAAGATTAGGAAGAAAAAATTCACATCTTTTTTGCACAAAGTTGGTAAGGATTGATCCAAGAGTGGAATTAAATTTGAAGCACTCTTGGGCACCTGGGTGGCTCAATGGTTAAGTGTCTGCCTTTGGCTCAGGTCATGATCCAGGATCCTGGGATACAGGATCCTGGGATCAAGTTCCTGTATCAGGCTCCCTACTGGGAGCCTGCTTCTCACTTTGCCTATGTCTCTGCTTCTCTCTCTCTCTCTCTCTCTCTCTCTCTGTCTCTCATGAATAAATAAATAAAATCTTAAAAAAAAAATTGAAGCACTTTATGCTATTCCAACACAGTGATGAGTTTGAGGAAGATGATATTTGGACTTTCTGCTTCTTTGTGATCATATCTAGTCTCTAAATGGAAATAAAAAGGAATAGTGGATTTTTTGAGAATTGAAGAATATTGGCCTGGCAACTGTGCCTAAGTATTGACACTGGAGAAGGAAACATTTAAGGGGAAAATGGAATTCAAATCAAGACAAGAGGAAAAGCATGAGGAATATCTATTTGGCTTTGTCATTATTTATTTGCAAAACATGATACACAAATTTAAATTGCAAAGTCTGCAAGATTTCTCTGGGGAGCTCTATTTGGTCCTGTCTACTTCACTGACAAACCTAGGGAAATTGGTAATGCAGTATTTTTGTGACCTCAAAAAGAACCTTTCACCTTTCATTTCTCCATTTCCTACACTGAATAGGCTTAAGGCAGCTTATCAGCCAAATATATTGCATGTTTAAGTGCAAGGCCTCTTTCTTAATGATATATCAAATAATGCTGAGTCTTTGGTGGCCTGGAGTGTGAAAATGCCACAGCTTTCTATTTATAAGGGATTGTATGAAATCTCTTTCAGAGTGCTAATTACAAACACGGTGAACTTGTTGCTATAGTCCTTCAGATGCATAGCAAGTAGTTGATGTGCCACTTCTATTTTCTTTGAGGTAATGGATCACTAAGAAATTAACTTCGTATGAAAATTACCATGTACTTAATAAGCTTACTTGGCAAAAGTTACTTCAAGGTTCAAGATGCAATGTAGCAGTTGTTTGTTTAAGACATTGTTCTTGGAGAAAGCATTAAGAACTAGTTTTAATGATGTGAGTTAGCTAGTGGCCACAGTTTTCTTGACAGATCATAATTTCATATGATTAATATTGGGAATAAAAGCTGATAATGCATATACAACATATAATTATTAGTATTTTGAATCTACAAAATGATTGTTTCTTTGAAAGATTTATTATTTATCTGAATGAGAGAGAGAGGACACAAACATGAGGGACAGAAGGAGAGGGAATCTCAAGCAGACTCTGCTCTGAGCATGGAGCCTGACATGGGGCTTAATCTCACAACCCTGAGATCTTGAGCTGAGCCGAAACCAAGAGTTGAACACCCAACCAACTGTTCCACCCAGGAGCTCCAAAAGTGATTTTTTTCTTTTATCTAATATTTTGTAGTCCAATCTTGTGAGGCAACATAGGAATATAAATGTATAGTGCTAGTATTTAGGGTTGCCCACTATTTGTATAGGAACATTTTTTTAAAGATTTTTTAAAATTGATTTGAGAGAGAGAAAAAGAGAGAGCGAGCAAGTATGAGAGAGATAGAGCACGAGTGGGGGGGCAGGGAATAGAGGGAGAAACAGATTCTCTGCCAAGCAGGGAGACCAATGCAGCATTCCATCCCAGGACCCTGGGACCATGGCCAGAGCCTAACGCAGATGCTTAACCAACTGAGCCACCCAGCCGCCAGTATAGGAATAATTTATTAAAGGATATTTTTCACTAACATGGAGGCAAATGCTTTGACAGACTAAATTTCTTTAAGTAAATAAATAATAAATGAAATTTACCCTTATTTTCAGCTAGATTGATTTAATTATAAACATAGCCATACTCATGGAAATTAGAAATGTTTACAATGTTTAGAGTGAGGGGAGAGCTAGGACATGCAATAATTAAATAAATTTCCAAAGACATAATTTTTTGAGTTTTTATTTTAATCACCTGGTGTTCATCATAACAAGTTGTACTCTTTAATCCCCTTCCACCATGTAACCCATCCCCACCGATACACCTCCCCTTTAGTATCAGTTTGTTCTCTATAGTTACAAGTCTGTTTCGTGGTTTGTCTCTCATTTGCTCGCTCTCTTTTTCCATTTGCTCATTTGTTTTGTTTCTTAAATTCCACAAATGACTGAAATTATAAAGTATTTGTCCTTCTTCGACTAACTTATTAAACTCAACATTTTACTCTCTAGTCCATCCATGGCATTTTAAATGGGATTCTTTTTTATGACTGAATAATATTTCATCACCACAGAGACACACACACACACACACACACACACACACACATCTTCTTTATCAATCAATGGGCATTGATGCTTTTTCTATAATTTGGCTATTGAAAATAATGCTGCTATAAACATAGAGGGGCATGTATCCCTGCGCATTACTTCTTTGGCAATATTTAGGTAAATACCTAGTAGTGTGATTGTTGGATTATAAGGTAGCTTTATGTTAAACTTTTGAGGAATGTCCACACTGTTTCTAGAGTGGGGGCACCGATTTGAATTCCCAGCAATACTGCAGGAGGGTTCCTTTTTCTTCACATCACATCCTCACTAATGCTTGTTGTTCCTTGTGTTTTTTTATTTTAGCCATTCTGACAGGTGTGAGGTGATATCTCATTGTAGATTCGATTTGTATTTCCCTGATGATCAGTGAAAATGAGCATCTTTTCAAGTGTCTCTTGGCCATCTGGATGTCTTCTTTGAGAAATGACTGTTCATGTCTTCTGCCCATTTTAATTTGATTATTTGTTTTTTGAGTTCTGAGTTTTATAATTTTTTATATATTTTGGATACTGAGTCTTTATCAGATATGTCATTTGCAAATATCTTCTCACAATCCATAGGTTATCTTTTAGTTTCATTGATTATTTCTTTCACTGTGCAGAAGCCTTTTATTTTGATGTAGTCCCAATAGTTTACTTTTGCTTTTGTTTTCCTTGCTCCAAGGGACATATCTAGAAAAAAAAAATGCTTCAGCCAATGTCAGAGTAGTGTTCCTTCCTAGAATTTTAATGGTTTTAGGGCTCATGCTTAGGTCTTTATTCCAATTTAAATATATTTTTGCACATGGTGTAAGAAAGTGTTCCAGTTTCATCCTTTTGCATGTTGCTGCTCAGCTTTCCAAGCATGATCTGTTGAAGATACTATCCTTTTTTCTATTGGGTATTCTTGCTTCCTTGGATGAAGACTAATTGACCACATAATTTTATTTCTGGGTTTTCTATTCTGTTCCATTGATCAATGTGTCTATTTTTGTGCCAGTGCTGTTATTTTGTGCCAGTGCTGTTATGATTACCACATTGCAATATAACTTGAAGTCCAGAATTTTGACTTGAAGTCCAGTTTTGCTTTGCTTTTTCAAGATTGCTTTGGCTATTTGAGGTCTTTTCTGGTGCCATGCAAATTTTAAGACTATTTCTTCTAGTTCTATGAAAAATGCTGTTGGTATTCTGATAAGAATTGCATTAAATTTATATACTGCTTTTGGTAATTTAGACATTTTAATATTTTTCTTTCAGTGCATGAGCATGGAAATGTTGTATAGTTCTCAGAGTAAAGGTCTTTCACCTCTTTGCTTAGGGTTTATTCCAAGGTATCTTATTGTTTTTGGTGCAGTTCTAAATGGAACTGACTTCTTAATTTCTCCCTCTCCTGCTTCATTATTGGTGTATAAAAAATGCAACAGATTTCTGTACGTTGATTTTGTATCCTGTGACTTTACTGAATTCTTTTATCAGTTCTAGCAGTTTTTTGGTGTTTTTTTTTTTTTTTTCAGATTTTCTAGATAAAGTATCATGCCATCTGAAAGTAGTCAAAGTTTTACCTCTTCCTTACTGATTCAGATACCTTTTATTTGTTGTTGTTGTTGTTGTTGTTGTTTGGTTGCTGTGGCTATGACTTCCACTACTATGTTGAATAAAATTGGTGAGAGTAGAGATCCTTGTCTTACATTAGAGGAAAGTCTCTTACTTTTTCCCCATTGAGGATAATGTTAGCTGTGGATTTTCATGTATGACTTTTATTATGTTGAGGTATGTTCCCTCTAAACCTACTTTATTGAGAGTTTTTATCACAAATGTGTGTTGTACTTTGTTGAATACTTGTCCTGCATCTATTGAAATGATCATATAGTTCTTATTTTTTCTCTTATTGATGTGATGTTTCACGTTGACTAATTTTCAAGTATTGAAAAACCTTTGAATCCCAGGAATAAATCTCACTTGATTGTGCTGAATGATTTTTTTAACTTGTTGTTGGTCAGTTTACTAGTGTTTTGTTGAGGATTTCTTGCAACAGTTTTCATCAGAGATACTGGCCTGTAGTTTTCTGTTTTCTTGTGTCTTTATCTGGTTTTGGTATCAGAGTAATGAATGAATTTGGAAGTTTTCCTTTCTTTTCTATTTTTTGAAATAGTTTGAGAAAAATAGGTATTAGCTCTTCTTTCAATGCTTGCTAGAATTCCCCTTTGAAGCCGTCTGGTCCTAGACTTTTGTTTGTTGGGAGTTTGTTAATTATTGATTCAATTTCTTTGTTGATTTTCAGTCTGTTCAAATGTTCTATTTCTTCCTGTTTCAGTTTTGATAAGCTAATATGTTTCTAGGAATTTATCCATTTCTTCTAAGTTGTCTAATTTGTTAGCATATAGTTTTTCATAATATTCTCTTATAATTGTATTTCTGTGGTGTTGGTTGTTATTTCTCCTTTCTCATTTATGATTTTATTTGTTTGGGCCCCTCCTCTTTTTTTAATTCTTAAGTCTGATTAGAGGTTGATCAATTTTATTGATTTTTTTTTTCAAAGAACCAGCTCCTGTTTTCATTGATCTGTTTTGTTGTGTTTTTGTTTGGTTGGTTGATTGGTTGGTTTGGGTTTTTTGTTTAGTTTTGTGTTTTTGGTTTGTTGTTTCTGTATCATTTATTTCTCTCTAATCTTTATTATTTCATTCCTTCTGCTGGTTTTAGGCTTTGTTTGTTGTTATAACTCCTTTAGAAGTAAGGTTCGATAGTTAATTTGAGATTTTTCTTGCTCCTTGCGGTTGGTCTGTATTGCCATAAAATTCCCTCATAGAACAGCTTTTGCTACATCCAAAGGTTTTGGACCGTTGTGTTTTCATTTTCTTTGGTTTCCATGTACTTTTATTATTTCTTCTTTTATTTCCTGGTAGACCCACTAATTGTTCAGAAGCATGTTACTTAACCTCTGTGTATATTTGGTTTTTCCAGATTTTTTCTTGTGGCTGACTTGTAGTTTCACAGTGCTATGGTCAGAAAAGATGCATGGTATGACTTCAATCTTCTTGAATTTGTTGAAGCTTGTTTTGGGAGCTCATATGTGATCTACTCTGGAGAATGTTTCATGGGAACTTGAAAAGAATATGCATTATGTTGTTTTAAGATAGAATTCTCTGAATATATCTTTTGAATCCATCTGTTCCAGTGTGTCATTCAAAGCGATTTTCTCTCGTTGATTTTTTGTTTATGTGATCTGTCTGTTGAAGTCCCCAACTATAATTGTATTATTGTCAACTAGTTCTTTATGTTTGCTTTAACTGATTTATGAATTTGGATGTTCTTATGTGGGTGCACAAATATTTACAATTATTATATATTCTTGTTGGATTGCCCTTTTTATTATTATATGGTGTTCTCCTTTGTCTCTTGTTACAAGTCTTTGTTTTAAAGTCTATTTTAGGATCCCTGGGTGGCTCAGAAGTTTAGCGCCTGCCTTTAGCCCAGGGCCTGATCCTGGAGTACCGGGATTGAGTCCCACATCAGGCTCCCTGCATGGAGCCTGCTTCTCCCTCTGCCTGTGTCTCTGCCTCTCTCTCTCTCTCTCTCTCTCTCTCTCTCTCTCTCTCATGAATAAATAAATAAAACCTTTAAAAAATAAAATAAAAGCTTATAGCTGACTCCTTTTCTGGAGACTGGTTCTTGGCTGAATATTGAACAGGAATCAGATTGTCAGGTAAGTTAAATACCTTTCTCCCCAATCTTGGACACAGCCTGTTGCCAATGACTGACTGACTCATAAAGGCTTACAGTAAGCCAGACCCTATTGCTTCAAGGAACCAACTCTGTGGTGAAATTCATGCTCCAGAGCTTCCTGTAGGATCATCCACAGCTACAGATTCTAGACACATTTTTATATTGTTCCTTTTTCCTTGAGAATATGCCCTCAATAAATGTGCAACAAATTTATTTTTTCAGGTTTCCCTCTAGGGAACCAAGTCTGAAATAATCTTCACTATTACAGCAAAAAAAAAAAAAAAAAAAATTGCTAAATGTGTCTGGTTTTAAATGCATACAATATTTCTTTCTTAAAAATAGTGAATCTTAGGAGTGCCTGGGTGGCTCAGATCATGATTCCAGGGTCCTGGGATCGAGCCCTGCAACACACTGGGCTCATTGCTTAGTGGGTAACCTGCTTCTCCCCCTCCCTCTGCCTGCCACCCCCTTGCTTGTGTCCTCTCTTTGTCAAATACATATACAAAAAAAAAATTTTTTTTTTAAAGAATAGTGTATCTTCAAAAAAAACACACACACACACACACAAAAAAAAGAATAGTGTATCTTAAAATAGTGAGTTTGAGTTTACATACAAAACTGGCTTGCCTGTTTTCCCTGGATTGGTTGTTACTAACCCAGTGGTATAATTCATTCATCTTGTGTTTTGACATTGTTTTCATTTCTCCATTGAGCAAAGAATAAGAGCAAGTGGGCTTATTTAATGTTTTACTCTAATGACACCATTATGGAACCAAGAACTAAGAGGTAAAACATTTTTAGAAGCAGTCTGGCACACATTCTGGATTCTTATAAGTATTGAAATAGTATTCTTTATAAACTTATAATAATATCAAAAATAGAGTTTCTTCTGTTAGGAGTCCTTACCTCTTATTAGACATAAGTATTCTTCTTCAAAGCCAGAAATCTGCAAACCATAATACAGAGAATCTTATGAATATAAAAGAATTACATCAACAGCATCCTTGACAGTTCTTCATACTTCTTCCATTTAAAATTTCCAGTGATATTAAAGGATCTCACTATTCCTTTTTAAAGTGTTTTTTTGGCTAAAAGTGTAGATTTAGAATCAGACTGAAAGTGAGTTCTGATTCTCTACTTTTTAATATATGAGACTGACCAAGTTAATTAAGTGTGCCTTCTTTCTTAAGTTCTCAGAAGGGGAAAAATAATAGTCCATGTGTAAACCTGTAAAATGAGCCACCAAAATATCTGTGTCCAAATCTTCAGAAGGCATAAATATTACTTACATGACAAAAAGGAGCTGGTAGATGTGATGGAGTTACTAAGTAAGATAAAATAAGTCAGAATCTTGTGATGAGGAGATCATCCTGTATTACTGTGTGTCCTAAATGTAATCACAAGTGTCCTTATAAAAGGGAAAAAAAGGGGAGGGGGGAATTTGAGTATAGAAGATGAGAAGACAGTAGACTGCAGAAGTAGAGGATGCAGTTATTTGCTTTGAAAGGAGAAAAGGCCATAAGCCAAGGAATGCAGACAGCCATAAGAAGCGGGGAAAAAAAAAAAAAAAAAAGGTAGTAAAACTGATTTGGAATGTCTGACTCCCAAAACTGTAAGAGAGTAACATTAGGTTGTTTTAAGTCAGTGAGGTTGTGGTAATTTGTTACAATGGCAACAGAAAACTAATAGAATATCCTCCTATTTTTTAAGTTAGACCTAAATAACATAAAGGTCATGTAGCCTAAGAGCCATGCTTAGGAAAGTATTAGAGAGAAATGTGTTAAAGGGAAAAGTCTACACTTCATTCTGCATGACAGGATTTTGGGTATTTGTTGCCCAGAGTGCTGTCTTTCAACACTGAGCCCATCAAAACAGGTCCTCCTGCCACCACTGTTGCAGCAGAGTATCTGCACAATAAAATAATAACCCAGAGAAAAATGAAATGTAGAGCTACCAGTCTTTAAAAAAATCATAGAGACATATTTAATCTTTATGTTTATACATAAACCTTTGCATGACACCATAAAGAAGGGTACTGTACAAGATTATAGTAAAAAGCACATGGTGGCTAGTGCTGTTACTCTGAACCTCATGTACACTCTTCTAAGCTGATCAGTGAAATCTTAATTAAAGCATGCTTTCACTTAGCCAGGGTCAAAAGGGATACATTTATCTAATAAATACATATATTTAGAAATAGATTAAGAAAACATACATAAACTTTCAAAGAATTGAATGTCAATAACTGAATGGTACCTATGTTAACATTATTTATTATTTATTATTAATGTGTTTATCCAGTTTGACATAATTACTAATTATGTCTTTTTTTAATTACTAATTACGTTTAATTGGATAAAAGTCAAAATGTCTTTTTGTCTTTACTTTGTACCTCCTCCCTTACTGAACAAAAGAAAAAAAAATAACAAGACAGTTACATAAGGTTTTTTTTAGCACAGGTAAAATTACTAGCAAAGTGTCGAATCTGCCCCGTTTATGTTGTCTCAGATACACTTATGTCATTTCTCTGAAGCATCAACCAGACTGAGTGAACTCACTCTTAGCTCTTTGCCTGTATAGCAACATCTCACCTATGGTTTCAATGGATACTAAGATGTGATGACATCAATAAGAATTTAGACCATATAACTGGTAGTAACAAACTGGTTAGTAACCCACACTTTCACAATGGAAATTTGAGTTCCTAAGTAAAATATTCTAAGTATCTAGAAATAGAAAGGGACAAAAGAAAGAAGCAGAAAGTCAACGTCTGTTACCTAAAATGAATATAATATTTAACCTATAATGCATCTGAGCTTTTAAATCCTTCAAAAAATGAAAAAGTCACATATTCAAACTGGGAAATATTATGGCATTCAATTTTAAACATGCATGAGCATATAGGTTCTCTAGAGAAAGTGAATTAGGAAATGTCATCATAAGCAAGCTATGTAGGAGCACTCCAATCCTACTTAACAAACAAACTAGGATAATTTGCATTCTCTGTCAATCTAGCTCAGTGTGTTGCTGGGCCTGTCTCAGCAGTGGCAGTCATGTGAGGAGGACCATTTAGATGCAACATTTACTTTGGCACAGGTTTGGTTCCACACTCAGGTTTTCCTCCAGATGGACTATCTCCATGCACACATAGGTTTGCCTCTTAATTCAACTACAGAAATTAGGGACAATCTCTGCAAGAGCACTTGGGCAATAAGAGAGCCAGCAGGAGCAGAAGTGGGTATCAGCAAGCCTTTTTCCCTTCTCACTTGCTTCTGAGTGCTTGGATACTTTGCAAAGAACCTGCTTTACTTTGCAGCTGAGTTCTGACAAATGCAGCGTCAGAATAAATTATCTCTGCCATGGCCATTGTATCAGCACTGGTCCTCCGATTTGTTAAAAATTTGTGATGAGATATCAAAGAATATGCATGGATCATGTATTTTTTAAAAGATAGATTTATTTATTTATTTATTTATTTATTTATTTATTTATTTATTAAAGAGAGCTGAGAGAGGGGCAGAGAAAGAGAGATCAAGAGAGGGAATCCAAGCAGACCCTCCACTGAGCAGAGAATATGCAAGGATTATTAAGAAGCATCAAATAGTTTGGATTAGGTTCTGCAGCAGGCAGAATGGTGGACGCCCAAAAATATTTAACTCCTAATTCTAAACCTAATTCTAAATGGTAAGTATGTTATGTCACTTGGCAAAGGAGCATTAAGAGTGCTAATCAGGTAACTGTAAAATAAGATCATTATCCTGGATTTTCCAAGTGGATGAAATGTAATCATAAGGATCATTTAAAGTGAAATTGTGAAATCAGAGTCAGAGATTTATTTGAAGATTTTATCTATTTATTCATAAGACACACGGAGAGAGAGACAGAGAAAAGGGCAGAGGGAGAAGCAGGCTCCCTGTGGGGGGCCCGATGTGGGACACAATCCCACGACCCCAGGTTCAAGACCCAGTCCAAAGGCAGATGCTCCACCACTGAGCCACGCAGGTGCCCCAGAGTCTGAGAGATTTTTAAGACCTTACACAGCTGGCTTTGAAGATAGAGGGCCACAAGCCAAGGACACAGCCAGTCTCTAGGAGCCGAAAAAGGCAAGACAGTAAATTCTCCCCAGACCTTCCAGAGCGATTACAGATCCATGAACTTCTTTCTCTCTCTCTTTTTTTTTAGTCCGTTAATACCATTTCAAATTTCTAACCTTCAGAACAGTAAGATATTAAATTTGTGTTCAGTCGCAAAATTTGTGGCAATTGGTTGCAGCAGCAATGAGTGGAACAGAGCACAGTAGTTTTTAGCAGAGTTCTAGAGTAAGTACACAGTAAAGGAATATGGATGTCCAATGTGTATTTCATTATAACCACAATTTTAGGTGATTACAGATTTTTTAAAAGATTTTATTTATTCATGAGACACACACACACACACACAGAGAGAGAGGCAGAGACACAGGCAGAGGGAGAAGCAGGCTCCATGCAGGGAGCCCGATGTGGGACTCGATCCCAGGTCTCCAGGATCAGGCCCTGGGCTGAAGGCAGCGTTAAACCACAGAACCACCCGGGCTGCCCAAGTGATTACAGATTTTGTGTAAATCTGTGAAATAAGTTGTCCTGAAATATAAGGTGTAAAAATATAGGTTGGATGTTTTGAAAGTAAAGCTAAGAAACTTAAATATTTCTTAGGTGGCATGGTGAAGTAGAAGAGCTCTCAGATATCCTCTATGGATATTTTTCAGCAGACCAACCTGCTTTCATATCCTTTTTTTTCCCCCTTACTGTAATCCATGTAGTCTTGCCTCTCCCTTGTTTTCTAGCATTTTAATTTAAGCCAGTTTTTCTTCTCTTGGATCTCCATGGAAAAAACTTTAGTTTCTACCTTTATAGGTATAGAAAAAGAAGTAGTCTTAAAACAAACAACAAACAAAAAACAAACAACAACAAAACCCTTCTATATGCATTAACAATTATTATGTGTATGGAACAATAACCCAACACATTGAAATCATATACATACAGTTATTATTAATGAATGTGGATTGCTTTTTTAAAGTATACTTCTTTTTCTACATCTTTTAGATTTTATATAGGAAAATAAGTTATCATGTGGATGATAATGGAGGATCTTTGAGTTTATTGTGGGCTAAAAACAAGTTTTTCACTAAGTTTTGCATAGATTCCCTGGCATTTGTACAAACAATATAAACATTAATGTTTACAATTAATCTATGTAGCAATTCATAAGATGCAAAGTATATTTATATTTACTCAATTAATACTTAAGGCAAACTGAAAAGTTACATATTGTTGCCATCATCTCCATAGATGGGAAAAATTTCATATTGCTACCAAAGATCTGAGCAGGATTAAAATCTGACTATCCTGTCTTTAATCCTTTACTCTCATTAACTATTCTATAACCCCTGCAATGCCATCCTATAAACTATTTACTTCTTGGAGACTAGAAGTGAAGATATAAAAGAAATCCTCAGGATACTGCCTATGGGATAAAGTATTTGGCTAGGAATCACGATGAATAAGTAGTAAAGGGGTAGAGGTTTTGGCTCCGGTAACTGACCTGCCCTTTCATGTTTTCTATTTATTTCTCTTTGCCACAATTTGCCACCTTGGATCTCCCCCTGAGAACTGTGTGTGTGTGTGTGTGTGTGTGTGTAAGCATGTGCACTGCTGGAGCAAAAAAGGTGAATATTCCAAGTGGGATAAGTATTATACCTATGACTAGATTCCAGATTGTTCACAAATAAAATATGTTTATTTCTTACTGGGGTACTTGATGAATTACCAGGATTTTGTAGAGGGTTGGAATAAAAGCAGTATGGGGGCATAATTTTTTATTCAAATATTTGATATAAAAAAAGTTAATTTACCTGGAAGCTTATACTGATTTTCATATTGACATATATTGTGGAATATAATACAACATTTTTATTATTTATTTAAGTGACAAAACACAAAAGTTTTAAAAAATTGCCACTCACAATGGGCTATTTCAGTTTCTATCCCTAACTATTCAGGGGTAAATTTTATTATTCCTCAGATCATAGGTTTTTCCCTATGGAAAAGTTGGCAAGTTTATTTGTAATTTAAAAAATATCTTATTACATTATCCTTTCTTTAATACAATATTATTTTCATACTCTTTAACTTGATACTTATATTAAATGATGAAGACAGATGAAAAATTTAGCAAAACAAATAAAAAACAAATATCTATAATTGTAACCATTATTGGAGATATTCGGTGAGATGCATATTACTACCTTCCTCCCGCATTATAACTGTATAGGAAAGGGATAAAATGGCTGCATGGAACTGAACTTTCAATGCAGATGTTGTATCTTTCTTTTTCTTTTAAAAAGGTATTCCTATGAAAATAAGAATTATACTTCTTACATATGAAAAATGTGCATTCCATAGATGTTGTTAAGTAACAATGTTTGTTGTTAAGTAACAATGTTTGGATGAATCATGATTTTACATAATATAAATATAATTCGCTAAGTTGGAAAACAGGGAATATTCCTAGTTAAAATAATTTTTAAGCCTATTTTTATCTTCTATGGAGAACAGTTAGGTCCCTTTTACCTTGAGAAGGTAAGAGCACTTTAAATTATTTAAAATAATGTGTTCACACTCAAGCACTTTTTTTGACAGAGGTGCATGAATCAGGCACTATGGAATCCATATTTGGGCTTGGGTGAGCAGCCTTCTATTTCATAAAACTGTAAGAAACATTTTATGTTCATATGCTTTTTTCTGTGGAGAGGCCATAAAGTTTTTGTCAGATTGTCAGATTATTGACTAAAGAATACATGTTAACAAGCAGTATTGCACTTGGTTAGAGTAATTAATCCTGTAGCCACTTTTCAGGGAACTAGGATTTCTGGATATTAAAGTTGGAGGGGAAAAAAAGAAGAAAGAAAACAAAGTATGAAGGAAGGAAGGGAGGGTGGAAGGAAAGGAAGGAAGGCTGGATGGACAGAAGGAAGGAAGGAAAGAAGGATTGATTTACACTGACACTCTAGTAGAGTGAGAAAAATAATTTCCCAAATAATTTAATTACTTACTCTATTATGAAATCACTTACAGATCTAGCATTTTGTAAGACTTAAAAAAATCCCTTCTGTAAAAAGCATATAAAACTCTTAACTCCAACAGCATCTCTAATAATGCTTTAAGCCTGAAAATGTTGCAACTTACAGTTAATAATTTTTTGATTTATGTATTTAATATAGTTATAGCTTAGCATGCAGTGTTCTGTTGAGATAACCCGACCTAATTTAGGTGAGATATATGAGAGAACATTCTATTCTGATTTAAGTACCAAAGACTAATTTCATGGAGTAGGAAGCACAGAAGAGTTTAAATAATCAAGACTAGGAAATGAAGACATAATAGGAAAAATCACATCATCAGTAAACAAATATTTTGCATACAGAAAAAGTTAAAGTGATACTTCACTGGAATAGGAAAACTGAAATGTCTGCTATATTTGAAAAATAATAGAATTTTTATTTGCTAGACTAAAAAAGCATTATTATTTAAATACTACTGTAAAAAGTGATAGGTGATTAGGTTTTTTTGTCTTTAATATCTTTTTTTCTCTTCTTCCTATATAAATGTTTTGCCATTTTACTCTTAAAAATCATATTCTGGAAGCCTTGAATTTCACACTTGTCACGAGTTTGGGGAGTAAAGTAGGCTATAAATCAATGCTATGCAAAACAATTTTTCTTAATTTAATTTTCTTCTTCTTAGAACCCACTCAGTAATTAGATTAGTGGACTGTTGTGCCCTGGAATAAGTATATGACTATACTGCTTAGCCTAAATTGTTTTGACAACAGATTTGTAGAACTAGGACACAGTTAAATTGGGTTTATTTGAACACCAGACGCTTGGATCTTGGAATATCAGCTACCCTCCAGTCATTTCCTAAGCCATGTGAGCATGATCACAGGAAATTCATCATTTCCCCAGAAAGAGGGGGCTTAAGCTATGTGTCAGACCTTCTGTGCCTTATTCATTTAGCCACATGTGTCTCTGAGATATGGATGCTCTCTTCTGGTTACTCTTGGAAGTACCACTCAGAACCTGCAACATAACACTTAAAGAGCCTTAGAACAGCATGTAGCCATCGATCTCTAAGCGTCTCACTGAAATTACAGAGCTAAAATACAATTCTGTGTCTTCTTAAACATATGAACCTGAAAATAGTTATTGAATAACATTTCTATTTATAGTTCCATTGGGAATGCCATGAGCTTAATTGTGTACATTTTCAACAGATGTCTGCATTAAAATGTTGAGGTCTCCAATACAAGTTCCTATAAAGGAAATTCATGTGAGACATTAATTTTCTAACTTGGAGAAGGAGGACATTTAAGCAATTCAAGCTTTTCCCTTTAAAAAAGATTATCTGACATGTAACATAATAAATATATTAATATAAATAGTGATATAATAAAATCTTATTAGTATCAACTTTGGTATTTCTTAATCTGTGACAATTTAATCATGTAGTAGCCTACCCTAGTATTAAATTTAGCACCATGAATGGAATAAAGTTTTTTAAGCTATGATATGAAGCAGAGTAGTAATATAAAAAAAACTGACAAAAATGTAATCCCTTTAAAGAAAGACAGTGATATTAAGTTTTATAAAATTACCACTTTCATAAAACCTACTTGATAATTAGATGTTGTATACTAATTATAGATTATGCCTATCTTGTCAGTAAGACAAGTCTCAGGGACTGCAAGATTCTGTTGTTACTTAAAATAACCTATTTAAGCCACTTAAAACTAACTGTATAAACTACACAACTAACTATACAACTATAAAACTAACTATACAAACTAGCCACTTAAAATAAACTACTGTTTTAAAACAACTCTATAGTTAAGGTGCGGAATTTCCTAAAAGGGTTTTATTTCATGAATAGTAAACTAAAATCAACCTTACGTAGAATACTGAAGCATTTACAAAATTGAAAGTCACATTAAGTCACCACCTATGATTATTGAGTCTCATGGATTTAGGTGCCATTTCTTAGGAATATCTTTATGGAAGTTTAATTAGGTATAGTTTTAAAATACCAAGTTTGTTGAGAAGAGTATAGTTTAGAGAAAAGAAAGAATTAGCTACATATACTTTCATACACAGTAATTATTCTATTTAATACATAATGTGTCATAATATAATATTATATTATTAAAATGACTTCAGAGACTATACATTCACAATTGTTGTATGCTTATGTGACCACTATCAAGATTTAATAAGGAGATTATATAAATTCTTAATTGGAAGTCATCAGAGAAATAGGTCTGGTTTACTTTTTCTGATGTACTGTTTATGATTTCATATTTTATGGTGAAATATATTAATAAATATGATTCCTTTCAGATGTTCAAATGCTGTACAGATTTCAATCTCTCTAAAAATACAACTTTTTTTCAGTATGTTTTTCCTTAGCTAATGACACTTACTCCTGATTCTAAAGACTATTACACAATCTGTGGAAAAAAATAAAAATACTACTGAAGTTATACTTTTTCTTCAGCGGGCTCTGTTGAAATGCTCTGCAAGTGAATATTTTCTATAAAATGCTTTCAGAATCTATTTGGGAAAGACTTTATAGCTTCTCTCTCTGGCTGTGTTGTTTTCATTAACTGCTACAACCTATACCCTCATTGTTAAACATGCATTTGATAATAGCAACACTTGTGGGAGGTCTTTATTTATTTTATTTTATTTTTTTGGCATGGTGACCTGAATATAATATAGCCAGCCTTCTTGAGAAAATCTTTACTATCTTCTATTTTTTCCATAAGTAAAATGTGGGTATTGCATCATAATTCCAAAAAAATATGCTATATTCTTAAGCAAATTATACATTAAGAAAACAAGCAAAAAAAAAGCAATATATTTTTTAAAAAACACAACAGAAAATGTTCATTTATTTGGTTTTTATTTTTTCCAGAGTAAATATATACCAAATATATGCTATGGAATCAGGAATTATCACCATACATACTCACTGAAGAGAATATAAAGAATGAGAAGTATGGTAATGGGTGAAACTGAACATAAAAAAGAAACACTAATACAGAATAGAAGTTTTCTGAATAATTACAATCGAAATTCATTATGTAGGATGTGTATCAGGCAGAAATCAACTAGGTTTTCTGACTCAATAAATTTGTTTAATGGGAAATAGGGAGAATAAATTGGGGGAAAAAGTTCAACAATTGTTTTTCAGTCATTATGAATGCCCATCAATATGGCCTAAAAATATTTATCTTCCACACAGGTGGCAAGACTAATCTCCCATAGTTTGATGGAATTTTTATCTCATTGCCTTTTGTTAATTGGCAGTGAAACACTGAAAATGTAGAATTGAACACTAATGCTGCCCTTTGATGGAAGTTTTTGTCCTATTTCTCTGACACTATTTTTCTGAACCAAAGTTTCTCCTGAAAAAAATAATCACATTAGCACTGTCATTATTTTGTTTGCTTCTTAACAATAGCACCAACTTCCTAATTCAAAATATACAGGGACCTTTTGTTGCTCTAGTCATTTCATTAATTTTAGCATGTTCTTTATTATAAAATAAAGCTCTCGCTTTAAATATTACTAACAATTTCAGATGTGAGAAACAGTGTATAGTTTTCTGTTCCACAAAATTAACAACATCTAAGTCTAATTTATTCTTTATATTTGCTCATTTAATTGGGTACACTTCCAATCCTCAAATATAATCAAATAGATGCACTTCGACTCCTAAAAATTAAGTCAGAACAAACAAAACAAAGAATGTAACAAAGTGAATGCAAAGCCAAAGAATGATAAACCTAAATGTGCCTTAGCCAAAGAAAATGTTATCTGTAATAAGTTACACAACCTAAATTTCTTTAGTAAACTCTCATTATGTTAACAATTTGTTTATCTTAACTGATTCCTATATTTCAATCTTTTCTACTCTGCCATTTCTTATGTTCCACAGTGGGCTCTTAATGCAGTTAGTTTTATTCCATGGTCACCAACTTGATCGTTCTCTTCAATTCCATGTAGAAACAGAATCCGGCATTTCTCTGATGGTCGTCTCCACCAGGCTTCTGAATTTGTTATTATGAATCCTTACCATTGAACATCTTTCTTCCTTTTGATCCCTTTCCTTCCTCAATGATTTTTTCCACTACATACTTGTGTTGGGGTTAGATAGAGTATGCTACGTGAGAAAGGTAGATGTGGTATTGAACATTGAATTAAAAAGAAAAAGAAAATTAAATTAAGAAAGACACAGCCTAAAAAAAAAAAAAAAAAAAAAAAAAAGAAAGACACAGCCTTTTTATCGTTAAAATTAGAATTATATCTAAATTACAATTCAACAAATGTAATATACTTTTCTTTGAGTTGTAATTCTCTTTCCAAGTCTGATATTTATAGAGTGTCTAAAACATGATTATTATGTGTGTTAGACTATGTTCTACTTCCTGTGATTTATCTATTGTATTTCTCTAGATGATCAAGGACAATGGGTTTTTAATAAACATCACATGCAAATGTTTAAAGAATATTATGTGCTAATAAAGAAGTATCTGGAAAAATAGCTGTTCTAGTCAAAATTCTTTTGGTTGCAAGTGACGGAAATCTAAATAACCTAACTGAAGTGGCATTTATTGGAAGATCCTATGTGACTCAGAATTATCAGAAGATAAAGAGAAATTATCAAGCGCTGTTAAGATTTCCCAATCTTTCACTCTTCTTTAATCTGCTTGGCTAAATTATTTCCTACTGCAGTCAGACTTTATCTCTTTCTTTCCAAGCCCTAATACAGTATACCACATTCCAGGGAAGGATGTGACTGGCCTAGATTGAGTCATAAGTCTATACACCATAGGCATGAAGTGATGTAGTTGACCAGGTCTGGGCTATTGGCCCAACTTGATAGCTAGGCTAAGAGCATTCTGACTGGAAGTCCTTTAGGAAAATATCATGTCACTGGGGCAGAAACAGTTTTGTTTTGTTTTGTTTTGTTTTGTTTCAAAGAAATGAGGGGTATATACTACCATAATAAGGTGAAAAAAATTCTGAAAATATAGAAGCAAATTCAGGAGACCTTAATATTTCACATTTCATAAACTTCCCCTTTTACTTCTACAGGAAATGATTAAGGCAGAAAATGAGATTTAGAAAAAGAAGGAAGCAAAGGAAGTAGATGCCTAAAAATTGTTCATATTATCTTATGTATTCATTAGGTTGGAGGTTGCTTTTTTAAAACAAGATTTTATATATTTATTTGAGAGACACAGCAAGAGAGCATGAGCAGGGAAAAGGGTTAGGTAAAGGGAGAGAGAGAATCAGACTCTCTGATGAGCAGGAAGCCAGACCTGGGGCTTGATCCCAGGACCCCAAGATTATGACCTGAGTTGAAGGCAAATAGTTAATCCATTGAGCCACCCAGGCACCCCAAGGTTGGAGATTGCTTTTCAAAGATATGAAATAAATAGAGTTGTTTCTCTATAGACATTTCTTGCATAGCACATATGACTTCAAACATATTTCTCCTTAACTTAGGATGGAACAATAACCCAACACATTGAAATCATATACATACAGTTATTATTAATGGATGTGGATTGCTTTTTTAAAGTATACTTCTTTTTCTACATCTTTTAGATTTTATATAGGAAAATAAGTTATCATGTGGATGATAATGGAGGATCTTTGAGTTTATTGTGGGCTAAAAACAAGTTTTTCACTAAGTTTTGCATAGATTCCCTGGCATTTGTACAAACAATATAAACATTAATGTTTACAATTAATCTATGTAGCAATTCATAAGATGCAAAGTATATTTATATTTACTCAATTAATACTTAAGGCAAACTGAAAAGTTACATATTGTTGCCATCATCTCCATAGATGGGAAAAATTTCATATTGCTACCAAAGATCTGAGCAGGATTAAAATCTGACTATCCTGTCTTTAATCCTTTACTCTCATTAACTATTCTATAACCCCTGCAATGCCATCCTATAAACTATTTACTTCTTGGAGACTAGAAGTGAAGATATAAAAGAAATCCTCAGGATACTGCCTATGGGATAAAGTATTTGGCTAGGAATCACGATGAATAAGTAGTAAAGGGGTAGAGGTTTTGGCTCCGGTAACTGACCTGCCCTTTCATGTTTTCTATTTATTTCTCTTTGCCACAATTTGCCACCTTGGATCTCCCCCTGAGAACTGTGTGTGTGTGTGTGTGTGTGTGTGTAAGCATGTGCACTGCTGGAGCAAAAAAGGTGAATATTCCAAGTGGGATAAGTATTATACCTATGACTAGATTCCAGATTGTTCACAAATAAAATATGTTTATTTCTTACTGGGGTACTTGATGAATTACCAGGATTTTGTAGAGGGTTGGAATAAAAGCAGTATGGGGGCATAATTTTTTATTCAAATATTTGATATAAAAAAAGTTAATTTACCTGGAAGCTTATACTGATTTTCATATTGACATATATTGTGGAATATAATACAACATTTTTATTATTTATTTAAGTGACAAAACACAAAAGTTTTAAAAAATTGCCACTCACAATGGGCTATTTCAGTTTCTATCCCTAACTATTCAGGGGTAAATTTTATTATTCCTCAGATCATAGGTTTTTCCCTATGGAAAAGTTGGCAAGTTTATTTGTAATTTAAAAAATATCTTATTACATTATCCTTTCTTTAATACAATATTATTTTCATACTCTTTAACTTGATACTTATAATTAAATGATGAAGACAGATGAAAAATTTAGCAAAACAAATAAAAAACAAATATCTATAATTGTAACCATTATTGGAGATATTCGGTGAGATGCATATTACTACCTTCCTCCCGCATTATAACTGTATAGGAAAGGGATAAAATGGCTGCATGGAACTGAACTTTCAATGCAGATGTTGTATCTTTCTTTTTCTTTTAAAAAGGTATTCCTATGAAAATAAGAATTATACTTCTTACATATGAAAAATGTGCATTCCATAGATGTTGTTAAGTAACAATGTTTGTTGTTAAGTAACAATGTTTGGATGAATCATGATTTTACATAATATAAATATAATTCGCTAAGTTGGAAAACAGGGAATATTCCTAGTTAAAATAATTTTTAAGCCTATTTTTATCTTCTATGGAGAACAGTTAGGTCCCTTTTACCTTGAGAAGGTAAGAGCACTTTAAATTATTTAAAATAATGTGTTCACACTCAAGCACTTTTTTTGACAGAGGTGCATGAATCAGGCACTATGGAATCCATATTTGGGCTTGGGTGAGCAGCCTTCTATTTCATAAAACTGTAAGAAACATTTTATGTTCATATGCTTTTTTCTGTGGAGAGGCCATAAAGTTTTTGTCAGATTGTCAGATTATTGACTAAAGAATACATGTTAACAAGCAGTATTGCACTTGGTTAGAGTAATTAATCCTGTAGCCACTTTTCAGGGAACTAGGATTTCTGGATATTAAAGTTGGAGGGGAAAAAAAGAAGAAAGAAAACAAAGTATGAAGGAAGGAAGGGAGGGTGGAAGGAAAGGAAGGAAGGCTGGATGGACAGAAGGAAGGAAGGAAAGAAGGATTGATTTACACTGACACTCTAGTAGAGTGAGAAAAATAATTTCCCAAATAATTTAATTACTTACTCTATTATGAAATCACTTACAGATCTAGCATTTTGTAAGACTTAAAAAAATCCCTTCTGTAAAAAGCATATAAAACTCTTAACTCCAACAGCATCTCTAATAATGCTTTAAGCCTGAAAATGTTGCAACTTACAGTTAATAATTTTTTGATTTATGTATTTAATATAGTTATAGCTTAGCATGCAGTGTTCTGTTGAGATAACCCGACCTAATTTAGGTGAGATATATGAGAGAACATTCTATTCTGATTTAAGTACCAAAGACTAATTTCATGGAGTAGGAAGCACAGAAGAGTTTAAATAATCAAGACTAGGAAATGAAGACATAATAGGAAAAATCACATCATCAGTAAACAAATATTTTGCATACAGAAAAAGTTAAAGTGATACTTCACTGGAATAGGAAAACTGAAATGTCTGCTATATTTGAAAAATAATAGAATTTTTATTTGCTAGACTAAAAAAGCATTATTATTTAAATACTACTGTAAAAAGTGATAGGTGATTAGGTTTTTTTGTCTTTAATATCTTTTTTTCTCTTCTTCCTATATAAATGTTTTGCCATTTTACTCTTAAAAATCATATTCTGGAAGCCTTGAATTTCACACTTGTCACGAGTTTGGGGAGTAAAGTAGGCTATAAATCAATGCTATGCAAAACAATTTTTCTTAATTTAATTTTCTTCTTCTTAGAACCCACTCAGTAATTAGATTAGTGGACTGTTGTGCCCTGGAATAAGTATATGACTATACTGCTTAGCCTAAATTGTTTTGACAACAGATTTGTAGAACTAGGACACAGTTAAATTGGGTTTATTTGAACACCAGACGCTTGGATCTTGGAATATCAGCTACCCTCCAGTCATTTCCTAAGCCATGTGAGCATGATCACAGGAAATTCATCATTTCCCCAGAAAGAGGGGGCTTAAGCTATGTGTCAGACCTTCTGTGCCTTATTCATTTAGCCACATGTGTCTCTGAGATATGGATGCTCTCTTCTGGTTACTCTTGGAAGTACCACTCAGAACCTGCAACATAACACTTAAAGAGCCTTAGAACAGCATGTAGCCATCGATCTCTAAGCGTCTCACTGAAATTACAGAGCTAAAATACAATTCTGTGTCTTCTTAAACATATGAACCTGAAAATAGTTATTGAATAACATTTCTATTTATAGTTCCATTGGGAATGCCATGAGCTTAATTGTGTACATTTTCAACAGATGTCTGCATTAAAATGTTGAGGTCTCCAATACAAGTTCCTATAAAGGAAATTCATGTGAGACATTAATTTTCTAACTTGGAGAAGGAGGACATTTAAGCAATTCAAGCTTTTCCCTTTAAAAAAGATTATCTGACATGTAACATAATAAATATATTAATATAAATAGTGATATAATAAAATCTTATTAGTATCAACTTTGGTATTTCTTAATCTGTGACAATTTAATCATGTAGTAGCCTAGCCTAGTATTAAATTTAGCACCATGAATGGAATAAAGTTTTTTAAGCTATGATATGAAGCAGAGTAGTAATATAAAAAAAACTGACAAAAATGTAATCCCTTTAAAGAAAGACAGTGATATTAAGTTTTATAAAATTACCACTTTCATAAAACCTACTTGATAATTAGATGTTGTATACTAATTATAGATTATGCCTATCTTGTCAGTAAGACAAGTCTCAGGGACTGCAAGATTCTGTTGTTACTTAAAATAACCTATTTAAGCCACTTAAAACTAACTGTATAAACTACACAACTAACTATACAACTATAAAACTAACTATACAAACTAGCCACTTAAAATAAACTACTGTTTTAAAACAACTCTATAGTTAAGGTGCGGAATTTCCTAAAAGGGTTTTATTTCATGAATAGTAAACTAAAATCAACCTTACGTAGAATACTGAAGCATTTACAAAATTGAAAGTCACATTAAGTCACCACCTATGATTATTGAGTCTCATGGATTTAGGTGCCATTTCTTAGGAATATCTTTATGGAAGTTTAATTAGGTATAGTTTTAAAATACCAAGTTTGTTGAGAAGAGTATAGTTTAGAGAAAAGAAAGAATTAGCTACATATACTTTCATACACAGTAATTATTCTATTTAATACATAATGTGTCATAATATAATATTATATTATTAAAATGACTTCAGAGACTATACATTCACAATTGTTGTATGCTTATGTGACCACTATCAAGATTTAATAAGGAGATTATATAAATTCTTAATTGGAAGTCATCAGAGAAATAGGTCTGGTTTACTTTTTCTGATGTACTGTTTATGATTTCATATTTTATGGTGAAATATATTAATAAATATGATTCCTTTCAGATGTTCAAATGCTGTACAGATTTCAATCTCTCTAAAAATACAACTTTTTTTCAGTATGTTTTTCCTTAGCTAATGACACTTACTCCTGATTCTAAAGACTATTACACAATCTGTGGAAAAAAATAAAAATACTACTGAAGTTATACTTTTTCTTCAGCGGGCTCTGTTGAAATGCTCTGCAAGTGAATATTTTCTATAAAATGCTTTCAGAATCTATTTGGGAAAGACTTTATAGCTTCTCTCTCTGGCTGTGTTGTTTTCATTAACTGCTACAACCTATACCCTCATTGTTAAACATGCATTTGATAATAGCAACACTTGTGGGAGGTCTTTATTTATTTTATTTTATTTTTTTGGCATGGTGACCTGAATATAATATAGCCAGCCTTCTTGAGAAAATCTTTACTATCTTCTATTTTTTCCATAAGTAAAATGTGGGTATTGCATCATAATTCCAAAAAAATATGCTATATTCTTAAGCAAATTATACATTAAGAAAACAAGCAAAAAAAAAGCAATATATTTTTTAAAAAACACAACAGAAAATGTTCATTTATTTGGTTTTTATTTTTTCCAGAGTAAATATATACCAAATATATGCTATGGAATCAGGAATTATCACCATACATACTCACTGAAGAGAATATAAAGAATGAGAAGTATGGTAATGGGTGAAACTGAACATAAAAAAGAAACACTAATACAGAATAGAAGTTTTCTGAATAATTACAATCGAAATTCATTATGTAGGATGTGTATCAGGCAGAAATCAACTAGGTTTTCTGACTCAATAAATTTGTTTAATGGGAAATAGGGAGAATAAATTGGGGGAAAAAGTTCAACAATTGTTTTTCAGTCATTATGAATGCCCATCAATATGGCCTAAAAATATTTATCTTCCACACAGGTGGCAAGACTAATCTCCCATAGTTTGATGGAATTTTTATCTCATTGCCTTTTGTTAATTGGCAGTGAAACACTGAAAATGTAGAATTGAACACTAATGCTGCCCTTTGATGGAAGTTTTTGTCCTATTTCTCTGACACTATTTTTCTGAACCAAAGTTTCTCCTGAAAAAAATAATCACATTAGCACTGTCATTATTTTGTTTGCTTCTTAACAATAGCACCAACTTCCTAATTCAAAATATACAGGGACCTTTTGTTGCTCTAGTCATTTCATTAATTTTAGCATGTTCTTTATTATAAAATAAAGCTCTCGCTTTAAATATTACTAACAATTTCAGATGTGAGAAACAGTGTATAGTTTTCTGTTCCACAAAATTAACAACATCTAAGTCTAATTTATTCTTTATATTTGCTCATTTAATTGGGTACACTTCCAATCCTCAAATATAATCAAATAGATGCACTTCGACTCCTAAAAATTAAGTCAGAACAAACAAAACAAAGAATGTAACAAAGTGAATGCAAAGCCAAAGAATGATAAACCTAAATGTGCCTTAGCCAAAGAAAATGTTATCTGTAATAAGTTACACAACCTAAATTTCTTTAGTAAACTCTCATTATGTTAACAATTTGTTTATCTTAACTGATTCCTATATTTCAATCTTTTCTACTCTGCCATTTCTTATGTTCCACAGTGGGCTCTTAATGCAGTTAGTTTTATTCCATGGTCACCAACTTGATCGTTCTCTTCAATTCCATGTAGAAACAGAATCCGGCATTTCTCTGATGGTCGTCTCCACCAGGCTTCTGAATTTGTTATTATGAATCCTTACCATTGAACATCTTTCTTCCTTTTGATCCCTTTCCTTCCTCAATGATTTTTTTCCACTACATACTTGTGTTGGGGTTAGATAGAGTATGCTACGTGAGAAAGGTAGATGTGGTATTGAACATTGAATTAAAAAGAAAAAGAAAATTAAATTAAGAAAGACACAGCCTAAAAAAAAAAAAAAAGAAAAAAAAAGAAAGACACAGCCTTTTTATCGTTAAAATTAGAATTATATCTAAATTACAATTCAACAAATGTAATATACTTTTCTTTGAGTTGTAATTCTCTTTCCAAGTCTGATATTTATAGAGTGTCTAAAACATGATTATTATGTGTGTTAGACTATGTTCTACTTCCTGTGATTTATCTATTGTATTTCTCTAGATGATCAAGGACAATGGGTTTTTAATAAACATCACATGCAAATGTTTAAAGAGTATTATGTGCTAATAAAGAAGTATCTGGAAAAATAGCTGTTCTAGTCAAAATTCTTTTGGTTGCAAGTGACGGAAATCTAAATAACCTAACTGAAGTGGCATTTATTGGAAGATCCTATGTGACTCAGAATTATCAGAAGATAAAGAGAAATTATCAAGCGCTGTTAAGATTTCCCAATCTTTCACTCTTCTTTAATCTGCTTGGCTAAATTATTTCCTACTGCAGTCAGACTTTATCTCTTTCTTTCCAAGCCCTAATACAGTATACCACATTCCAGGGAAGGATGTGACTGGCCTAGATTGAGTCATAAGTCTATACACCATAGGCATGAAGTGATGTAGTTGACCAGGTCTGGGCTATTGGCCCAACTTGATAGCTAGGCTAAGAGCATTCTGACTGGAAGTCCTTTAGGAAAATATCATGTCACTGGGGCAGAAACAGTTTTGTTTTGTTTTGTTTTGTTTTGTTTCAAAGAAATGAGGGGTATATACTACCATAATAAGGTGAAAAAAATTCTGAAAATATAGAAGCAAATTCAGGAGACCTTAATATTTCACATTTCATAAACTTCCCCTTTTACTTCTACAGGAAATGATTAAGGCAGAAAATGAGATTTAGAAAAAGAAGGAAGCAAAGGAAGTAGATGCCTAAAAATTGTTCATATTATCTTATGTATTCATTAGGTTGGAGGTTGCTTTTTTAAAACAAGATTTTATATATTTATTTGAGAGACACAGCAAGAGAGCATGAGCAGGGAAAAGGGTTAGGTAAAGGGAGAGAGAGAATCAGACTCTCTGATGAGCAGGAAGCCAGACCTGGGGCTTGATCCCAGGACCCCAAGATTATGACCTGAGTTGAAGGCAAATAGTTAATCCATTGAGCCACCCAGGCACCCCAAGGTTGGAGATTGCTTTTCAAAGATATGAAATAAATAGAGTTGTTTCTCTATAGACATTTTCTTGCATAGCACATATGACTTCAAACATATTTCTCCTTTAACTTAGAAACAAAAAGGATGACAAAATAAAATACCACAAATTCTTTGCTAAAATCGTGACCTTCCCGTGTGTGTGTGTGTGTGTGTGTGTGTGTGTGTGTGTTTACCTTCCTGTGTTGAAAATTTCACAGCTTGTCTCTTTCTGTCTCCATGTCTATTTAATAGCAACTCTTTTGAAATCATGGCCTCTTGAGCATGAACATAGCCACTTCATAGAAACTACTGCAGTTCACAAGTATTGATAAGATAAACTTTGGATACTTGTGTAGATTGGCTATGATATTGAATTACATCTAGACTTAGATTGGCTAAATCCTATAACTCAAAATTATACTTGGAAAATAGAACAAATAAGGCAAACAAACAAACAAACAAACAAAAACCCTTCCATTTGCTGATTTTGTACAACTCTAGTGACCTTTAAAAGATTATAGTTCAAAAAAGAAGCATCTGCTGGTGATATCATTTAAACTTGCAATCAATATAAGTGATTTTTCCTGTTTATAATAAGAAAATGTACACAGGCAAATATTTAACTAAAATTTAAAATCAGATCACTAGCTTGGTTTGGTCCAGTATAGATTCTGATTATCACTTTCAACATATTGTGCTTTTGTAAGACAATAAGAAATAAACCCCATTAAGTGCCCTGATCACATATACAAGATGTCTCCTTCCTATTTCAGTAAAGTTAGATTTCTCTTCAAAATATTGACATGGTATTTAATAAATCTTGGCTAGTCTGCATCATTCAGACATCTAAAAGAAGTTCATTTTGTCTTGTTTGTACAATTTATGAAGCCTAATATTTACTCAGGATTTGCCTAACCTCAAGATATCTCATATGGGGGATAGGAGCAAAACAATTCACCAAAGTGAGTGAAAAAACTTATTTACTTATTATAAGTATTCGTGAAGGGTATTACTTGTAATAATGCTATACTATCACTTCCTGTGGTGACTCCATGAAAAGCAGTTAAATAAACATCACTGGCTGGTTGTCATCTCTCGGGCTCAAAAGGTCTCTTGAGGATTCAGGTAAAAGATGTTATGTAGGTAATTTATAACTACATAAATGAGTTTATTGTGGTGATGGACCATATCACTTATAAGTGAATTCCATACAGAGAATTAGCCAAATATAATCAATTTTCCTCATAGAGGGCTTTATTTTTGAAAAATTATTGTATTCTTTGAAGTATATTTTACTCAAGGGACAAAAAAAAAGAGAGAGAGAGAGAGAGAGAGAATTCAAGTCCTACATCTTCCATAACTAATATATTGCATATATTAATCTTTCTTGATCTCAAATTCAGTTTTTTTCAATTATCAAGACAAAATTATGCTTTTGTTCTCTAAAAAGCATCAACGTTCTCCTTCATTGTGTGTATAATCTCACAATTTGCTAATCTTTTTGTAAATACATTCTGTGAAGTACCCTTTGAAATATTTTCACACATGAACTATTTTTCAGGCAGTATACTTTATGTTGAGAAATTAGTAATGGGGAAAAAATCCAAAATGATATTATCCTATGTTTATGTTGCCTACCATCCATTAAAAAGTCAGCCAAATTCAGATAGAATTGAGAGGCAGGGGGAGGATGGCAGAAGAGTGGGGTCCCCAGGTCACCTGTCCCCACCAACTCACCTAGATAACTTTCAAATCATCCTGAAAACCAACGAATTCGGCCTGAGATTTAAAGAGAGACCAGCTGGAACGCTACAGTGAGAAGAGTTCGCGCCTCTATCAAGGTAGGAAGACGGGGAAAAAGAAATAAAGACACAAAAGGCCTCCAAGGGGGAGGGGCCCCGCGAGGAGCCGGGCTGAGGCCGGGGCGAGTGTCCCCAGGACAGGAGAGCCCCGTCCCGGAGGAGCAGGAGCTGCACCGACCTTCCCCGCGGAAAGGGGCCCGCAGGGAGGTGGAGCAGGACCCAGGAGGGCGGGGATGCCCTCGGGCTCCCGGGGACACTAACAGGCACCTGCGCCCCGGGGAGTGCCCAGGGCGCCGGGGACACGTCCCCCCGGGACAGGCGGAGGCGGGGAGGGCCCAGGACAGCCAGGACGCTCCTGCCCCGGGGCCCCCGCTGTGCAGGGCAGCGCCCCCCGCCCCGGGAGCACCCAGGCCCCTGCGGACCGGGAGACTGCGGTGGTTCCTGGGGAGCTGACTCCAGGGCTGGGGACCTGGCCGCCGCCGGTGGTGGTGTCCCTCCTGGGGTCACCCTGTGCCTGGGACTGAGCACTGGCCTCACAGGATAAACAGCTCTCACTGAGCCGTGCACCTGGCAGGGAGCAGGGCAGCTCCCCCAGGTGAATCACCCGAGAATCAGCACAGCAGGCCCCTCCCCCAGAAGACCAGCTGGAAAGACCAGGGAAAAGCAAGTTATTGACCAAGCAGCACTGGAAAGTTCCAGGGGAAGTCGAAGGATTTACAGTATACTGGATCAGAGGATACCCCCCTTTGTCTTTTTGGTTTCTGTCTGCCCCCCCCTCTTTTTTTTCTTTCTTTTTCTCCTTTTTCCAGTACAACATTTTTTTGGCCACTCTCCACTGAGCAAAATGACTAGAAGGAAAAACTCACCACAAAAGAAAGAATCAGAAACAGTCCTCTAGTCCTCTCTCCCACAGTGTTACAAAATTTGGATTACAATTCAATGTCAGAAAGCCAATTCAGAAGCACTATTATACAGCTACTGGTGGCTCTACGAAAAGGCATAAAGTATTCAAGAGACTTCATGACTGCAAAATTTAGATTTAATCAGGCCCAAATTAAAAATCAATTAAATGAGATGCCATCCCAACTGGAGGTCCTAACGATGAGGGTTAACGAGGTAGAAGAACGAGTGAGTGACATAGAAGACAAGTTGGTGGCAGCTGAGGAAAAAAGAGAAAAACAATTAAAAGATCATGAGGAAAGGTTAAGAGAAATAAATGACAGCCTCAGAAGGAAAAATCTACGTTTAATTGGGGTTCCCAAGGGCACCAAAAGAGACCAGAAAGAGGACCAGAAAGTGTATTTGAACAGCTCATAGCTGAGAACTTCCCTAACTTGGGAAGGGAAACAGGCATTCGGATCCAGGAGATAGAGAGATCCCCCCCTAAAATCAATAAAAACCGCTCAACACCTCAACATTTAATGGTGAAACTTGCAAATTCCAAAGATAAAGAGAAGATCCTTAAAGCAGCAAGAGACAAGAAATCCCTAACCTTTATGGGGAGAAGTATTAGGGTAACAGCAGACCTCTCCACAGAGACCTGGCAGGTCATAAAGGGCTGGCAGGATATATTCAGGGTCCTAAATGAGAAGAACATGCAGCCAAGAATACTTTATCCAGCAAGGCTCTCATTCAGAATAGAAGGAGAGATAAAGAGCTTCCAAGATAGGCAGAAACTGAAAGAATATATGACCACCAAGCCAACTCTGCAAGAAATATTAAGGGGGACTCTGTAAAAGAAAGAGGAAGTCCAAGGAAACCATCCACAAAAACAGGGACTGAAGGTATCATGATGACACTAAATTCATATCTTTCAATAGTAACTCTGAATGGGAATGGGCTTAATGACCCCATCAAAAGGCGCAGGGTTTCAGACAGGATTAAAAAGCAAGACCCATCTATTTGCTGTCTACAAGACACTCATTTTAGATGTAAGGACACCTACAGCCTGAAAATAAAAGGTTGGGGAACCATTTACCATTCAAATGGTCCTCAAAAGAAAGCAGGGGTAGCCATCCTTATATCAGATAAAGTTTATCCCAAAGACTGTAGTAAGAGATGAAGAGGGACACTGTATCATACTTAAAGGGGGATCTATCCAATAAGAGGACCTAATAATCATGAATATGCACTAAATGTGGGAGCTGCAAAATATATCAATTAATAACCAAAGTTAAGATACACTTAGATAATAATATACTTATACTTGGTGACTTGAACACAGCACTTTCTATACTCAACAGATCTTCTAAGCACAACATCTCCAAAGAAACGAGACCTTTAAATGATACACTGGACCAGATGGATTTCACAGATATTTACAGAACTTTACATCCAAATGCAACTGAATACACATTCTTCTCAAGTGCACATGGAGCTTTCTCCAGAATAGTCCACATACTTGGTCACAAATCAGGTCTTAACCGATACCAAAAGATTGGGATCGTACCCTGCATATTTTCAGACCATAATGCTTTGAAAGTAGAACTAAACCACAAGAAGTTTGGAAGGATTTCAAACACATGGAGGTTAAGAACCATCCTCCTAAAAGATGAAAGGGTCAACCACGAAATTAGAGAAGAATTAAAAAGATTCATGAAAACTAATGAAAATGAAGATACAACCATTCAAAATCTGTGGGATACGGCAAAAGCAGTCCTGAGGGGGAAATACATCGCAATACAAGCATCCATCAAAAAACTGGAAAGAACTCAAATACAAAAGCTAACCTTGCACCTAAAGGGGCTGGAGAAAAAATAGCAAATAGATCCTACACCCAGCAGAAGAAGAGAATTAATAAAGATTAGAGCAGAACTCAATGAAATAGAGACCAGAAGAACTGTAGAACAGATCAACAAAACCAGGAGTTAGTTCTTTGAAAGAATTAATAAGATAGATCAACCATTAGCCAGCCTTATTAAAAAGAAGAGAGAAAAGACTCAAATTAATAAAATCATGAATGAGAAAGGAGAGATCACCACCAATTCCAAGGAAATGCAAATGATTTTAAAAACATATTATGAGCAGCTATACGCCAATAAATTAGGCAATCTAGAAGAAAGCATCCCTATTCTACTAAAGCTGTTCAGAAAGATAGAAAGAGATGGAGTACTTCCAAACTCGTTCTATGAGGCCAGAATCACCTTAATTCCAAAAAGAGACAAAGACCCTACCAAAAAGAAGAATTATAGACCAATATCCCTGATGAACACAGATGCAAAAATTCTCAACAAGATACTAGCAATAGGATCCAACAGTACATTAAGAAGATTATTCACCATGACCAAGTGGGAATTATCCAAGGATGCAAGGCTGGTTCAACACTCGTAAAGCAATCAATGTGATTGATCATACAGCGAGAGAAAAAACAAGAACCATAGGATCCTCTCAATAGATGCAGAGAAAGCATTTGACAAAATACAGCATCCATTGCTGATCAAAACTCTTCAGAGTGTAGGGATACAGGGAACATTCCTCAGCATCTTAAAAGCCATCTACAAAAAGTCCACAGCAAATATCATTCTCAATGGGGACACACTGGGAGACTTTTCCCTAAGATCAGGAACAAGACAGGGATGTCCACTCTCACCACTGCTACTCAACATAGTACTAGAAGTCCTAGCCTCGGCAATCAGGCAACGAAAAGAAATAAAAGGCATTCAAATTGGCAAAGAAGAAGTCAAACTCTCCCTCTTTGCAGATAACATGATACTGTACCTAGAAAACCCAAAAGACTCCACCCCAAGATTGCTAGGACTCATACAGCAATTTGGCAGTGTGGCAGGATACAAAATCAATGACCAGAAATCAGTGGCATTTCTATACACTAACAATGAGACTGAAGAAAGAGAAATTAAGGAGTCAATCCCTTTTACAATTGCACCCAAAAGCATAAGATACCTAGGAATAAACCTAACCAAAGAGGTAAAGGATCTATATCCTAAAAACTCCAGAACACTTCTGAAAGAAATTGAGGAAGACAAAGAGATGGGAAATATTCCATGTTCATGGATTGGAAGAATTAATATAGTGAAAATGTCAATGCTACCCAGGGCGATTTACACATTTAACGCAATCCCTGTCAAAATACCCCATGGTATTTTCTTCACAAAGTTGGAACAAATCATCTTAAGATTTGTGTGGAATCAGAAAAGACCCCGAATAGCCAGGGGAATTCTCAAAAAGAAAACCATAGCTGGGGGCATCACAATGCCAGATTTCAGGTTGTACTACAAAGCTGTGATCATCAAGACAGTGTGGTACTGGCACAAAAACAGACACATAGATCAATGGAACAGAATAGAGAATCCAGAAGTGGACCCTGAACTTTATGGTCAACTAATATTTGACAAAGCAGGAAAGACTATCCACTGGAAAAAAGACAGTCTCTTCGATAAATGGTGCTGAGAAAATTGGACATCCACTTGTAGAAGAATGACACTAGACCACTCTCTTGCACCAGATACAAAGATAAACTCAAAATGAATGAAAGATCTAAATGTGAGACAAGATTCCATCAAAATCCTAGAGGAGAACACAGGCAACACCCTTTTTGAACTTGGCCACAGCAACTTCTTGCAAGATACATCCATGAAGGCAAGAGAAACAAAAGCAAAAATGAATTATTGGGGCTTCATCAAGATAAAAAGCTTCTGCACAGCAAAAGAAACAGTCAACCAAACTAAAAGTCAACCTACAGAATGGGAGAAGATATTTGCAAATGACCTATCAGGTAAAGGGCTAGTTTCCAAGATATATAAAGAACTTATTAAACTCAACAGCAAAGAAACAAACAATCCAATCATGAAATGGGCAAAAGACATGAACAGAAATCTCACAGAGGAAGACATGGACATGGCCAACACGCACATGAGAAAATGCTCTGCATCACTTGCCATCAGGGACATACAAATCAAAACCACAATGAGATACCACCTCACACCAGTGAGAATGGGGAAAATTAACAAGACAGGAAACAACAAATTTTGGAGAGGATGTTGAGAAAAGGGAACCCTCTTACACTGTTGGTGGGAATGGGAACTGGTGCAGCCACTCTGGAAAACTGTGTGGAGGTTCCTCAAAGAGTTAATAAAAGAGCTGCCCTATGACCCAGCAATTGCACTACTGGTGATTTACCCCAAAGATACAGATACAGTGAAATGCCAGGACACCTGCACCCCGATGTTTATAGCAGCAATGTCCACAATAGCCAAACTGTGGAAGGAGCCTTGATAAATGGATAAAGAAGCTGTGGTCTATGTATACAATGGAATATTCCTCAGCCATTAGAAACAACAAATACCCACCATTTGCTTCGACGTGGAGGTACCTGGAGGGTATTATGCTGAGTGAAATAAGTCCATCGGAAAAGGACAAACATTATACGGTCTCATTCATTTGGGGAATATAAAAATTAGTGAAAGGGAATAAAGGGAAAAGAGAGAAAATGAGTGAAAATATCAGTGAGGGTGACAAAACATGAGACATCTAACTCTGGGAAATGAACAAGGGGTAGTGGAAAGGGAGGTGGGCAGGGGGTTTGGCTGACTGGGTGATGGGCCTTGAGGGGGGCACTTGGTGGTTTGAGCACTGGGTGTTATGCTGTATGTTGGCAAATTGAACTCCAATAAAAAAATTTCAAATAGAATTGAATAAATTTGAAAACCCAAGTGTATTACCTTCAATTATAAACCATTAAAGACAATTATGTGAAGTATTAGATTTATTTTAATAAATTTTATAATATTTTTCCATAAAAGGAGAGAATTCTAAGACCTTTGAATTTATGCCATCATTGGAAATAAAATGGTTCTTATGAAGTTCAAATCTCAGTAATCAAACTTTTTCTACAATACAAATATGACTCTAGGATTCCTTACGGGAGGCAAATACTGAATTAAATTTAGACTCTTTCTGAATTCTAAATTACTCAAGTGCACTTAATATAATATTATAGAAATTCATTGATATATTTATATTTATGCTTTTAGAAGTAGAAATATTCATATAAAGTTCTTGTTTTTAGTCCATTTACATAAATATCAGGCTTGGAAGAATTGCTAAAAATTTTCTAATTAGGTTTTAATGGGTTACTTAAATAATATAATATCATTGATTAATGATTGTCTTTATCTGTGTATATGTGTGTGTGCATGCAAGTGTGTGTTCTGTATAACTTGTGTTTGCAGGATACAAGCACTATTAGCCAAAATTCCTCCCCCTTCAATGTTAGCTACTCATGATTTTTGCTTTAGTTTTTATTTTTCTATTGAACAGTTGCATAATTTCATAATGGCATATATGTGGCAGACTTGCCATCATTTCTCTTTCCCATCCCTCTGCTTGACATCAATAATTGATCATGGTAGTTTTCCTTGCTAATCATCACATGTTATTAGATTTATCTACTTCCCAACTGAGATAGGCTCTATCAATTGATCAGAAATGGCATGAAAACTGAAATGCAGTGGTTATCTCCAGTAATTGTGTTTAATATTGAGAGGTCAAATTCATTAGCCCATCCCACTTATATTTATGGCACAGTTACTACATATTAATTATTCCTATCACTCTGTATTATTTATCTAAATGTATTTTCATTCTTCAGCATGTCAGTTTTACCAAATGAAACCTAATTGAGCAAAATAAGCTATTAAAAATATAAAGAAAAGAGAATATTAACCCTCCAAAAAACATGACTCTGAATTCCAGTTTTATGAAGTACTTTGAAGAAAAAATATCTAATTTATCTGTCAACAAATTTATGAAAAAAAATTTAATGAAGTGAAATGCAAATGTATATATCCAACTGTTTTAGCCATTTATGAATGATTTTTTAAGAGATCAATGTTTCACTTTCACTTAAATATCCCCATGTGCATGACTCAGTAGACAATTTTAGTTACTCTGCATTTGCTCATTCAAAAACATAGTTGCTAAGTATCATCTATGGATCACCCAAGGTTTAAGGTACTAGGTGTGGAACCCTGAACAAGATAAATATAGCTTCTGCTTTTATGAAGATTAAATCTCAGTCAAGAAGACAATTTCAAAAGCCTAAGTGCTTTAATAAGACAAATACAGGATCGATAGCATGGGTGAACACAGTAGGACCTACTTGAGCCTAGAAGGATAAGGAAACCCTCCTAGAGGAAACCATCCTAGGAAAAAAAACATCCTAGAAAGAAATAAATTGTGCCTGAAAAATGCCTAAGTGTTAAGTAGGCAAAGCAGAGAAATGGGAAAATATTCCAACTTCAATTATCAGCACATAAAAAGTCCTGGAGCTAAGAATTAGTTCGATTAAAAAACTGAAAGGTAAGTCTTGCTGGAGTTGAAAGTGGAGAGGTGAAGTGAGCAGAGGTGAATCTGGAGACATGGGCCAATTAAAAAATCTCCGTGGAGTTATAGTGAAAACTGAATATTACTCCCAAGGAAACTTAAGAACACTGAAACATAAACAGGGAGGGACATGATTCACATTTTATTTTCAAAGAGCCCCTCACTCTTACCGGCAGATATTACGCTGAAGAGGTGAAACTGGAGGGAAGCAAAACAAGGAAAGACATGGCACAAAGTCCAGGCAAGACACTGTGGTGGCCTGGACTCAGGATCAGAGCGGTGGTAGGGAAAACACCTGGCTCCTTGTGGGCACAAGGAGTAGTGCACCTGCACAGTCAGGGACTGTGCTAGAAGCAGGTCTGTGGAGTTTGATGGGGATAGGAGAAGAGCATGAGATCATTTTTTTTTGATATGCTGAATGTTTGGTATATCCTATAAATATAGCATATTGACGGTTTGAAATACAAAATACATCTATTCTTGGGCATATTTACATCTACATGTCTAGCTCCACTGCCATGTGACCCCTATATCAATTTCTGAATTTCTCTTTTTCATTTTTGTAATATATGCATATGCTTAAGAAGCATCATACAGGTGATAAAAATTAAGTTTTATGATGGCTACAGTTGCCAAAGTGTGACTATGAAGAAGGCTTAAAATATTAGAATAGAGTTCCAGAGGCACAAGAGATAAAGAAATTGAGGTGGAGGGAATTAAATATGTGTGAAGTAGAATAGCGAGAAGCCAAGAAAAACTGCTAGAAATATTCAAATGCATCTTGAACCTTATGTTACAGACAAAAAATAAAATTATCTTTTGACAATATTGCTCCTTAAAGTAGCAAGTTTGTTCAGACAATTATTGGTGAAATTAACAAATACATACATTTAATGCTCATGGGTAACCCCAGCTCATTCAAAATCTTGTCCTTACAGAGACTGGATCATGATAACCGAGCAGTAAATTCACTATATGTTGAAGCAAAATCTGGGATGCTGTAGTTTTTCTCTTTTAGCAATATCACCGAATCTCTTCTGATTAGAATGAGAGTATACTGAAATCCAGAATCTATTCCAACAATCATCTGCCTAAAACAAATCTGTAATGTCAGGGTTTGAAAACAAGCTGACTTTAAAATACAAGACAATGATCTACGGATGTTTCTAAACAACAATAGCACATCTGATTGATTATTTTCACTTCAGTCTAACTAGTAAATGCAATGGAACAAAAATGTAAGGAAATGTAATAAGAGCTCAAGCTTTTTTTCACCTTTATAATCCACATTTTGATTTGAACACAGAGATATGCTTTAATGCCATTAGGAACAATATTATGTCAACAAAGAAAAGTGACCTTATAGCATCTCATGGCTACTTTCCTTACATTCTATGTCAGTCAAAGTCCTAATAAATGTATCTTGATGTTTGTATTCACAGAGCAGATCTCCGGGGTTTACCTGAGAGCTTTAATATCATGAGAAAAATCCTCCAGTTCTGTTTTGTCACCCCACTAAAATCTATACTCATTATCACCTCATCCTCTGCCATCCTACTGTCAGTGCTGTGAATTCTAGTGGTTTTTTTATTCTTGAAATTTTTGGTGAACTCCATATTTTCTGGTCTGTTGCCAAAGAAGTATACCAGATGGGAGGAGGCTGGGAAGAGAACACGATTGTTGATGCAGCAGTTGCTAAGCAATATACAAAACACACACTTAATCTTCACACTAAACTGGCATTTTTGAAATCACTGTAGGGATTGATTGACCCGCAGAAGCTTTGGTACCGTCAGTACTTACAACTCTGACAGTGCCCAAGTCAATGGATACGTTCAACTACATCTAATAGTAACTAAATTGCCCAAATCACATTTATACAATGATTTATCCTAAAAGTAAAAGATTTCATTTTTAAAAAAGTATCATAAGTGTAAGTTGGAATATTTCTGAAAGTAGACAACAAAATTAAAAAAAAAAAAACTTCCTTTTTTTCCCAGAGGCATACTTGAATAGCAGAGATTTAACAAATGAACAGCAGTAAAATGTCATCATTTCATGATTGTATTCATCCATTTCAATTAGAATTAGATGTGTATTTAAGCATCTACTTAATAAATATATTATGTTGAGCAATGGGTGAAGAACAACTATACCATTTTCTCGTTCTAGGTATTGCCCCAACACTCACTCTACAATTCGCTATGAACATTAAACATGTTTTCTTTTATAGAAAAACAGTGTTCATTAAGTTACATCGAAAGCCAGGTTTCTGATCCCTACTCTTTCAGAATTTCATTAGTTGTTATGATTTCTTTTCTTTAACTTTGTTCTTAAGCAATAAAACATCTACAATAGAGTGGGAGCCCTCTGCATATTTGCCAATACTACTCTACACTACTTCACACCAAGGAAAACATTATCTGAAATTCTTTGTTTCTTATTCTCGTACATTTTTTATAACTGTATGATAAATGTATGAATCCATACACTATATAAAGTGTATGTTAAGTGTACACTATAAAGTCTATAAAGTGTACACTATATTTTCATTTTATTTTCATCTTTTGATATTTATCTACAGTGATTTGTATTATATATATGTATATATAATCTGTAAATATATATGTACCATCTGTAAATTACTAGTTTTGTTTGAGAGCATGATTTTTATGTTCTGAAAATTAGAAGTTAATAAAACTGGCTCAAAAATTAATCCTGTGGAGTCCAAACTCATTGTTTCAAGTGACTCATTAATTTTCTACCCACTAAAAACACTTAGAGACTACTGTATGGGAAGTAAGTGGATCCTTTTTGAGAGAAACTTGTCAGTATAAAGTTTAACATGCATATATTCAACACTAGTAATTCCACATATAGGTAGAAAGCCTAGAAAAATCTCAGTCATATGTGCAAAGGAGTCTTGTAAGTGACTATTGAAGGAAACCATTCTTGTGATAGCAGCATAGTGGAAACTTCTCAAATGTCCACTGGGAACAGACTGTTTATAGTATAATCACATCACAGAGTTCTATAGCCTTTTAAAGTCAATCAAAATTATATATGTTAATATGAAAAAATGGGTGAAAAGGAGCCCTCACCTCTTGGTCTCTGAGAGTGGGAACCTAGTTTCAACAATAGGTAGCTGGGAGCAGGATGAGAGATGCTGACACCCTGCTCCCCCCAGAGGAGAGCCCCTCAGGTCAGAGCCAGGAGGTGGAAGGAGTCTTCTGTTCTTGGTCGCACCATCCAGGAGCAGAGTTTCCATCTCACGGAAGTGGAGCAGGAAGGGAGAGAGCACATCTTGGTTCAAAGAACATAGATTCTTGATGATATTAAAAATGTTTATTTGATTTTCTTGAATAAATGTTTCTTCATATGCAGTGTACCGGATCATTTTCGGAGATGTTAAATACGTACTTTAAAAAATAAATTTGGCCAGTTTTGTTGAGAGGAATGAGTCTGCAGAGCTCTTCATGCTACCATACAGGAAGTAGAACTCCTCTGTTAGCTCTTAGGTAGAATCCTACAAGTCTGGTAGGTCATGTTCAGTTGTTCTTTAATGATGTAAATATGTATATTACTTCACATTATATAATATAAATTGATAAATAATTAATAATAAATCCATAAATAATTGTTTAAATTATGTAATATATATTTATAATTGTCACATCAATCATTCTTACCCTCTAACTATTTAGAACTTTGTTTTATTTTATGATATTATTTAATAGGTTGTAATTTTATAGAGTTGAGTTGTTTTCTTCCATCATAGTATACTCTTTTAATCACGTCTCACTTATTTTGGGACATTTTTTATTATTTTATTTCCCCTTAAAATTCCAAATCCAAACTCACATTTCTTCCTCACCATAGCAAGTCATGTTGATAGATTCGATACATGTCCTTTGCTATGAACTCATCTTTGTAAGATCTATCTGTAACATTTTGAATACAGGAGTTTTTATATTTACAAATTGTATCATGTTATAAGTGTCTTTGTTTCTTGACTTTTTCACTTAAAGTATATCTACTCATGTTGCCCTACACAAACTAGTTTTTCTAAGATACTGTTCCAAAGCACACAAGTAGCCAATGCTACTTATTTCTCTAAAGGTGGACTTCCAATGTTCCTAAAACTTTCTTTTACTAGAAATATCCATGAAATTTGGACCTCTGCCCATATATGGGGCCTGATGGGGTCCTTGATTTCCTAACAATCACTTTTCATCTGAAATTCCAGTCACACTGCAAACTTTCTCACACTAGGTCCGTGCTGTTTGGAGAGGTGTTCTTTGTTTGAAATTCAGAGTTAGGGGAGTACTACGTGGCTTGGTTTTTTGATAGTGCACCTCACGTGGGTTCAACAGGTTTTAGCTTTTTCAGTGGGTATTGGAAATCCAAATGTCTCTTCCTATATCCTTTCTTGACCCAAATCCTTCATAGAGGGCACAAAGTCACCATTGTCCTTTGTCTTAGAACTTCGGCTTAGTGTGCTCCCTTAATTTAGTACTAGAAGCTACCCTTTTCTTTTGGATTAAGCTTTTATTTTAATTGTTACAATTTATCTAGCATTTCTATTTGTCACCACAGATAAGGGCACTGTGTGCCTCACCTGCCTTTGTTGTGTTGCTGAACACTTCCCTAAGTACTGCTTTCCAAAACTTAATGCATTTATATAGTTGGCAGTTGAGAATTTTGACTAATGAGAACATATGGTACTGTCAGTACAATAATAGTGTGCTACTTAGGATAAAATCAATTATCTATCGAAAGTAATCTTTATCCTTTTAAGCAGAATATGCACTACATGCCCTAAAACACAGTGCAAAATGTGTCTCCTGGAGTTGTAAAATGTGGCAGTATGGTCAACAAGCAGAACGACTCTTGGTAAAGCAGAAGTGCTCATAAAAAGTAAACAGTTTACAAAATCAGTTTTTCTGCGATTAGATGGATAAGAATAAATCAGAGCAAATATTGTATTGTAGCTGCAAGGGGAAAAAATGAGACTTTTTAATCAGTATTGCCTTTATTCTTGGTTTCTACTTTTATTTCCTTCCCTCCAAAGCAAAATTAGGATGTCAAACATCATTTCAGAAAGAAAAAAAGTCCACCCTGTATGCCATGTATCCTAATAGGTTTATTGTTGGTCTTATGATGTATTTATTAGAGTACAATTGTTGGCAGATCATTTGGAGAACGAGAGCATGGAGGAAGTGGGTAAATTTGAAAGATTGCTGCATTGTTCTGTGGCAATTTTCTGAAACTGTTTTGACAGGAATATCATTTTAATAGTTTTATTTTCTTGCCAGTAATTGCTACTAGCAAGCAGAGGTATGGCAGAAATAGAAAGAAAAAAAAAACTAAATATAAGAGTAGCACGAATGTTTGACTTTCAGAGCTCTGTCTGGATGTGTTGAGGGTGAGGAAAGAAAATTATGAATGATTTCTATGTCTCAGAGAGTGCTTAGGGACTCATTATTATAATATCTCATTTGATTGGAGACCAAGTTCATAAGTGTTCTTTGTGATTTGCAGAATTTTTAAAAACTAAATTAAGAATATATACCTCAGATTTCATTTAAGAAGATTTGAGACCTCAGAAATTCTAGCTAAACAAGGTGGCATTTAGAACTTAAACATTTTAAAACATCATTCATTCAAAATAAAGTTAGGTTAAATCTAAAAGACATTGTTTCAAAATAGAGGAGTTTAACTTAATAATGATAATCATACTGAGAACCAAATATTAGAGAATATCTTTGGTATAAGAGAGTTTTTGGAACTTCATAAAGTTGAATACTAGAATTTTATTTTGGTTAAAGAATTGTAATAAGCTTTAAAATTAGTCATTTTGTCCTTTAAAAACTACTTCTATATCAAAAAATATATTTACCTATAAAAGGTGGAAATCAAAATTCTAATTCTCAAATTTGATTTCTTTTTTTTTAAGATTTTATTCATATATTCATGAGAGAGAGAGAGAGAGAGAGAGAGGCAGAGACACAGTCAGAGGGAGAAGCAGGCTCCATGCAGGGAGCCCAACAGGGGTCTCAATCCCGAGTCTCCAGGATCACACCCTGGGCTGAAGGCAGCGCTAAACTGCTGAGCAGCTGGGGCTGCCCTCACATTTGATTTCTATAATATTTTATTTTTTACTGTCAAATAACAAATGCATAATAAATGACCCAAATTAATTGGAAAGATGGTAACATTAGGAAAAAACGTATATAAAATTCTAAGACATAGTCTTATATAGCAAGTGTGTGTGTGCATGTGCGTGTGTGACAGGATATACTTGGAATACTGCAGTGACTTGCTATTCACTATCGATTTTCAGTATCACAGAACAGCAGAATCCGTAGAAACCTTGAAAATCATATGATCTAATCTGTAGCTCTGAAGCTTGTTGGTGAAGCTTGATTAAATTTGTAAATTTTCATGTTTGCCATCTCAAAGACTTGCAGGGACAATACCTTTTTATCATGATAGCCAAAAATATGTTTTGTTTGTTATTTCTGTGTCTAGCTAAAATCTCTCTTCCTTTAAGATGACTTACTTTGATTTCTTCCTTTGAAATAGGGAGAACTTGTCAACATTTCCCCCCCACACACACAGAGACACACATCAAGGCGTCTGAGATTGATTTTGGCTACCTCCTTTTCAAAGGCATTTAATTTATTGTTTTATTCGTTTATTACTTAGCCATGTAATTGAGGTTTCTCACTTCTCATGAAAGTCAAGATCTTACTCTACAGAGGAATTTAGCTGTCCCTAGAGTAAGTTTGCCATTTCTCAATGCGAATGAAAATTTCTTAGTTTGAATAAATCAAGCTAATGGGGAGGACTAGATAAAACATCATAATAGTAAATTAGATACAAATCTTTAATACTACAGTAGAGTAGTTACACCACACTCACAAAATTCCTTTTTAATACTTTACACTAACTTTTGTAGTAGTTTGGATTTTTTCACTTAATAATATGATTTTGTTAGTTCTTAGCAAAATTTAATGAACTATAAATCTCATATTCTTTTCCAGCTTTGTTGTATTAGACTCTTTTCTCCACTTTATCACTTGTTGTCTAGAAGTATATGTGTATCACAATACCTAACCATTTACCTCTCTATTAAAAAAACTTTTTACTGTATTAAATTATACAGTAAAATACATAAAATTCAATAGTTAATGTAAACGATTATTCAGATTAGGGGAAATATAGTGTATTATAGGGAAAAATTAGATTTAATTACATCAGGGTAATACATTCACAAATGATTCAAATAAGGATGTATAGTCAAAACATATAAAAATTTATAACCTAGAGTCTTGCTTTTACTCTCCATGTAGGTAATTTTTTTTTTTTAGTTTTCATTCTGTTACTATTTCTATATGAACATTAAAACATGAATATATTTTCATATTTCTTTTTATACAAAATTTTAATAGCTAATATTTCTTAATGCTTATTACTTGCATAATACTTACTTAGTAAATCATCATCTCCAATCTATGAAGTAGGTACCATGTATTCCCATTTATTAGGGAGGAAACTGAAGTGTAGAACATTTTAGTAATTTGCCCAAAATAACACTGTTGAGTATGAGAGCTGGTTTTGAATCGAGGAAATCTGTCTTCCAAACCTGAAATATTCATCAATATGCTCCACTGCTACAATTATAGAGGGATGCCTAGGCTGAAGTGTTAAGATTAATTGTAGATCTATGATCTAAATTCCATCAAATTAGTGTTTGTTGATAGAAGAATGGACAGTGAATTAAAGTTAAAGTACTGGGACATCTGGGTGGTTCAGTGGTTGAGTGTCTGTCTTCAGCTCAGGTCATGACCCTGGCTGGGGTCTTGGGATCGAGTCCCGCATCCGGTTCCCCACATGGAGACTGCTTCTTCCTTTATGTCTTTACCTCTCTTTGTGTCTCTCATGAATAAATAAGTAAAATCTTAAAAAAAGACATAATTTTTTTTTAAAAGTTAGGATATTTCTGTGTAAATGCTTCTACATACTCTCCTAGTGTTTATAAAATGTATTGCACTCCCATAATATAGGAATACAATACCGACTCTGGTACTTATCCCAGCACCTATGATCTAGATATAGGTACTTTGCTAACCTTAAGTTTCTTGAACTCAACAAAGGAAATAATATAGCATATGTCCACCTCATAGTGTTGTTGCAAGGCTTAAAAGAGATCATTCACATATAGTGCTTAGTCCTGGACATGTCATACTCTAATTGTTCATTGAATGGTAGTTCAAATTCTCATATGTATTGTCTATAGCACATGAAATAACTGCATATTCTTCAGGGAAAAAAAAACAACTAATTTTGATAAGTCAAACTACATCATTGAGATTAGGTCATTAAAGTAGGTGACATATCAACAGATAAATCATCTTTATTGAGCAAAATGTCATTTTAGCTGTTCACTTCCTTTTCTAAATTTTTTAAATTTTTATTATTATTTTTAAAGATTTTATTTATTTGTGAGAGAGTGAGAGAGAATTAATAGGAAGGCAGAGGGAGAAGCAGACTCCCCGCTGAGCAGGGGTCCCAATGCAGGGCTCCACTCCAGGACTCTGAGACCATGACCTGAGCCAAAGTCAGATGATTAACCAACTGAGCCACTCACGTGCCCCACTTTTTTTCTTACGATTTTATTTCAGAGAGAGATAGAGTGTGCACGTGCACCAGGGCCTACAATGAGGGACAGAGAAGGAGGGAGAGGAAGAGGGAAAGAATCCCAAACAGACTTCAGCACAGACATGAGTTCATGACCCTAAGATCATGGCCCTGAGCTGAAACCAAGAGTTGGTTGCTTAACCCACTGAGCCACCCAAGTGCCCCTAACTGTTCACTTCTAATTGTCACTTACATGGGTAATTTCAACCTCACATATATGTTTAAGAAGCTGCCTTAGTAAAATCCTACATCTTTAGATGGAATTAAATGTATGTTTTTCCTTTCTGATCTGAAAGTAAACAATAATGCTTAATGCAACTAACCTGAGAAAACTCATTGAAACTCTCTTGCAACAATTCTGTTCCGAGGATTTGTAGAACTGTATTTGACTTTGAGCATTCACATTAATTCTAGTATGTTTCAGGTTGGACACTCCAATTGGTTCCTTCACTAACTGCATAAAGTTTTAGCCTCTGAGACAAAATTTGAGAATTTGAATAAAAAATATATATAGTATATAGTAGAATGGATTCTTTACATGAGCTTCTTGAAGAGAGAAATTGTATCTTATTTTCTTTTTTTTTTAAACTCTGGTACATAGCAACTAAAAAATAAAAAAAAATAGTTGAATGGGTTATTCAAAAAATTCAAAAGTACAGATTTTTTTAAAGTATAGTTGGGTACTATAGATAATGAAATTCAATAAATTCTTATCACTTCATATGGTAATCTTTGGAGGCAATTGAAAATGAAATCCTGAGATATGATTATCTACACAAAGTGACTATCACAAAATGCAGTTTTACTTTTTACGGAGAATGGCAAAAACTCACTTTCTAATTTAAATATATATGAAAATTATGGCATTTGAATTTGTATTTCCTTAGAAGAATGCAGGACCATAGATGGAAGAGCTATGTGTGTATTCAGGCATTTCTTCATGCCAGAATGCCATGAGAGAGAATATTAGTTATAGGAATATTCTTTTCTCTCTTCTTAAATTTTAATTTTGAAAATTTAAATTTAGACAATTGTCCTTACTAAAGGTGACTAGAAATATGTAGTCTACACTACAGAAAATCTATTATGTGTAAAAAAAAAAAAATCCTAAAATCTATCAATATATAATTCTGAGAAGTTAATAGTATCTCAGAACAAGGTCCATTTAGCTTCAATTTCTGCCAAAAAGACATAAGGAAATCTATTTTTCAGATTTTTACCATATTTCTGTAAATCAATCTATGTCTCTGTCTCTCTTACTTTTATTTTTTATTATTCTACAGAGAGTCATAAACCTTCTGCTAACAATTAATTGCACTTAATGTGAAAGTGAGTGGATAATCACTAATCACCGGTAATCAAAGCTAAGCTACAAATATGGTACTTTATTTAGAGAAGAAGGAGAAAAAAGAAATAAGAATCACTACAGATGTCATCACGGTTCTCCTTCCCTTTGCTTATGAGTGAGTTTTGATGGAGTAGGGGCAACAACATAATTAGTTGGCCTTTCTACCATGTGAACATTTGTAATTTGTGATTTGGACACAGGATGATGGGAGAAAGCATAAAATATTTTGATATATAAGCAAGTTTCACCCATCTGTGAGGAAAACAGATGATTTATGAAGCCTATCTCCCTATAATTAAAAACAATAGACAAACCTGCTGTTTCAGAAGACAAAATGATGGCCTAACTCATTGAACTGTGAGAAGGCATTGAGTTAATGCAGCTAAAGAAATTAGAGAAGTGTTTAGTATATATTAAGTATATAACACATGTTTATAATAACCATTATAGATGTTTTATTTTTGTTTTGTCTTCTTTTGTTTGACTGCCTTGGTAATTTTTTCTTCTTTTGACTTTTGCTTCAGTCTGCTACTACTTGTTGCTTATCAACTCAAAGACTTTTTTTTTGTATTACTAATGTTGATATTATTATTTATTTTTAATAAATTTATTTGTTATTGGTGTTCAATTTGCCAACATATAGAATAACACCCAGTGCTCATCCCATCAAGTGCCCCCCTCAGTGCCCGTTACCCAGTCACCCCTAACCCCACCCATCTCTCTTTCTACCACCCCTAGTTCATTTCCCAGAGTTAGGAGTCTCTCATGTTCTGTCTCCCTTTCTGATATTTCCACTCATTTTTTTCTCCTTTCCCCTTTATTCCCTTTCACTATTTTTTATATTCCCCAAATGAATGAGACCATATAATGTTTGTCCTTCTCTGATTGACTTATTTCACTCAGGATAATACCCTCCAGTTCGATCCACGTTGAAGCAAATGGTGGGTATTTGTCGTTTCCAATGGCTGAGTAATATTCCATTGTAAACATATACCACAGCTTCTTTATCCATTCATCTTTTGATGGACACTGAGGCTCCTTCCACAGTTTGGCTATTGTGGACATTGCTGCTATAAACATCAGGGTGCAGGTGTCCCGGCATTTCACTGCATCTGAATCTTTGGGGTAAATCCCCAGCAGTGCAATTGCTGGGTCGTAGGGCAGGTCTATTTTTAACTCTTTGAGGAACCTCCACAGTTTTCCAGAGTGGCTGCACCAGTTCACATTCCCACCAACAGTGCAAGAGGGTTCCCCTTTCTCCACATCCTCTCCAACATTTGTTGTTTCCTGCCTTGTTCATTTTCCTCATTCTCACTGGTGTGAGGTGGTATCTCATTGTGGTTTTGATTTGTATTTCCCTGATGGCAAGTGATGCAGAGCATTTTCTCATGTGCGTGTTGGCCATGTCTATGTCTTCCTCTGTGAGATTTTGTTCATGTCTTTTGCCCATTTCATGATTGGATTGTTTGTTTCTTTGCTGTTGAGTTTAATAAGTTCTTTATAGATCTTGGATACAACTCAAAGGCTTTTGCTTTAGTCTGACACTACTTGCTTACCAGCTCGAACTGGCTCAGTCTTCAAGACATTGACTCAACCACCCAACCAAACCAGTGGCCACATCAAATGAATTGGTACATAATCAAATCTCTGGCAATTCCCTGTGCCAAGCAAAATAAACACCCAGATGCACTGCTCGAAGTTCTGCTCAGTTAGTAGATTTCTACTCACCATTGTCCTTCATGGAAGGAGGAAGGTCCATGATTATTTGGACCATTTCCTCATTTGTCACTCCTGCTGCAGTCCCTTGTCTCTCCTAGCCTGCATCTATGGTCCTATTCAGGAGTCTTCTACAATTAACTAAGAAAGAACAGGACTAGTTATAGATTGTTCTGTGCAGTATACAGCCACCACCTAAAAGTGGGTAGCTGCCCTACTACTACTCCTTTCTGAGATATCCATCAAAGACTGGTGAACAGAAATCCTCTCAGTACACTAATGTGTCTCGTCAGGGCCTGCTTGTGCCTAATCATGCATATACCAGTTCTTTATGATGACGAAGTGATGTTGTGCCCACCCAATTTTATGGCTTGGTGGGTCAGACAACACACAGTTCATGGTGAGCAGCTCAGGATGCATAGTAACTTTGTTGCCCATGGCTAAATATTTAGTCCCTAATGTCCTCTAGCAAGTGAAAAGATTTCTTGAAAGGAAAGTAACTCTCTGCAGAGGATGGCAGGGCTTTGTCCCAAAATCCTAAGGGGTGTGCACTGTGATTCACAAAAAAGAGCCTGCCCTAGGTGAAAAACAGTATCTCCTTCTGACATTGACATGTCCAGCAGCATTGAGTTTGCTGAATAATATGGACAAAGAGGCAAGGCAGTTTGCACAGCACACTGGACTTACTGCAGAGCTTTCTTTTTATTCTAAGCCGCATTGAAAACTAGCAGATATTTGAATCATTTGGTATCCAGAGTAGTACAACTAAATGAGGACTATATTTTGCCTCAAATATCTAAAGACATCCCCTAGGCTCTGTGCTTCTTTCTTGGGTTGTAGGAGGCAACAGATGCAACAACTTATACTTTAGCTTAGAAGGAATATCTCAACATGCCCCCATACTAAAGAAACTAGAAATTTCACTGGGATAGAAGGCCCTTAATTTTTTTTTCAGATTTATTTCCCATCCTCCGACATGCAAATGTCTTACAATAAGTCCAGGGTGGTTGCTACTTCTAGTTCACTAGGTCTAGTCAGTATAATGTGATCAATGCAATGTAATAAATCATTGTGATATTTTGTGGAGGGAAGGCAGTTAAGTTTCCCATGGACTGAATTATGATATAGGGCTGGAGAGCTGATATATCTGTGGGGTAGGACAGTGAAGGTATATTGCTAGTCTTGCTGGCTGAAAGCAAACTGCTTCTGGTGGTTTCACTGACAGGCCTCAAGATAAAAGCCTTTGTCAGGTCAGTTGCTGTATACCAGGCATCAGGGTATGTGTTAATTTTCTCTAGCAAGGTAACCACATCTGGTACAGCACCTGCAATTAGAATCACCACATGGTTATGTTTATGTCATAACCCACTGTCATTCTCCAAGATCTATCTGTTTGCCGCACAAGTCAAATAGGCAAGTTGAATGGGGATGTGATGAGAATTACCACTCTGCATCCTTCAACCTCCCGATAGTGGCACTTCATCTCTGTAAACCCTCAAGGCATGTGGTATTGCTTTTGGTTTACTATTTCCTTGGGTAAAGACAGTTCTAGTGGTTTATACTTGAACTTACCCACCATAATTTCCCTTACTTCACAGATCAGGGAACCCATGTAGGGATCCTGCCAGTTGCTTTTATGTCTATTCCAAGCAGATATTCCAGAACTTGGGAAACAACCACAGGATTTGGAGACACACTGGCTCCACTCTGAGATGGATATGAGCTAAAATTACATCAATCATTTGACCTCCATAAGCCTCAAGTCTGATTGATGGACCATAGTGACATTTTGGGTCTCCTGGATTTAGTGTCAGTTCAGAACAAGTGTCCAATATTCCCTGAAAAGTACTATTATTTGCCATTTCTCAGCGTACAGGCACCCTGGTAAAAGGATGCATGACCCTTTGGGGAAGTCTGGAAGAAAGATTGACAGCACAAAATTTTCACAGTGTAGTGGAGTCCTACTTAAATATCCTCTGCTTCCTTATTCAAGTGGTTCTAGATCTGAAAACTAGCTCAGTCTGGGAATTGACTGAAGGGTTATGATTTTGTGTTTTTATGACTCCAGTTATACTTCTGTTCACTTGACCTAGAACTCTTCCATTTATACAGACTACATATGAATTTCATAAATTACTCATCTATTTTATTCTAAGAATACCATGATCAACCAGCCAATGCCATGGGTCTAGTGAGTCAGGCTATTCTGATTACCGCTTTGGCTCTGTTGTCCGTTACGGTAACCCTGTTCACCTTGGTGATTAAGTGGCACTGCTTCACTTCTGCTACCCTAGGACACAATAATCCCCATTGCTTTTAAGGATCTCAGTTTGGTGGCAGCAGTTGCTCACTCTAATTTCTGTCCTACAGAGATGATCAACCAGAAAATTCTTCAAGGATATTAAGGCTTTTTTCACAAATTTATTCCTCACTGTTGCGGTAAAATGTGTATTCCTGGGACCCTCCTTGGCTTTTTATCAGATTGAATGAGCAAGTTTTATATGATAAACCCACTCTAATATTCCAGTCCCCTTAAGCCTTTGACTCTCTTCTTCTACCCCTGAGCTAAATATTGAATCAGAATCTCTAATTCAATGGGTTATATTGATGATTTCAACTGGATCCAACTTTCATGTTTCTTCTACCGTTTCCTACATCCTTATCATCCTTTCCCATACAAAGCTCTCAGACTTCTATCCATGTAAATTGGAAAAATCATACAATTCTTGTAGAATGTAGCTCACCTCTTCATGTTTCATACATTTACCTAACTTTCAGGGCCCGCTGGAATTTAGTGTAGTTATAGATGTAGAAGCAATGAGAGGTCCTATAAAAGGGTTCCGATAAAAATCAGCAGAATTGTACAAGGAAACTATCCCAATGGAGGCCATTATAGGTTCTTCAGGCAAAGCAGGGTTAACTTCCTTAGACAAGAGTGATAAGACTGTTTCGGCTGCTAAAAAGAACTTATCAGAATTTAGGGGTTCAATGTTCCCAGCTTCATCAAGATATTCCCATGTGTTCTTGTTTCAGCTTTCATTTTCTAATCCTTTCCAGTTAAGTTCCTCACTTTAACAATAGTCTATAAGGCAGCAATTTAATTTGCACTGTAGGGGTATCTGAATGGCTCAGCGGTTGAGCATCTGCCTCTGGCTCAGGTTGTGATACCGGGGTCCTGGGATCAGGGGGACTGTGGGACTCCATTGGGTTCCCTGCAGGGAGTCTGCTTCTCCCTCTGCCTATGTCTCTGCCTCTCTATGTCTCTCTCTGTGTCTCTCATGAATAAATAAATTAAATATTGAAAAATGTTAATAATAATTTGCACTGCAATTCAGCCACTTGCAATTTAAGAGTCTAGAATTGAGTTTTAGCATTTTCAACTCTGAAACTACAGGACATAAGGTATTTTTTTGTTTTTGTTTTTCAAAGAAGAATAATTTTTTATGTCATTTATAGGATGCTAAAGTGGAGAACTGGAAACCTAAATTCATGTTTTTTTCTCACTTTTCTCCTACGTTTTGTCAAATTCAATTAGGAGCAAGTAGCCAATTTCATTATACTTACCAGTTTGATAAAAATGTTCTAAGCTAGCAAGTATTTGGTCATCTAGAACTTGGTTTCTTATAAGTGATTGGGAGTTACTGGAAGGTGATATTTTGCCTGTCTCTATTTCACATGATACCATGAACTAACTAATCCATGCTCTCTTTGTTACTGAGAATAGTCATCAGTACCTTTAAAACTGTTTAGAGAACCAATACCAAAAAGCTCAGCTGATTTAGAAAATACATTCTAAAGATTCTGTTTCTCTAGGACTACTCTCAGTATCAAAACATATTCTTCAAAGACACATATGGATGCATGTGTGTGCATGTGTGTGTAAAATAAATATTCTCTTTATATATATGTGTGTGGGCATAAATGATATATATCATATATATGTGTACATATATGTATGTTCCCTGTAAATATTATCTATTTCTATCGTGCTCCCAGTCATGCTTTGTCTTCATGTTCTCTTCTTCCTGTTATGAAACTTAATATCAGGTCAGTTTCAAACACGCAAAGCTTGAAGTGTTTCTTTTTCAGGTATTTTACAAAGGAATTAAGCTAAGATAATACATTTTTACAATTCATATTTTCACCATCTTTTTTTTAAGATATATTGATTTGAGAGAGAGAGGGCCATGCAGATGCACTCAGGAGTTGGGGGGGGGGAGGCAGAGGGAGAGAGAGAGAGAGAGAGAAAGGGAGAGAGAGAGGGAGAGGGAGAGAGAGAGAGAGAATTCTTAAGCAGATTCAGCTCTGAGTCTGGAACCCAACTCGGGCTGAATCTCATGACCTTGATATCACCACCTGAGCTGAAACAAAAAGTCTGATGCCCAACCCACTGGACCACCCAGGCACTCCCTTTATCATCATTGTGGATAATTGGGAGTGGAACATTTCTAGAGCAGCACTCTAATACCAGATAAGTGGCTGTCCATTCTACATTACTTGAAAGGGAAATGCATACTATGCATTATAAGTCTTTCAAGGATATTAAATAAGTTCCAAGTAAATTTTCTAACTGAATTTACCACATATTTACATGATTATTCTGGATCAAATGTAGAACTCAGATTTTAAAAAAAGAAAATTCTAAAAGATGTGTGGCCTGGGGCTGAATTGTATGTGGATGAATGTAGTTTTACTCTGCCAAACTGGGCCTATATATCAATTGATGTGACATTGTAAAATATCAGCTTAATTTGGGGTAGAAGAGCAAATTCAACCTTATTGTTGATGCCTGGGGGATTAATGATTCTACATTTTCATTTTGATTCACTTATTTTGATCTTAAATTGTGAGACTCAATTACTAGAGATAAATCCCATCTAGTCTCATTGCATAATTGGTTTTTTGTAGAGTCCATTATCCTAATAATTATACTCTAATTGGCATAAAAATGAAATATTCTGATAAGGAACATCAGGAAATAATAACAGTAATTAATAGTAATTAAATCCAGTGCAGCCCATCATAGAGAACAGAGGTTGGAGGTAATTTTAAGAATAAATCTATCTAGGAATTAAGCAGAAATCATAAACACTTAATATGCATTTTTATTTCTTCATTTATCTATACAAGCTAAAATACATTAAAATTCACAATATAGAATTGTTTTACACTTAAATCCATTCTGAGTGAATTCAGTGAGTATACATCTGTTACATAGGTTGTGTACTTTTATTGATTCACTCAACTCAACATATATATTGTATGTCAGGCATTGAATTGAATCCTGAGGGAGAAACGACATATATAAGAAACATCCTAAAACATAGGGATCATGAAATTTTACCGGAAACAGGCTGTAAGATGAGGTCTTCGAATAGGGTATTAAAGAAAGAAAGAGAAAAAGAAAGGGAATTGTTTGCAAAATAGGCACGGTTAAAAAAGAGGGGGGATGGTAACCTTAATAAAGCACATATGGCAAATGGGAACAACTGGATTCCACAAATAGATTGGCCCACTTAGTCCTGACTTACTCTAAGTAGCTAAGATTTTGAAAAATATATTTTCTTTTTTTCATACAAATGTACATAAAGAACACATGTAGGACACATAAGCAATTGAAATAACTGGATTTTTCTAGATATACATACCAAATCTAAACAAAAAATTCAGACTAATATACTTAAATGATATCCTATATCTCTAATGTAGAAGGCATATGGTTTGTATTATTTTTTCAGCATTGGGACAATTGTGCACTGATGTTTTCACATTTTCTTATCCTTTTCCATTCCTGATCAGGCCACAAATATTAATAAGAAATAGATGTTTTACTCAGAGTAGTGGAATTGAACAAAGATAACTGATTTGTGGAATTATGGAAACCATAATAAACAAATAATGTTTGAAAGAGTTGGCTACCTTGGGGGAGAGGATATGAAAAGAAAAAAATAATAGCTACCTTCAAACGTTTTAAGAATTGCTGTGTAAAATTTTTAAGCCTTATTTCCTGTTATTCTAGAAGAGACACCTTAAGATCTAAAAATAATACTTACTTCGAGCCAAGCTGGAATTCAATGCAATGTGAAGCTTTCTGGAAATTAGTCATTCAGTAATAAAACTCAGTTGCAGACAAGCATACAGCTTTTCTTTAAGAATTGTGTCAATAGGTAAATATAGCTACTCCTTAGCAACTCTAGAAGAAATCTCTGCACTTGTTGGAGTTTGGACTATATCAACAAATAAGGCTCTTTCTAACCACCATATTTTACTAACCATTTCATAAATGTTATCATGATAAGCCTTTATAAGGGTTTATGGTATTTACTCAAATTTATTTTTTATTTAAAATATTTTATTTTATTTTTAAAGATTTGATTTATTTGTTCATGAGAGACACAGAGGCAAAGACATAGGAAGAAGGAGAAGCAGGGTCCTCGAAGGGAGCCCGATGTGGGACTCGATCCCAGGACCAGTATCACTCCCTGAGTCGAAGGCAGATACACAACCACTGAGCCACCCAGGCATCCCCATAATTACTCAAATTTAAAGGAAAGAGAAAGTAATGTTTATATCTAAAGTTTTAAAGCAAAATAGTAGTTAAAATCACCTGAGCTAAGTTTGGTTCTAATATTATTTAGTGTGATATTTCGGCATTTCTCACTGATTGTTCTACAATCTCATGGAAAAAATAAATGGCTTGGTTTGAAAAGTCCAGACACTTTAAACCATTATATCACTACACATTGATTCTCTTAGCCAATAATTCTATTCCTATTCACCTTCTCTGTCCCAAAAAGAAAAGAAAACAAACAAATAAACAAAAACCTCCACTGATTCAATCAAGACCCAAAATACAAACTTCTGATAACAAATATAGTTACTTCTTCCTTTTTGTTCCCGTAGCATTCTCCTAAGTGCTATAAAAACAGTATGCCCACTGAACTGTAATTATTGCTTTATGTTTCTGTGGTGTTACTTAGGTTTTGAGGATCCCAAGTCAGAAAATATATCTATGGTTTTGAAACCCCCTATATCTTTCCCAATCTCAAGAACATTCATTTGAGGAGTCATTCATTAAGCGTTGTTTAGTGAACATTGGCCTTTCACCTTGCACTTTTATTGAAGGGTATGTGATCAAGGGCAGTAAAAGAATCATGTACTATTACAGCTGCAATGATTCTCCTCCATATCTATGTGTGGTACAGATGGTCCCTGACTTACAATTGTTCGACTTACAATTTTTCAAATATATGATGCTACTAAAGCCATATGCATTCAGTAGACACTATGCTTTGAATTCGGATCTTGATCTTTGCCCAGGCTAGTGTTCTGTGGTACAATTGTCCCATGATGCTGGGCAGTGGCAGCAAGCCACAGCTCCCAGGCAGCCACATCATCAAAAGGGCAAACAACCAATGCCCTTACAACCATCCCGTACTCACGCAACCATTCTGTTTTCACTTTCCTTGCAGTACTTAATTTATTGGATAATGTTACAGGAGGAGAGATATTCAACACTTTATTTTAAAATAGCCTTTCTGCTAGATGATTTTGCCCAACCGTAGGCTACTCTAAGTGTTGTGAGCAGGTTTAAGTTAGGCAACGTAAAGCTATGATGTTCAGTAGATTACGTTTATTAAATGCATTTTCAATTTACAATATTTTCAATTTTCAATGGGTTTATCAGGATGTAACCCCACAATAAGCTGAGGAAGATATGTATGTGTCATAGAACAGAAGCAAACCAGTAGAATATACTGAATCTGGAAAACAGTCTGTTTGTTTGTTTTGCTTGTAGATGTTTTAAACTGCATCTTTTACTAACACTTAAAAATTATATTTCATATACTAATCTGGATATCTAATTTTCATTTAGAAATAGGCACACTATTGTCCTTGCATTTCATCATCCTTGACCCTTTAGACAGGGCATGTATATTCTGATTTGCCACATTTTCCATTATCTCCTATTGTTTCCTGGCCACAAAAGCTAAAATACCCGCTGACATTTATCAGCTTACAACCAGCAACATAACACCCACTATGTTCTTGGTCTTCTTTACCAAACCCTGGGGCTACAATATTTCTGCTACAATATTCTGCTACCCTGCTACAAATATTTCTTCTTAAGATGAAATATGGTGCTTAGCTTTCTAATATAATAAGGAGGTATATCCCATATGTCTTCTTTCTGTTCAGGATGTCTATTTTTTAAAAGAAAAATATCAGGAATTTTACAGTCATGAGATGGGAGTAAGGTGCAGTGAATAAAGGTGTATAGTAGTGCCTTTTATTTGTGAAGATGGAGGTCTTTAATTCACATGTATGCTAATACCACATAAGCAATCACACATATCCCATTCCTTACACAAACACCAATAGCTAATCTATAATTCCTGGTCTACAAGACATCGACATGGATTTATTCAAACAATGGTATAGTCAGTGGAAAGTACAAACTGACCATATGTTAGAGAAATATCAGTGGAAAGCAACATAATACAGGGGTTGAGTATGTAGCCTATGGTGTCAATTCTAGCTCTAATATAGCTAGACTGATCTGGGGCAATTAATTAATCTCTCTGTATCTCAATTCACATGCCTTTAAAGTGGGAAATATAACAATGCTTCTTTCTTAGTGTTTTTGAGGATGTTGAGATAAAATTATAGAGTAACTTCAAAAATGTCAGGCAAATTAAAAGGACTCTCTCTCTCTCTCTATATATATATATATATTTATATATACATATATATATATTAGACATTAATAGGTAATATTCAAATATTCAGTGTTATGTTTTAGTATCAACCCTTCTCAGCTAATGTATTTACAAAGTAAAATTTGATGTGTATATCTTCACAATAAATAAACAAGATAAGTGTTTGATTGTTATTAGACCAATGTTGCACAATTGACGGATGATTAATTTTCAATATTTATACACAGTTGCATTTAAGAGTAAGTTACTTGGATTTTGTGCTAAAACAAAAATAAGTGTTTTTCAAATGAAGCTTTTAAATCTCATACTCTACCTGACAAAATCTGGAATTGAACTCATAAGAGATTATATGGTGCTGCCTCCCAATCTATATATCTGTGCCAAGGCTGAAGGAGTGACTTTCCTTGAGTGCTGGCAGAAACTGCAAGTGAAGTCTTCCAAATAGTAGCAAATGACATTTAAAACTATCTTCCTGGGTTACCATGACAGGAACTTTATAATTCTCACTCGCCTTAGCCAGGAAAATGCAACTGGACTGAGCGAGTGTTACCTATAGAAATTTCTTTCATTACTTGGAATTATATTTTTATTTTGTTTTCTGTTTCTCACTATTAAATTTTCCTTAATATTAAAACCTGGGGTAAAAAGTAATTTCATTTCAACATGGGCACAAGTTAGAAATTTACTGCTTAATCTAATAGTTTATATACTGCTCCAGATACAATCTGTACCAGCAAGGAGGGTGAGAGTGGGCATTGACAAAGGGCATGTCAAATGATTTTGAGTGGGGTTGATGGCCAGACTGAGATAGAATATTGTAAATTTTCTATTACTTGCTTTTTTGATTGTTTCCAGATGTCCTTGGAGATTATGGTTGTTCAAAAATTATTTTGTTGGTAATTTAGTAATGTAATGATTTTGTTTCAGAATCTTGATATAAACCAAGAACTTTACCAATGAAAAATGGCATCTTCTTTCCAAAAACTTTTGCAGGACTAATGCCACTTACCAATACCATTTAAAAACTTGAATGTCATACAATTTATTGTTCAAATTGAGGTGCTTTTTAGAATGAAAGCATAATTAATAATTACAGTAGAAATACAGGATTAAATCAGACCATTTCAGGCAAGCTGGGTTATACAGGTACCCTGATTATAAGATCATTTACCAGCTATATGCTCTTTTAAATAACTTGCTTGGGTCAACGGTTAAGACTTGTGAAATAAGCCTAATAATTGTTTTTATATGACACAGTTTAAATGAGGTATTTTTGAAGAAAAACTGAAATGGGAAAAAAAATACTGAAATAGAAACAGAGCCTGCAGTATTTTAAATTGAGCCTAAGGGGGAGGGTGGTTTCTCTCTCATCAATGAGATCAGTATTGCTACAGGTGTCAAGCCCAGACCTAGCCTGCCCAAGCCTGGGTTGTTTTATTTCACAAATGACGAATGTCTCATCACAGTGTCCTGCAGCAATAGGATCTGAAGCTAATATAAGTTGTCTTTCTTAACTAGCTCCCTAGGAGAATATTTTATTCCACTAACTTTCAGATTGGTATAAAAGTAGGCAAATGATGCCTGACAATACAGGATCTATATAAATTAGAGTACCTGTCCATTTGCCCGATGTTGCTGTCTGTTGCCTTCTAAAATATTATTTTATGAAACTTGACAGAATTTGCTGGTCAGTTTGTTTATATGTACATCTATCTTTTTTTTCTTTAGAAAACTGTTATGGATCTATGAGTTAAAAATTTTATAGTCTATACTTTAGAAATTCTGTTTCCAAAAATCAATAAAGACCCATCCTTGGCATACATTCTTCTCAGCAGGGTTCCTTAATTTCAGTGTGCTAAGGAATCTCATGAGTCTATGTCCAGATAATTCTATGTTAGAAGGTATTGGGTGGAATCCAGAGACTTAGAAATTTTAACAATGTGTCAGATGATTTGGATGTAGATAGTCCAGGGCTTTTGCTTTGTGAAACTGCTTTGCAACAGATAAATAAAGAATCGAAGTGCATACAGGTTAACCTCCTATGAGTTGTTCCTGTATACATCCTTATACAAAATTTCTTGTTGTTTCAATCAAGAAGCTTAATAGACCATTCATGGACCACTGAGTCCATTCATGCACTCAGTAAATGTTTACTGAGAAATCTGCTGGATGCTAGGAAGAGAATGGTACACAAGAAAGGCAGGTTCATTTACTCTAAGAATCTAGTATAGGTAGACAGGTCAGACAATATTGTGAGGACCAAAAGTTAAAATAATAATAATAATAAAATTTTAAAAGAATAAAAGAAAAAAAAAAGACTGTGAAGACCACAATAGAATGCACACGGTGGCATGGAAGACACAGAAATATTCTTTATCCATAAGGAAATTCAGGGAAGTCTTCTCAGAAGAAATGCCTCTAAAATAAGAACCAAGGAGCAGGAAGATGCAGTTAGATGAAGGGAAGAAGGGGGCAAGATCACGCACTATCAGCCAGTCTGGGGAACAGAATGATGAGATAACCGGGAGCATGATGTATCTAGCACTGGTTGGGGGGCAAAGGGCGACAAGAAGGGATGATGATGAGAAATGTAACACATTTGGGAGGATGTCATCAGACCATGAAGTGACTGGTAAGCAATACCACAGAGTTTAGATTCAATCATAATTCTTTTTTTAAAAGATTTTATTTATTTATTCATGAGATATATAGAGAGAGGGAGAGAAAGAGGAAAGAGAGAGAGAGAGACAGGGAGAGGGAGAAGCAGGCTCCATTCAGGGAGCCTGATGTGGGCCTAGATCTCAGGACTCCAGGATCATGCCCTGAGCTTAACTGCTGAGCCACCCAGGCGTCCCTCAATCATAATTCTTATCCTTAACAACTTTTCCTTAGTCCAATGTTCTCTTTAATCAAATGAGTATCTCCTTTTGTTTCACATGCACTTTGTTTCAAATGCTTCTGGTGATTTTCCAATAGTTAGAACTATAATGAGGTTTACTAAAATATTTAAAATGCATCTTTTTTGTAACTTTGTCATGCTAATTATCTACATATTTTTTTAATAATAGTACTTTTAATTTATCTAGCAAGGTGCCTAAATTTAAATACAATATTCTATGCTTGTTGTTATCAATAGTTGATTTTATTACAAGGAGGCAACTCCTAATTGCATAGATTCCTCTTTGCTGTTTTTCTTATTAAGGATAAACTCAACTGATGAGTTCAATACCCCAGCAGCTTTAAAGTCATCATTAATTTAATGTCACTCACTCTTCATTTATTAGTGGTCCTAATTTCTCATCAACCCTGAAATATTTGGAGAAGCTGACCTATACAGTTTGATCCCAGTTGCAGGTATTAATTAATCAAGCTCTCTGACTGCCCTTATGCTTCCCTGACAGCTTTAATATTGAAACAATTTTACTTGGATTTTTTTCTCTCCTTCACTTACAAAACTGTCATGGGTTGGTAAAATTTGAAAAGACACCTTTAGAAAAGTGATGCGCAATTATTACCTGAATGTAAACATATACATCTCAAGTTGCTGAATTACTTATGTAAATCAAATTTTAATTTTTTACTAAAGACATCAAATAATTCGGCAATATACACTAGATGTGATTCCTAACTTGTTTATATAAAATGTGATTCCCATCACATTTATGGTTTTCAGCAAAAATTAGATATTACTTCCTTCTATAAAAATGTTTATAAATGTGTGGCCCATAGACTACCTCTATGGCTTAACATATACCTGCTGAAGCAGAGTTTTACATGTAAACCTAGCCAACAATATTTTGGTAAAATTAAATGATTCTACTTCACACCAAAATTTAAGAATAGGAATGAATGATTTAGCTGATAGGCAGTTTAAGAAGTTTTTCCATAATACATTATATCTATACATTCATCGATAGTTGTGAATATGGTTCATATAAACTACACATGGAACCAGTTTCTTTTATAGGAATCTGTAAATACAGTATGAATTCTTATCACCCTGGGTCATTAAATTGTGACTTCCTACTATAGAACAGAAATTGAGCATCTAGAGTGACACAAGTGGATTCCAGATGGACAAATTCAGATGGATGGGGTTGTTATTAGGTATAAAGATTTGAGAATTATCATACTGGTCTACAATTGATCTCTAGTATTATTATCAGAGATACATGTCTATGTAAAATAAGAAAACTAAACATTAAAACTTGCCTCGATTTTCATCATAAAACTAAAGACTAAATTTAAAAAAAACACTACTGTATTTTGTGCTGAAAATTACTTATTTTAAAAATTTAATTTTAGGTTTATCACTCAATGATGTACCAGGAATGTCTACAACTGGCTCTCAAAGAAAAAAGCCCTAATTTTTAGTGTTTGCTCACTTCTATTTTGTAAGTAATCCTACTATTGCTAAGTTGAAGCTACAAATATGGTACCATTTTATACAGAGTTCAGAAGAGATGAGGAGTAGCATATATTTCAATTTCCCAATCATGCAAATATAATACATGTAATTAACGTAAAGAATACAGATATAGTAAAATATAGTGATATAATTAAGAAACTATGAATTTTGAAATTTTATTACTATTTTCACCATCATTTATTTTGTTGATGATTTATATAATTTAACTTTAAAGAATAACTGAATTTAACAACCAGATAGCAAAATTTTTAAAAATTTAAAATTGGCCCCTACAGGCTAATCCCAGTCAGATCAAGAACAGCATTGGCACAATGGGCTTGTATCCTTTTTGATATAGAAACAGTATGTATCATAGGGTGTATGTGCTTATGTGTGTTTCATATGTGGCACACTTTTCCTCTTATAAATAACTTACGTAATCCAATTCTCAGTTGGACTCACTTTTCTTTTTGTACACACTTACATCACATGGTAGAAAACTAAGCACTCTGTCAAGAGCTAGAGCGTCCCAGTTACCTCTGCTTCTGTGTTCCTGCTTCTGATTCTTATTTAAGTGTCCTGTTTTGAATAAGCTGTCCCTTTCTCTACCACATTTCTGTTAGACTTTTAGTCTCCACAGTATCATTGTATTTTAGATCAAGTCAAGTCAAGTCTGTGTCTGCATGAAAGAAGATATGTGTTGTTAAGTCAGGAAAAGAAAAAAATAAGTATACTGTATTCCATTTTGAGGGAGCAGAGAGTGCATAGGCTTGGAGCAAGGTTGGGTGGAGATATCTCACATTCTGATCCCTTTCTTTACATAGTTATGTCCTCGTATGTTTATATCACTTGATGTAAAAACCTTTTCACCTTGACAAATTGTTTTCTAATTTATTCCTAACAGAGGCAGAGACAGAGGCAGAGGGAGGAGCAGAAAGCCTGAGGTGGGACTCAATCCCAGGACCCTGGGATCATGACCTGAGTCCAAAGCAGATGTTCAACCATTAAGCCACCAAGGCATTCCAAATATTCCAAATATTTTTTTTGAAAATTTTATTATTTAGCATCCAAGAACTTTTGCCAACTCAGTCAAGTTTTTTAATCTAAAAGGAGCTAAATGAAACATGAAGTGATTTATTCTTTTATAACAGTGCTATATATTCCAGCAATTAAAATTTCTTCTCTTATATATTTGTATAAAATAAAAGTTTATTTGACTTAAATGTCAGATATTTATTACCCATGTGAACTCTTGCTGGGTTTTAAATCCTGCCTGGGTGGCTCAGTGGTGGATCGTCGGCCTTGCGCTCAGGGCGTGATCCCAGGGTCCTGGGATGGAGTCCCACATCAGGTTCCCTGCAGGGGGCCTACTTCTCCCTCTGCTTGTGTCTTTGCTTCTCTCTGTGTCTCTCATGAACAAATAATAAATTCTGGATATAGATTTAAACACTGCTACTAAATTTGTTCTTTTGAAAGTCAATTATACAGTAGATGTTCAAGCAATACCCTGTTTTGTCAAAACAAAAGTTCAAGTTCTAAAGATGGTGGGTAGTTTTATACTCCAGAAACTACTAAGCATGCCATGGTATGAAATATTATTTTACTAACTGGGTTTTCTCATATTTTACTATCGACCTTGGCAGAGGCCCATGCCTATCATTTTTGATCAGTCTGCCCTTCCCCATGACGTTTTTAACCTAGAGTTGTGCCATTCACTTTTTGCACTAGTTTAGCCCACTGGAAAGATTTTAACCTTAGTTGAGGCTGTCAGGAAATCCCAGAGTGCACCAAGAATCTTTCTTGAGATCCAGCTAACAGTGTTGTTCCCCCCCCTCTAACTTATGAAGTATTTAAATAAAACTTGAAAACGTATCTTATGTACCACATTTTCCAGAAAGAAACAGTCAAGTAGATTTGATGGTATAATACTCAAAAACCTTTGAGAGTTTTTGTAATAATGTTGAGATTCAGGCTTGAAGTCTACTTGCAGAAATACTATATTATACATTTCATAGGTTTGTTGATAGAAATAAAATCTGTTTGTTGTCCATGTAAATCCAAAAATTGCCATCAGATAAACAAATTATCTTAACCACATTTTGCACAGGGAGTTTTAGGGTCATTATATGAACTGGTATTGGACCACTCATAATTTTAAATCTAGAATAAAGTGTGAAGACAAGATAAAGACCCTCATTTTATAAGGAGTTCAATCACAGATGACCCAGATAACAAATTTAGAGCTGGGATTAGAGAAACGTACAAGGATGAGAAAGCACCTATTCTCCGATCCAACTATGTATATTAAGGGTTGCCTCAGAAAGGGATGACCTCCTCAGGGGCCTTTGGGGGAGGGCTAAGGCCTACATCCTCAGCCCCCAGCAGCCCAGCCCCCACTGCTGTGAACCCCAGGGCCTGACATATCAGAACTTGCTGCTGTCTTGTTATGGAGGGACAGATGGATGAATGGATGGATGATGGATGGATGGATGGATGGATGGCCACAGATGCCCAAGGTCTCACACACACAAACTGCTGAATGGAAGCATTTCAGTGAGCATGACAGCCTGCAGCAAGAATATACATGTCTGTTTGTGTGGACGAAATCTTCATATTTTAAGGTTTGGAAATATTCAAGACAAAATGTCATGGAAGCAATGAAACCAAGGATGGAGCCACATCTGGATTCTGAATCTCAGGATGTGTGGAGGGCTGTGCTTCAAGGCCCTGTTGATTCATCTGTTTGTGCCTTGGTTCAATAAAGCACTGAGCAAGCTAAAAAAAAAAATTTTGAAAGATACTCATTAATGGCTAGTACATCAGTGACCCTTGTTGCTATGGAAATTAGGTGATGGAATTAATAGAGTTAACAGATAAATTCATTTTTTTCTAATACATTTGTTTGATGCCTAGACATTTGTTTGAAAGATAAATGTAACAAGTAGAAAGATCATTGTATCCTCTTGACTGGTTGCATGTTGAAAAAAATCTGAAAATATATGTGAAAAAAACACCTGAGGAATAACTAGATGAAGAAGGAGGTCATCTGCTATAACATATAAAAGAAATAATATAAACAAAAGGAGCAGGAAGAAAGCTCTAGGTCTTTTTCTAATGAGTCACATATATAGGATGAAGTCACTGGACACAAGGCTTCAGATTTTCATACTTCTATTTGACTGCTATCATTGAGTCAAAGTGTTCTCTCCTAGGTATTTGTTGATAGCTCACAATACAGGTTGTGTTGGCAGTCTGATTTAAACAAATATACAAAAACATTTGCATGACTTTTTATAGAAAGTATGCAAACTGTGAATAAGGACTCTAACTCACCATCATAGTCTAAGCCTTAAATATCATTATTGATTACAATTAAACCTTTATTGCAGAAGGATCGCTATTTATACTCAAGCAGTAGGGAATGAAGACTTCTCTCCATGTCTGTCGAACTAAAAGAGAAGGCAGGACCACGCCACCATTCCCAGTCACTATCCACACGTGACTCCCAGAGCCTTTTTGTTCTTAACAAGTCCCCTTCTCATTCTGGCTGCTTGGTGTTGTCCTATGGCCTTAATTATATAATTACATCATATAATTACTATGTAATTATTATATAAAACCCCCTTGCTTCTAAATCTCTTCAGCTTCTTCAGAGTTGTCAGGCAAGATTGATACTTTTAAAAAATCATTTCAAGCTCATGTCTATGAAATACACCCAGATAGCTAATCTCAAAGAACATTTAAACACTCCCAATGCAAACCAACTTATTCCCCCATGTTTTGTTAATAAACCAAGCTTTCAACATTTTTAACAACTTGACATCAATATTTCATGGAGTAATCAGAATTTTTCCAATTATACAATTCTTAAAATTTTGCTCTAGGTGTTAAATGACAAATTGTCCACGAAATGGAAAGATTTTGAGCATTTGCAAAACCCTAAAGTGCTTTATTATTAGATTAAATCTGGGTAAATCATTTCTAAAGTCAGGATTTAATTAGAAAATAAATATTAGAATTGCTGCTAGAAGTAAAATAACTCAGGAACAACAAATCTATTAAGAAATATGAAACTATAATATTGATGAGACAGTTTTTATCTTACATTTTCAAGCAGTAGAAACTTTTTTCATAATGATTCTGAAAGAAATTAAAATAGTGCTAAACCCTTCAGAGGTGTCCTCTATAAAAATATATAATAACCATAACTTACAAAATAGTTTCTACGTTCAAATTTATTGGATATTTAACTACTTAATCTGTTATTAGAGTTTTTTTAAGGCAATTGCACAGTTGGAGGAACAGAAATCTATGTGAATTTGTGCTCTACTTTATTGTTTTTTTTTTTTTAAGATCTTCTTAATACAAAGTAGTTGTCACAGCATGAATCACTTCTAATAATATTTGGCAATTTGAGAAAATTGCTGACCATTCAGCAACTGTTTTAGTATCAGCAGGAATTTGCATGGTCTTTCAATTAAAATGAATCATTCTAATAGTTATATTTTCATACTTTTCTTATTCACATATTCCTAAATGGGTTAGAATGTTCTTACAATTAATAGTAATGGTTTCTTTTAAAATATCTAAGTTATCTTTAAAACGGAGGTGTTTAAAATACCTATCTGTTAACTGCTTTTTTCTGCAATGTTATTGGGAGGAATTTCAGTAAGTCCCATAATAAACTTAGAAACCATTTGAGACAAATGTTCGGAAAACCCTAAGGCAGGATTAATAAGAGTAGTAACAAAAATATATTTGCACTTCCTTATAAACATGGTTAGGAGGAAGGGCAGTCTAATCTAAGCATATTCATTTTTTATAATGATACTTTTTCTATATTGAAAAAAGTTCCTTTTTTACCTATAATTTCTTTGGATTGGAGTTCCAACCGTTAAAAAGTACACCTTAAGGAAGTGTTTAAATGACCATTACTCCTATTCTATTACCATGATATCACAAGAAGTATGATGAGAATTTTTGTGAAGGAAAAATAAACCTAAAATTCGATCCATATTCAACCATGTAGTTAATAGATCTACAATATTTGGGTATCGACATGTATCCTTTAATGATATTTATCTATTTTTTATATCTATTAAGTTGGGTTTTGTCAAGAAAAGAGAGGGAATGAATGAAAGGGAGAGAGGGCACCCAGGCACTGCGCTGCCAAATGTTCAGTTGATCTACTAGTATTAGGGCAATAAGTCAAAGTGAGTAATAGTCAAAGCTTTTATTCACTTACTGTAATATGTGTAACCAAGAGGCCAGAAAAAAAAAAAAAAAAAGATGTCAGCTCTCTCAATGGTTTGTTTTGTTGTTTTGTTTTGTTTTTGTTTTTGTTTCCCCCTTCTGTAATGGCACTGGGCAATGGTTGTAGATCACAGGAGGCAATAGAGTGGGAGGGGTCATCTCATTCTGGAAAGACTTAACCGAAAACTACTGTTGTTTTATGGCCCCAGGGATCAAGAATAGGGAGGGGGGAACTAAGATTTGAAAAGTACTCAGTAGTGAACAAAATGATCTTTAGGGACATCTGATAAGGAGGTCTCAGCAGGAGCACCTGAGAAAGGCCTTGTTAATGGTCCCCTTAGAACTGGGCCTCCAAATGGAGGCATTAGGCCAGGAATGCAGATATGCATAAAAGCATGGCTGGCCAGCAGATGGGGCTGAGTCTGACCCTAACAGCCTTCAGAGACTGCAATGTACTGGCCGTGCAACGTGTCTGATATTGAGAGAGTAGCTTCTCCACCTCTGTGAGTACTTCCAGGTAATCACATGAAAAATAGCACATAGGATTTTTTTCCTGGAGTTTGACTCTTCTGATTTTATTTAAACAAAGGGAAATTTTGTAACTACAATAAATGGAAAATTGTGTCTCTGGCCATAATTAAGACAGATACATACTATTAAACTGTAAGAATTTATATTCCATGTAAGATTACTTCTGCAGCAACTGAAGTATGAAAAAGATATGTCTGGACAACAGCCTTTTAAATAATTGATAAATTTAGATACAGAAGATAGAAAGAAATATTTTAAAATATGATTAAAATGACTAATCTAGTTTACAAACTCAGTTTCAGTATATCTAACTTAATGTCTGATTCTTGGCCCAAATTATATTCTCCCTCCAGAGTTGGCTGCTTTCACTGATTTTTTTTTTTATTTTTCTTTTTTTTTTGCTTTCATTGATTCTTAAAATCAACTTTATTGAGGTGTAATTGACACAGAACAAACTCAGTAATTATCTATCATAACAAATATGTGTAGTTATTTAACTATTACCAAAATCACAATATTAAGTATTTCCATTGCCCAAAATAGTCTTCACATTTATTTTTTTTTAAAGTAGAGCTCCTTCCCTTATCCCTGTCACCTAGCAACCAGAGATTTACTTTTTGTCATGATAGTGTTTTCCATTTCTATAATTTCTCATGAGTGAGATCCTACGGTATGCAGTCTTTTATATCTGACTTCTCTCACTTAGCATGATGTTTCCAAGATTCATTTACAGAGATGGGACTGTCATTAGTTACCTTTTAATGCTAATACCGTAATCAATTATATAGATATCCTAAAACATGCATCCATTCATGAGTGGATGAACATTTGGGTTGTTTTCAGTTTGAAGCTATGATGAATACAGTTGCTAAGAACATTCACATGCAACTCTTTCTGTGGTACAATGTTTTCATTTTTCAAAGGTAAATACCTAGTAATTGGTTGCTAGGTCATTAAGTATATGTTGAACTGGATAATAATAATTATCAAGTGTATGTTTATCAAGTGGATGTAATAATTATCAAGTGCATACTTAGCATGTGTATATTTAATAATTAACCAAGGGTATGTTTAACTTGGTAATAAAAATTGAAATAATGGCTCAGAGTGGCTGTGCCATTTTGCAATCCCATCAGCAAAATACAAGAGTTCCATTTCTTTAACATTTTCATCAACATTTGTTATTGTCAGTCTTTTTAATTTTAGCTATCACAAAGAGTATCAAATGGTGGTACAGTGTGGGTTTTATATGCACATCCCTAATTAGTAATAGTGGGCACATTTTCATGTGTTTATTGAACATTCTTAGGTCCTTTTGATGATGTATGCTCAATACTTTAGCCCATTTTTTATTGACTCACTTGTTTTTTTATTATAGAAATATAATAAATCTTAATATAACTTTATATATATTATCACATGCAAATTTTGCATTTTTTCCAGTTTTGGATTGAATATTCATTGCCTTAACATTGTATTATTTAGAACAAAAGACTAAAATCTTGTGAATTACAATTTTCTATTTTTTTTTGGTTCAGATTTTTGTGTAATATTAAGAAACATTTGTTTTGTTTTTATTTTAAGATATCTTATTTATTTGAGGGAGAGAGAGAGAGTGCGCAAATCGAGTGAAAAAATGAGTAGCAGAGGGAGAAGAGGAAGCAGACTCTCCCCTGAGCAGGGAGGCCCTCACAGGGCTTGATCCCAGGACCTTGAAATCATGACCTTAGCCAAAGTCAGATGCTTAACCGAATGAGCCGCTCAGTCACCCCTGTTTCATCTTTATTTTAATTCCAGTATAGTTAACACACTATGGGTCATATTAGTTTCACATGTACAATATTGCGATTCAACAATTCCATACATTACTCTGTGCTCATCAGGAGGAGTACACTCCTTACTGCCTATTTCACTCATTCCCTCCACCCCCCCTTCTGCCCTCTGGTAATCAATCATCAGTTTGTTCTCTGTAGTTAAGAGACTGTTTCTTGGTTTCTCTCTCTCTCTCTCTCTCTCTCTCTCTTTCTCCGTCCCCCCCCCTTTTTATTTTGTTTTGTTTGGTTTCTTAAATTCCACCTATGAATGAGATCATATAATATTTATCTTTGACATATTTCACTTAGCACCATACTCTCTAGCTCCATCTGTAGTTACAAATGGCAAAATTTCATTCCTTTTCATGACCGAATAATTTTCTATGTATATATCTACATATATGAATATATATTTCCATATATCTATATATAGATATATAGATACCCTGTATATATATATATATATATATATATATATGCCACATATTCTTTATCCATTCACCTATTGATGGACATATGGGCTGCTTCCATAGTTTGGATATTGTAAATAATATTGCTACAAACATAGGAGTGCATGTGTCCCTTTGAAATAGTGTCTTTGTATTTCCGGTGTAAATATCCAGTAGTGTGATTACAAAGTAATAAATGATTTTTTTTGTATATTCTAGCTTTAAGAAATAGTTTTAGCTATTACATTTAGGTCTATGATCCATTTTGAGTAATTTTTCACATGTATACATATATACAATGTGAAGAAGATATGTTTCTTTCATATGGATTTCATTATTCCAGAAAACAAATTGTTGAGAAAATGGTCTTTTCCTCATTGAATTACTTTGTTTCTTTTGTTAAAAACCAGCTGATCATGTAAACTGATTTTTGGACCTCCTATTCACTTCCATATCTCTCTATGATCTATTTGTCTATCCTTAATTGGCATGATTATGGCAACATCATTATAAGCCTAGTGAAACTGTCATTCAGATTGTTCTACCATTCAAAATATTTTGGCTCTTACAGATCTTTTTTTTTAAATATAAATTTTATAATGAGCTTGCTTATCTCTACAACATGAGTTTGATAGGATTTTGATTGAGTTTGCTTTGAATCTATAGATCACTTTGGGAAGAATTGATATTTTTAACAATATCCTCTGTGACTCATGAACATTGTGTCCTTCTCCATTTGTTTATGTCTCTTTTAGACTTCAGTCAGCTACTTTGTGGATTGGTGACCATTAATAGCATTATTTCCATAGGACAATATGTTGCAGGCTCAAAAAATATCAATGAACAAAAACTTCACATATATTTGGATAGAGTTAGTTTCTGGATTTATAGCTCTTAATTTCTTTAGTTAAATATTACAAATGTCATAATGATCTGTCGTGAGAATCTTACTTACAATCTTAAACTAACTTTAGGTTTGTCATTCAGAAGGTAGGAATTTGGCTTTATAAATAAGGAACTTTGTAAAATGTTAATATTTATGAGGAAAGACATGAATTATCAATTTAAAAAGAAATGACATGACAGCTGCAAATAACACATTGGAAGACAATTTTACTAATCATGAATCCTAAAAGTGCCTTTTTTTTTTTTTTTTCAAGGAGGAATGCTTGAAATCACTAGGAAGCAAAATGTGATGGCTGTTTCATGCCAAATCTATTTCAGGTTTTTTTTTTTTTTGCCACAGAATGTCATAATTCTAAATTTTGTTTTGAGCAGGGATTGCCTCATAACCAAAGGGGAACTCATTTGGGTGAAGAGAATGTGAAAATTACGAAAAAGTTGAAAATAGATTTGGAACATATTCCTTTAAGTGAAAGGAATTGATAAAGTGTTTTACTTTAATTAATAGAGGCTTTCTCTTCCCTCTTTTTCACCTTCTTCTTTTAATTTCATATGGTGTGTATATGTATGTGTGTGACCAAACCCATCTCACCTGATAAGATGAGAATGTTGAATCAATATGTGGTGTCATCCTAGGAGCAGCTAAAGCTCTTCCTGTATTTGTAGTGCCAAGTCACTACAGAACAGAAAAGTTACATGTGGAATCAACTGAAAAGGCAAGATTATCTACTATGACCTATGCATTGTTATAGTAACATAATGAGAAGTGTGGGCAACTATGCCTCATGGTGTGGATTTTGACCAGTAATAAGTAGGGGCCTGGGAAGGAGCCAATAGATAATTTCTTCTCCTTTCTTCCAACAGTAAATCCTATGGCTTCTGAAACACAGAAAAAGAATAAGCAATTACATTTGATAAGAAGCTATAACCACGTCATTAATGTAGTCCTTCATATTTTTTCTTCTTTATTTGCCTCACATCCTTTTTCCCTTCTTTCTGATTCCTTATACCAAACTGTAAGGAAATAGCTACATGTAACTCTTTGAATCAAGCTTCCTGTTCTAGGGTATTTTAACCAAGACAAATATTAAAATATATTTCAAATTTCAACTTAAACTTTCTAAAGGTTTTATTTTCTGGTATTAGATATTTGGGAAAAAAATTAAAGCTGTCCTACATAGAATAGGACAATCTTAAACTTGGATTTATATTCCTTTAGGGTTTTGTGAGTCCCACATGACCGGAAAATGATATTCACAATCTCTCCTCCTAATTCTTTATAGGAGACCATATGTATATTATGTACACATAATATGCAGGAAGGAAGATCTTTAAAATCACTCAGATCAATTTATGCATAATTAAAACCAAACAATGGCTTTATAAGCTCCATTATCACAAGATTTTTCACTGGACTCTCTTACATAGAGCTGGGCTTTAACTTCTTGCTTCGTAACGTTTATGTAGTCCACACATATTATGCCCATATAACTCTTTTATTTAGACTTAAATGGTAAAACTTTGCTCAGTAGAGAGCGGTTTCTTTTCTTTGTTTTTCTATGATTCTGTAGCACTGTTTACATTTGTTTGGCCTGTTCAACATAAAATCCTTTTTTTTTTCTTCTAGCCTCTGTCTCTCTTTTTCTTCTTCTTCTTCTCTCCATCCCTCCCTTTTTCCCTTTTCTTACACTGAATTACATCTTTTCTTTGTTAAGAGCACTAGAATAGCCAAAAGACATTTTAACCTAACACAAACTTTATCATTAAATCCTTAATATTTTTTCATTATTTCCTTTTAATTAATTTTTCTATGTAAGAAAACAGAAATTGGAACACTCTCAAAAATCTAATGAAAAGTATTTTATAATTGTAACTTCAAAGAAACCAAAATAGTTTAAACAACATTTTCATTACAATCCAAAATATGATCCTTTATTCCTAGCTACTATATTTTATTACATTCATTTCTAATCAAAGAAATATTTTTCCAATTTCCCAGAATATGGTTTTTTAAATATGTACTTTTAAATATAGAAATAATATGTTAATAGTTTCACATGCAATGTACTGCAGTCTTAACACATGCATTTTACAAAAACTTTTTTTTTAAGTTATATTTTTGCTAAAATGGAAATACTAGTATAAAATATCAGGTTCTTTTTATATTCTCAGCCTGATCTGGTCCAATTTGTATGTGGAATCTTACAAATAAATCCATTCGATAATAATTTATACCCTGTGATAATAATTTATACCCTGTTTCATATCTGATTTTCTTTTTTTTTTTTTTTTTTTTTTTAAATTTTTTTTTTTTAATTTATTTATGATAGCCACAGACAGAGAGAGAGAGAGAGAGGCAGAGACACAGGCAGAGGGAGAAGCAGACTCCATGCACCGGGAGCCCGACGTGGGATTCGATCCCGGGTCTCCAGGATTGCGCCTTGGGCCAAAGGCAGGCGCCAAACCGCTGCGCCACCCAGGGATCCCCCATATCTGATTTTCTAAATCATTTGGTTGAGACTTTGAGTTGAATAAAATAAAACTTATATATTTATTAGTGATGCAACCACATGTCTCTGAGAACAACTCACTATTACTTAATTTTGTTACTGTGTGCCTACTTACTTTATTTTGTTTCACCATTTTAAAATAGATATACAACTATTTGATATTTTATACTCTGTGATTCAGTTCACACTAATAGGCTTCTCATGAATTTCATATCCAACTAAAATGGACTTTCTAGGACTGGATGATTATCCAGATTGCACGAAAGTTAAACAAAACCAGAGAAGGTACCAACTATTTTAAAAAGATCTATATATTGGTCTATACTCAGTACTTCTGAGGTTACTAGAGTAATTTTAATATCCCCAAATTCATCACCACCACCACCAACAAAAAGTATTTCAGTTATTTAGTGCTTGAAACAAACCTCCTCAGCCCTTAATGGCTTAAGACAGATATATGTATATATATCTGTCTTATATATTTCACTAATTATATATATATATATGTGTGTGTGTGTGTGTGTGTGTGTGTGTGTGTGTGTTATATGTGATGTGTGTGTATTTCTCTCCCTCTCATAAATCTACAATTTGGGCAAAGATTGACAGGGAAAACATATTTCTACTACTTCAAGTGTCAGAGCTAGGGCAGTTCAACACTGGGAGCTGGGATCATCTGAAAGTTTATTCACTTCATTCACATGTTTTGGCTGTAAGCTGTGACTTCAGCTGGGGTGTCAACTGAAGTTGACACTAGTAGGGTGTAACACCTACTAGTACTTTCTCATGTGCTTTTTTATGGGGTTTTCTTCAACGTACCCTCCAAAGACAATGTGTGTCACGGGGTGGGGGGGGGGGGGTGTTGAGAGAGAGAGAAAACATGACCAAGGAAGAACTCATATTAGCTTTGATAACCTTGACTTGGAAGACACAGAGCATCCCATAGACCATATGCTATTCAGTAAGACAGTCACAATGTCTTATTGAAGTTCACTGGGAGGGATAGGATTATAATAGACTCTACCTTTTGACGGCAAATAACAAGGTTCTGAAAGTGCATGCAGGATGGTAGATATTCTTGTGAGCACTTTTGAAAACAAACAAACAGAATCTACCATAATTAGCAACCAGAACAAGAAAAAAAAAGACATTAAAAAAACCTCATTATCAGCAAAATTAAATGATATTACATCTTCATGAGCTCCCAAACATAAGCAGGTATGCTTGCTAAGACTGAAAATAACCATGGTATTGCTAACTATGTAAGAGGCAGCAAGAGGTGTCTAGAGTTCTTCTGAGCTTCAGAGCTGGGGGACCAGTAAGTCAAGTTTCCAGAGGTAAAAAGTCACAATTGAAAGATTCTCCATTTGAAAAAAATAAATTCAGGAAAAGCTGAAAATGGGATGCAGGGTTCCTTAGGCTACGATCACATGAGTGATAGAAAACTGCAGAAATTAAATAAAGCTTTCTTCTAAGGCCAAGTCCTGCTCTGAGGAAGATCTGCTGAATATAAGCTATATTTAATTACACAGAAATACAAGAATCAAATTAAAGAGAATGCCTAGAAAAAAATAGAAGAGAGGAGCAAAGGAAAAGATCATGGAATGTAAAAGGGTACATTTTGGATACTTTACACTAATAACAGCAGCAGTAACCCAAGCATCATTAAACAGGAAGGCTAGCCCAACTTACAGTATTCAAGAATACGCTTTTATGAAATATCTTGAGTTGGCAAAAATGTATAATTTCAACATTATAGTAAGAGTAAGGCTAGCATTAGGAATGATTCAGAAGTTTCAAGCATTTTAGAGTCACCTATTTACAAAGCCAATTGTAATCATCAGAACTTTTCCTATCTACTAATTAAAACTTTTATTAAAAAATAATTAATTAGAAGGTTAGATTACTAATTAGCTGATACATTTTTAAATTTCTTTGATTAAGGCTCATAACCAATTCAAATCACTAATTTCACCAATTAGATCAATGCTTTTTGTTTCTATTCAGAGAAACTAATTTTAATAAGACATTTTTACATAACCTTGTACATATCAAATCTTGTCACCTGAAATTTATCTTCACAAGGTCAGTACCTGCAATAGTTATGGTTGTCCTACATTTGAATTAAATATTATAAGAGGCTTTGAACATTTTCTATTGTTTAGCTTCATGTAGTTTAAAGTGTCTTTGTTTTAGCTCTCCAAAAATGCTACTACTGATTTTCCCTCCCCCACTTCCTCCACTAATAGGGGAGAGATGTTTATTGAAATGTCATTGTAATTTCCCAAGTAAAACAACTGATATTGTTTATAGTTACTTGCCCCGCTGTTTAGAAAAATTAATTTTAACCTTTGATAACACATTTATCCAGCAAGAAAATGTCAATTAGGTCTTATTTAAAAGAGCTTGACCTTTTCTACCTTTTCTGGCAAGTAGAAACTATAATTGATTTATAATAATTCATGCAGATGTGTTTGTTTACGCTGAGTAGAAAACAAGAAATGCAAACATTTATACACTCTACAAATCTGTAACTTCATTATCAATAAGGTCCTAGGGACAGAGAATGAATTAGAGAGAGGTTAGCAATTAGAGGTCAATTAGAAAGGAGGTTGGCAAAGCCGGGAGGCTGCTAGCTGGTGCTTCAGTTGGGCAGTAAAAGAGAGAGAAAAATGAGCAATAATTGAAATATGGTCATGTAGATAGCGTACTTCACTTTATTTACCTTTTGGTTTTCTTGCCATATGTTCATATTTTAGATGAATGAAGCAGTTGCAGTTAATATATATAATAAAGTGAACAATATTTGATTCATATGGAAGGGTACTCTCTACCATTATCTTTTGTATATCATCCTTCAATCCTTTTTATTAAGTAAAAAATAAGTTACATGACCAGATGGGCTATGGGCAATGCTGAGTTAATAGACATTTGCTCTAGTCTTTATAGGCATGAATGTTAATTTACTTGAAAAATCAATTGGCTACTGTCTCTCTTGCTTTAGTTATATATGTAGATGTGCATTGCTCTTTTCTCTCCTTCTTTTTCTCTCCTAGTCCCTTTAAGGGCAACACTCAAGTCCTACTCTCCATCTTCGAACGAACCACATTGTGGTTCTTCTGTATCTTGCTTATCTCTCTGCATAGAACAGCTGTGGAAGATGTGGGGTGACACAAAGCATGAATGTAGGGACAGAAAGTCTTACCTTTGGAATGAGAGGATTCTATCACCAGGGGGTAAAAATCTCCATTTTCTATGCTTATTTTCTCTGTAATCCAGAAGACAGGTCATTTCTGGAAGAGAATGATAGATTTAGTTTAGGTACAATGCCTTAGACTTATTTTTTCACCTTGGAAAAAAATGTTTGTATGTCAATACACAGAAATTCCTCAATGTATGATGGGGTTACATCCTAATAAACCCATCGTAAAGTGAAAATTATCCTAAGTCAAAAAAGCATTTAATGCATCTAATGTACTGAACATCAGAGCTTACCCTAGTCTACTTTAAACATGCTCTGAACACTTACATTAGCCTACACCTGGGCAAAATCCTGTAACAGAAAACCTACTTTATAATAGTGTTGAACATCTTATGCAATTAATTGAATGTTATAATGAAAGTGAAACACAGAAGTGTTGTAAGAGTGCAGATTAATCGTGCATGTTAGTTATTTACCCTCATGATTGCAAGGCTGACTGGGAGCTGTGGCTTTCTGCCACTACCCAGCATCACAAGAGATCAAACCACCCTATCACTAGACTTGGAAAAAATCAAAATTCAACGTGAAGTACGGTTTCTAATAAATGCATATCACTTTTTCTCCATCAAAAAGTAAAAAATGTGTTAGTTGTAACATCATAAGTCAGAGACCAACTATAGTTTGTTCAAATGATGTGGCTCCTCTGATCATGATTATATGATGGCTTGGTTTCCAGTTTAAGTAGGTCGTCAATATCCTGTTTGGTAAAATGTACATGTGAGTTCCAAAGCATTTTTATTTTAGGAAAAATAAAACATATTGCCATATTGTCTAGACTTCCAGGACAGGTTAATGCCTGCAAACAACAGGAGTGAAGAAGCAACCTTTTTCAGAGTGCTTCTGGCTGCTGGAAAACTTCCCACTGATTCTTCCTTCTCAATACCCAAAGCCTCAACATCACAGTTTTCCCCAGAAACTCCCAGGATAAATTTCATCACACCCTATAGCCTACTTTTTAATCAGCCTTCACAAAAGGACTTAAGCCATCTACTTGTTCAATCCTCACCAGTGAGGCTCTCAGATCTACCAGACTGATGCACTCAATCTAACTGGAACCCCACTCACGTCTAAGTCCACAAAACCTTCTTCTCTGTTCTGTGGAACCCGAGATCTGACATAAATAAAATTCCCTTTATCTCCAACTTCCTTATCGAACATTTCTTCACTTCCTCTTTTGATCTAGCTGAAATCTGCTTTTCTCTCAGAGACATTAATTTCTCTTTGGTCCTTTCAAATATGACTCTCATCACACATCTATGTCACTAGGCCTGAAGATGATGTGGTCATCTTTGATATGAATCATTGTTGCTTCTAGATATCTTTCCTTTTCTCATCCATAAAAATGCCAGCATTGAAGCAAAGGCCATGAGATCATATTATCCAGTATTGCTTGTTATAGGGACAACCACAGATCCCCAAAGCACTGGGTCTCTGTCTTTGACTCTTTTAAACAGAGTTTACCCTCATTCTTTCCAATGCTACTCCTGTGACAATTATTAATAATTTCAATTATACCTATACTATAACTTTGCATTACAAATAAATGGCCCTTCTATAATCTTATTCCCAAGTATCTTATTCCTAAAATACCTCTGCTATGTTTTTACCTTCTCCTTGAACTTCAACTCCAACTTTTCTTGTACTCTACTGGAACCTTACATCCATTGTCTTAACAATGTTTTAATGTCTCTCACTCCCTCAAGTTCACCTTCATGTTTACTTGGCTTAGATTCCATGGCCCATTAGTATAATTACTTCTTTCTACATAATTTTATTCTATTTCCTTTTTCTTCCCTTCACCTATCAAAAAAGTCCCTGACTGGCCCAAAACATCTCTCTATGTGCTTTTCTCTTGAACTTTAAAGCTAAATGTGACTGGAGAAAAACTTGCAATAAAGCCAACTCATCTCACTTTTCAGAATCAATAACTGTAAGTAGAATGTTAGTGCTGCCTACCAGTTGGATTCTATTCCCTAGTTGTTAAATTTCCTTCTCTCTGCATGACTATTTCATACCTTTCCTTTCATCGTATTTCCAACACAGCATCTCTCGTTTACTCTCAGCTAATGACATTGCTTCTTTTTTCTTCCAGGAAATAGAAACTGTTAGAAAAACCTCACCCATAAACTCATACTAAAAATTACTATCCTACCTACCTCTGAATCCTTAGAATTCACTGTTAGTACAATGGATGTCTTTCTGCCTATATAAATGAGGTCAGCCCTTCAGTCCTTCCACAGTTTTATCCCATCTTCCCTCCACAAGGATATTATACCAACTATCACTTCTTTCTCTGAGTCACCATTTTTCCCCCTCGTCTACTGGGTCATTCCCCAAGACCATACAAATAATTTCTAACACCTCTTGCTTTAAAGAAGGAAAAAAAAAAGGGGGGGGGGTGGAAACACCTGAGTGGCTCAGTGGTTGAGTATCTGCCTTTGGCTCAGGGCGTGATCCCCGAGTGCTGGGATCAAGTCTTGCATGGGCCTCCCTGTGGGGAGCCTGCTTCTTCCTCTGCCTACGTTTCCACCTCTTTCTCTCTGTGTCTCTCATGAATAAATAAATAAAACCTTAAAAAAATAAAGAAAAAAAAACTTCCTTAGCCTCAACCATCTTCTATTTATTACCACCAACTTTATCACAAATCTCTTAAATTATTGTCTCTAATCACAATGCCCCACAGGAAATCAACCAGCAATCTTACTGGCTTCAGTTTATAAATCCATATCATCTTGGTTCAAGACAGTTCCATATCTCAACAGGATTGCTACAATGGCATCTTGTAAAGAATCTAGTTCTTTTCCTTAGGCTATTGCACCAAACAGTAAGGTGATGATTTTTTTTTAAGATTTTTAAAATGTATTCATGAAAGACACAGAGAGAGGGAGAGAGAGGCAGAGACAGAGGCATAGGGAAAGCAGGCCCCATGCAGAGAGCCCAAGTTGGGACTCGACCCCGGAAGTCCGGGATCATGACCCCAGCCAAAGGCAGACACTCAACTGCTGAGCCACCCAGGCGTCCCAAAGGTGATAATTTTACTTTATTTATTTTCTTTTTAAATATGTTATTTATTTATTCATGAGACACACACACAGAAAGAGAGAGAGAGAGAGGCAGAGACACAGGTAGAGAGAGAAGCAGGCTCCATTCAGGGAGCCTGATGTAGGACTGGATCCCGGGTCTCCAGCATCACATCCTGGGCTGAAGGCGGCGCTAAACCGCTGAGCCACACAGGCTGCCCCTAAGGTGATCATTTTAAAAGATAAATCTCAATGTATCATTCCTCTGTTAAAAGTCCACTTCACTTAAAGTGAAATTCAAATCCTCATATGGTGTACAGTATTTACATGATGCAAACACCATCACCTTCCTCTACTCCCTCTCTGTTTCCATCTTAACATTCTTACCTTCTTTTCTCAAACTTTGATCTCTGGTGTTAAAGCCTCTTTGCCTGAAATACTCTTTTCCCAGAGTTCCACATGACTTTCCCCATACCTCTTTCACATTTCTGCTCACAGGTTATTTTTATGATCTGGGCATTCCTGGTTAAATTTTGTAAGACAGTAATAACACTGCACTCCTTCTTGGCCTTATTTTTCTCCATAGGACTTCTCATTCCCTGGTATGTTATATAATTAACTCCTTATTTGTTCATTGTTGGGAGTTAGTTTATCAGTCTTAATGCTAAAATCCCTATGAGAATACTTGGCACATAGAATATATTCATTAAATATCTGCTGAATAAGTTACTTTTGAGAAATACCTTATGGTAAAAATTTCATCATATGAAATTTTTAAGATATTTCATCTGTTGTGTAGTGGACATGATGTTGCAAACTTAAAACAAGCTCCACCCTAAAGTGAATTGTGTGAAAGTTGGAGTTTCCATTTATTACAATTTTCAATCTATAATCTCTGACTGAAATGAAAGCTTACATCAGTGCATTTTCTGAGACTGATCACCTGTATTAATGTTTAAAAGGTACCATATTGAAAATTCTCACAAAAGACAGTCATAACTGGTTAAAAATGATGGAACATATTAATGTTTAATCAAGTGTAAAGCAAAAATGGATATCTGTATTAAACATAAATAATTACAAGAATAAGGAGTATCTTAAACTTGAAAGTTTCCAAAATTGCTTCTTTGTCTAAATTCCTGGGAAGATAAATGAAATACAAAAGCCATGTTGAATAATTTTTCTATTACAGTCTATTCTACAATGGCCTATAGAAGCCAATGCCCTTCACAAATTGGCCTCTCCAGTTTTATTGTTCTCCTGAGATAGCCCATCCTTAGCCTCAAATCTTCAGGCTATGAAGTTTAGTTACCTTTAAATGCGAACAGGCTGGGAATAATTTTACATAACATCTGCCATAACAAAAGGTTCGATAATTAATTTATAGCAATATACCTTGCCCTTTGAGGGTTCTATTGAATATATGAAGTCATTCTTCTCAAAACGTTTGTTCTGGCGTTTAACAGCGATTGGTTTATACTTTGAGAGAAGAACCTCCTAACTTTGGGGATTGATTTTTAAAATTCTCCAGAAAGGTAGACTATTTTTTTTCTTCTTTAAGATGAACTGTTTTTTTTTTTAAATTATTACTAATAATGAACTTATTATCTTCTTAGACTAAGATTTTTTTTAATGTCAGAGAGTGTTTTATTTCTTTCTTTATTCCCCTTTCCTAGCAATATATATGCTTCATATAGTAAGTGGTAATTAAAACTTGAGTAAATACTGGGCAGCCCCAGGGGCTCAGCGGTTTAGAGCCACTTTCAGCCCAGGGTGTGATCCTGGAGACCCGGAATCGAGTCCCACGTCGGGCTCCCTGCGTGGAGCCTGCTTCTCCCTCTGCCTGTGTCTCTGCCTATCTCTGTATATATCTCTCTCATGAACAAGAAAATACAATTAAAAAAAAAAGTTGAGTAAATAGAAATGATCTATTTTAAGAAAATATAGATTTTAAAGATTTTAAATATTTAGTTATTCATGAGAGACAGAGAGAGATAGGGCGGGGGTGGGGGGGACGGCAGAGACAAAGGCAGAGGGAGAAGCAGGATCCATGTGAGGAGCCCAAAGTGGGACTAGATCCCAGTTTCCGGGATCACACCCTGAGCCAAAGTCAGATGCTCAACCACTGAGCCACCCAGGCATTCCGAAAAAAAAAATTTTCTGCATGTCATCCAATTTTGCATTTGCTTCATTTGCTATGAAAGATATTTGTAATTTGTTTACATATAGGTTTATAGAATATTTCTATGCATAACAATTATATAAATCTAATTATAATTTTATTTTATAACTGGAAAGTTGAGTGATATAATTAAATAACTTGAATATACATATATATCTGATTATATATATTTATTTAAGTATACATATTTATAAACACGTATTTAAACGTATATATCCAGGTTATTTAATAAAATAATATATGTGTATATATTCAAATCTTCCCTGCATCTGGCCTTGATTTTCTCATTGAAAAAATAGAATTGGAAAGAGTATTTTAAAGTTCTTCAATTCTAAAATTTCATTACTTCAAAGCAGAATATCTAAAAAATTCAGTTATATAGGGCTCCATTCCAATACATTCAATGATAGTCTGTTTTTTGTTTTTCTGTCTCTCTCTGTATCTCTGTCTCTTTCTGTCTCTGCCTCTCGCTTTATTTCTCTTGCTCTGTCTCTCTTTCTGTCCCTTTCCATTTGTTTTCTTTCCTAAGATGAGTAGGATAGGCCACTTCAATACCACTTCTAGAATTTACTGGTAAAGTGGCCTGAGGTAAGTAAATCTCTCAGTAACCCATTTTTTATCTTTAACTTGAGGATGAATATAGTATCTAATTTATGAAAATATTATAAAATTAAGTTATATAACACTTGTAAATTACATAATATATTACTTGTTACAATGTAACCAATCTGTTAATCTTAGCTATATTATTAAAAGTATTGTATTTCTTCATGTCCTGCTATATTGTTACTTTTATTTTTTTCCCCCCAAGACTTATTTTATTTATTTGAGAGAGAGATGTAGCACGGGGAGGGGCAGAGGAAGAGGATCTCAAGCTAACTCCATGCTGAGCATTAAGCCTGACACGGGGCTGGATTCCACAACCCTGAGATCATGACCTAAGCCAAAATCAGGAATCGGATACTTAACCGCCTGAGCCACCCAGACACCCCTGTTATAACTTTTCATTCATTTAGTCATTTAACAAAAAATTATTGGATTGTTGTAATTCACTTATCCATTCAGCAAAATGGTTGGAAAAAAGAAAACAAAGAGAGAGAGAGAAAAAATGTTCAGTGTTGTGGAGATTACATTTTGTACAGATAATAAACAATAAATATAATGCATGAGAAGATTATGTAGTATATAGATTATAAGTACATAGGAAAGAGAGAAAAAGGGCAGGATAAAGGGAATCCAAATTCAGGGAGCACGGAGCCCACTTTAAAATAGAATGGTCAGAATGGGAATGAATGTAAAGTAGCATTTGAACAAACTTTAAAAGAGGCAAGTAGTAAGACTTCATGTACTTCTATCATATAATTACCTATAATTTTTAACCAGATCTTTTATTTCAGGAAAAATTGTTTTCATAGCACAATTTCACTTCAGTGTTAATGCAAGGATCATCTCTTCCAAGAAATGTTCTATGACCTCCTTAATGATGTTGGAGTCTCTCTTAGAAGCTTCTATGCACATAGGATATGCTGGATATATTTTGGTTCTTGCTTTAATTTAAAAAACTTATTGGTTGATTAGAAATTGTTATTTATTTAATAAGAAATTATTATTTATTAATTAGTAATCAACTGACTTGTTGATACCTGGGCTTAAACTGGTAACCCCATAGTAATAGATAAAACTTCAATGGGATAGTCCATTAGGCTTCGGACTCTTGGTTTCAGCTCAGGTCATGATCTCATGGGTCCTCAGATCAAGCCCTGTGTAGTACTCCATGCTCAGAGGGGAGTCTGCTTGAACATTCTCTCCCTTTGGCCTCTCCCTCCCCTGTTTTAAAATAAATAAATAAGGGATCCCTGGGTGGCTCAGCGGCTTAGCACTTGCCTTCAGCCCAGGGCGTGATCCTGGAGTTCCAGGATCGAGTCCCACGTCAGGCTCCCTGCATGGAGCCTGCTTCTCCCTCTGCCTGTGTCTCTGTCTCTCTCTCTGTCTCTCATAAATAAATAAATAAAATATTCAAAAAATAAATAAATAAATAAATAAAATAAATAAGTAAATAAATAAACAAATATTTTTAAAAATTCAAACAAGATCATTCACAGTGTTTGGAATGCATATTTCTATCACCTGCTGTGAAATATTTACAGGACTTTGCAAGTAAATTATTTTAAATAAAGAGAAATTTCCATTAAACCTATTATTCATTATTCTGTTCATTCTTCCTTTCAGATTATTTTCCCTTATACATTAGTGGATTCCCTGTGCACTAGGAATAGCTCAAATGGCTGGGGATACATCAGTAAACTGGTTTCTGAGCATGCCCTCTTTTCCTCCCTCCTTCAGAGACAGAGGCTTCATTCCACTTTACAAGGGCTAATCTTGCAAATCTTTTCAAAGGTAGTCACTGACAGGACATAATTATCAGTGTAGGAGTTCAGGATAACATATGTGATAGTCTGTTATCTATAGATTGAAGTATGAGCCAGATGAAAGAAAACAGCTTGACTACTAATGTCAATATAAAGTCAGAAGAAAGATCTTATTGACTTGGTCATTTCTATGCAGTTCAGCAACTTTTAAGTTCACGGTTGCCCAAACAGAACATATGCCATATCTTTTAGAATAAATCTAATCATTTGTTAGTTGTTTTTAAGAGAAACATAAGACATTAGAACTCTGGAGATAAAATATAAATGTAAAACGTCTCATGACATTTTTTTTCCCTCAGACTCCTGAGCAGCATGAAAACAACTTTGTACATCCAGTCTGGGTAATAAAGTGTTAAAGTATGAGCCCTTAAGAAATTAGAGCTATTTACAAGAAGCTAAATCCCTTCTTTTTTTCCTTATTTTTTATTGCACTGTTTATATATTTTTCTCTAGTTTAAAATGGCATGCAACTTATTTCTAAATCTTTTTAAATCACAAAAGAAACGGTTAAATGCTTATTGTAGATACAATTTCTAATTATTTTACTTTTTTATTTTAATTAGAAAACCAAAGTTAAATTTTCCTGAATAAATGCCAGAAAATCATGTTGTCCATAATGGAAAAAATGAATAATGCTTTTGAAGTTAAATATAATGTTAGGGATGCCTGAGTAGCTCAGTGGTTGAGCCTTCGGCTCAGGGCACGATTCCGCTCTGGGGATAGAGTCCCACATTGGGCTCTCAGCGAGGAGGCTGCTTCTCCCTCTGCCTGTGTCTCTGCCTCTCTCTCTCTGTGTCTCTCATGAAAAAATAAATTAAAAATCTTAAAAAAATAAGTATAATGTTAAATAAGAGTCGTATCAATAAAAATGTCATAGCTCAAAACATTTCTAACTGGGTAGATACTTTGGTAACTAAAAAGAATCAAAAAAGTATTTACAATAACTAAATGACACAGATAGGTACCAGAAGGATAGTGATTGCTATGATCATTTGGTGGGACTTGGGGTGATTTTTCCTTTCTCATTTTCCATAATACTGTAGTTTAATAAAAATATAGTGGAGAAAGCATAGATTTTGCAATACCAGAGGGAACTGTGCTTAAACTCAATTCCAAGTGTTATTAGCTGGATAATATCTGACAAGTTAGTTAACCTTTAAAAGACTCAATTTTCTTACTATAAAATCGGAGTTAAGAACGTCTTTCTCATAGAATTGCAGTGAAGACTGATGGTATAATATTGAAAACTCTCTGTTTAATTTAGCATATACAGTAGAATGGCAGCTAAATTAACAGTATGTTAAAATTTATTTAAAAAACCACTTTCAAACAATTCAAACTTATTTTTTATTCATTTTCTTTTTTTAATAATAAATTTACTTTTTATTGGTGTTCAATTTGCCAACATACAGAATAACACCCAGTGCTCATCCCGTCAAGTGCCCCCCTCAGTGCCCGTCACCCATTCACCCCCACCCCCCGCCCTCCTCCCCTTCCACCACCCCTAGTTCGTTTCCCAGAGTTAGGAGTCTTTATGTTCTGTCTCCCTTTCTGATATTTCCTACCCATTTCTTCTCCCCTCCCTTCTATTCCCTTTCACTATTCTTTATATTCCCCAAATGAATGAGACCATATAATGTTTGTCCTTCTCCGATTGACTTACTTCACTCAGCATAATACCCTCCAGTTCCATCCACGTTGAAGCAAATGGTGGGTATTTGTCATTTCTAATGGCTGAGTAAAACTTATTTTAAAGAGCATCTCTATGGCTACTAGTGAACACCACAGCTGTTTTTTAAAAATGTGCTCTCACAGGGCACGTGGGTGTCTCAGTTGGTTCAGTGGCTGCCTTTGGCTCAGGTCCTGATCTCAGGGTACTGAGACTGAGCCCCTCAATGGGCTCCCTGTTCAGAGGAGAGACTACTTCTCCTTCTCCCTCCTCTAAACTGGTTTTCTCTCTTCTCTCTCTCTCTCTTTCTCAAATAAATAAATAAAATCCTTTAAAATTTTTGCTCTTCATGATAATGCTGTGAGCTATGTATTATTTAACCCCCTTTTGCATGGAAAAGAGTGAGTCTCCAAAGGATCAAGCAACTTGCCAATAGTACTTAAGAGTCCAGAACCGATCTCTGAATCCAGGTCTTTCAGATATAACAATTCATGCCTTTTCAACAACCTTTTACTAAACCACATGGTAACAGCATGATTAGAAGAAGATTTGACAGTAACAGAGCTCAAGGTAGCAGAAAAGGGGGTCCTCAGGTCTGTAAAACTTTTGCTAACTCCTTTGTCTCCATGAGAATATCTCATGTCTGCAAGATTGGTTCTAGTTGTATTAGCATTTATAGATAAATTTTGGACCTTCTATATTTCTAGACTTGGTCTTTTGGCTTGGTTAATGTCAAACAGTTAAGTAGTCCCTAAGTACAGGGAGCTATTAGGTCGATTCCACTTCCATAGCTTTAGTCAGTAAAGAAACAATGAACTCAAATGGATTTAGACATAGATTACTCAAGCACGGTAGGCAGCCCGAGCTTCATATCTGTGTTTGTTATTTTCCTTCCTCAAGTCACATGGTGTGATATAGAGGTGGTTTCAGTCATAGCTTTGCACATGCGACTCTGTTTTGTAGCTGAGGATCTCTGAGATCAGAAAATCTCCAATCTTGTAGGAGGATTGCCGACAACCTTGTCCTCCTCCCCTCCAAAGAGAGATATTTTTATAACTCTGGATATGGGCAAAGGAGTCAGGGACGCATTCTCTACCTTTATTATTCTGGTTAGGAAACAAATATACTGTCTGCCACAAAAAGGAGACACTCTCTCCAGCCTCCAAAGCTGTTTGCTGCACAAATATCCATGACATAAACAGCCCAGTATAAAACCTATTCTAAGACATGTAAAACACCATAAAGAATGTCCCCCAACTGTCAGGTATGGTGAGTATTATTATCCAATTTGCCTCAACATGGGTCTTGATAGCATTTTAGGCCATTTGAGATTTGCTATACACTACACTGAACTCTTGATTTAGCTGGTTGTCCAAGCCTCTGCTACAGATTTATCGCATGCCTTGCTACATGGACCCCAAGGCAAGCCCATTAACTCAATTCAGGTACCCTCCCTTCAAACCTCACTGAAGCAGTGGAAAGTGAAATTTCAGCTCTCTTTCTGCCCCAACATGCTGTATTTCTTTGTCGACTTTGGCATGGCCACTGCCCCATGTTGGTTTGGAGCACTTTGTGAGGTAATCCTATTGTAGAATCTCTATGCAAACATAAACAAGAATCCTTTATTTCCATGTTATACCCAACCTGTCTAACACTTTTCCGCTTATACAGCTGAAGACAAGAAAAGGAGATCAGACCCCATGCCCCTGTCCTCAACTCCTTTCCCATAATGCATGAGGAACAGAAGAGTTAGGCTTTCCCTTTCAACTTTCAAACACTTTCATATGCCAAAAGTGTATCATCTATCTATTATCTATCTATTATCTATCTATCTACCATCTATCTATCTATCATCTATCATCTGTCTTCTATATCTATCACAGATGCTATCTGAGTTCTCCTGTCCTGATTGCATTCCAGGAAACTATTTTGTTTTTCCCCAGCACTAGAGGTGGTGCTACATGTGCTATAACCATTGTTTTGAGAGGGAAAAATTAGATGCAGTTCTGGAAGAAATCACATCTAAGAAGAAAACTAACAGGAAGACAACTGTTTTGAGTGTATTATGGTGCCCTACTGTGTCTTCTTCTCAGAGCTATGGCAGGAAGAACAATGATAAATTCAAAGGGTACATCCTACATTTCCTACATTCTAACTGATTCCCACATTTAACCATTTACACTTTTTTGTTATATACTGGTTATGACCATGCTCTTTAATTGCTAACATTATGTTTTTTAGTACACACTATGAAAGTGAATCAGTTTGGTCATTGAAGCACTCATTTATTTTCAGCTGCCTAACATCCATTACCATCCTCCCAGATGCTCAATTTTATATCCATTTTTATCTTCTGCATTCATTTTCAATATAATGAATACAGGCAATAATAATTTCAGACAATTAGCATCTCTTAGCAGCTTCAAACAAATCACCCCCACTGCAGTTTACATGTTACCATTGATCTCTATTTTCAAATATTCAGAAGAGATTCCTGAATATTCATACATCTTTGTTTTTAACTTTGTAAAAAAAAAATTGGCAAAATATTGGCAAGAACTCTTCTCTAGAAATTAGGATGCCTCATTTTTCTTCTGGTCTGACAATAACTAGATATGAACCTTAAGGATGAAACAAATTTTATGAAATTCTGTTTTCTTGTCTATAAAGGAAAGATGAGGGGATCCCTGGGTGGCGCAGCGGTTTGGCGCCTGCCTTTGGCCCAGGGCGCGATCCTGGAGACCCGGGATCGAATCCCACATCGGGCTCCCGGTGCATGGAGCCCGCTTCTCCCTCTGCCTGTGTCTCTGCCTCTCTCTCTCCCTCTGTGACTATCATAAATAAATAAATTAATTAAAAAAAATTTATAAAGGAAAGATGATGCTGAATTATGTAGTCCTAATTTTTTTGTGTGTTCTATAACTCCATGTTTCTATTTATTATAATTACTTATCCAAATAAAAGTATAATTTAAACAAAAGTGTAATTGTGAACAAAACCTTTAAATAAATCTAGTGTAATTCATTGGCCCATTACTCTAGTTATTAAACATGGCAGATATTTCCTCAAGTATGGAGCAGAATGAGTGACACACAGTTCTTTTCATGAAGAAGCCTAAATATATTTAGATAGTATAACTAGAGATTATTCATTCTAAACCAGAACTGTTTGCTAAATTAATTTTAAAAATATTTTGACTATTTTTTTACACAGGAGCAAAACAATATTCAAGGGCATAGTTTTAAATGAGCTAAGAAAATATTTTCACATTTTGTTTGATCAACTAATACATTCATTCAAAAATTATTCTATTGTTCCTATACTGTTTGATACTTATTATACTACATTTTGGTAAACAAAACATTAAAACAAATAATCCTTACCTATGCTCTTCCTGGGGTCTTGACATGACTCACTCCCTCACTCCATACACCACTGGATGATAGGCTTCCTAAAGACAGGATGAAGTGTGTGAAGGGATGAGGAAAATCCAGAATTACCCTTAAAATATTTTACTTGAGCAAATGGGTAATGATAATGTCAATTCCTGAAGTGCTAAAGCTGAAGGATATTTAGAGTTGCAGGGAGGAAATGAAGATTTCTCTTTTATGTCTCATGTCTGAGAAGCCAGTTATATATGAAAGTAAGTATGTGGACTTGGCAGCTGGATATATAACTGTGAAGGTCTGGAAACCTTCTGGGACTGACACAGAAATCTGAGATTATTCAGCATATGGGTAATATATAAGGTCATGAAGCTTTAATAAAATTACCTGGGGAGTTAAAATTATACAGAAAACTTTTTCTTTATCTTTTGAATTGAGATAGTACTGAATATGCTATACATTTAAAAAGATAATGCATTTTAGGAAAATCAATCTGTTTATACACTTGAAACTGAATTGAAAGCTAATTTTATTGCATATGTCTCTCTGATTGTTGAACCTCATGGCATAGAATGGGAACTATTTTAGAGTTGGAAAATAAAACTGAAGAAAAAAAATAAGAATCAGTGCAGAATTGGTAGTAAGGGGAAAAAGGAGTTTATGGGACCAATACTATCTTTTATTTACCTATTTATTTGCATTTCAGTGAATACCTCAGGCGCTTAATTTCTTTCAGGTGATAGTTTCCTTTATTATCTTCCTTTTGTCAATAGCTTATGAAATATTTTGTGTGAAGATGAACAGTGTTTAGGATTTTCTTCTCATTTTGTAATTAATAAGAATGAGAAAGTTACTGGGAAATGAATTGTGTTTTACAGTAGAAGTTAGAAATGTGATCTAACTTGCTAAGTTGGATGTAGTATATGCTTCTATATCTGCACTATTGAGTTGTAGAGGAAGAAGAGTAATAGAAGGTAAGTTGCAGAGAATATCTAGACATGCATCAATTTTCATTGAAATAGTCACTTTTTCTTACTGGTAACTGAGACCTATGGCAAGGGGTCTTTTTATGAGTGTTTTTGGAGAAGGACAGGCTTGCAGAAATTTTACAACTAATATTACACTTATACGGGTACAGTATTGTTAAATGTTTAGTACTGATATTCAAATCATCTATGTAAACTAGAACACTGTCCTTTTCTTTAATAGATAGTTTTATATGTCAACATTTTTATTATATCTTACAAAAAGACACTATGTAGAGATTCTCAAACTTTTTGACAACCAAACAATGTAAATTAAGACTAAATATCAATTGATAGCTATTAGACTAGTAAAATTTGAAAAGTTGGATATTGCCAGATGCTGTTCACAACATATGTTTAGGTTGGGAATATAAATGATATAGTCATATTTGTACAGCAATGTCTCAAAAATTCTTCTTCTACATATTCCAGATAAATTACATCAGAGATCCATAGAGATATATGCATGAATGTTGACTGCATCTTTACTTAGGGGTTCAGTGAGTTAAAGGTGATATGAATGTTCATCACAGGGAGAAAAAAATAAGTAAAAATGTGGTAGATGCAAGTGGTAGTTACGTACATTGGAGCAATCTGAAGTAACAAACTAGATATACACAAAGCATAAGCATAGTTCTTAAACATAGTATTTAGTAGAAAAAAAGGGAGGGAAGTAAGAAACACTGAGATTTATAACAGTGCAATTTATTTAGTTATACATGCATATATACATTTGAAAAATATCTTAAAAATGTATTAACATTTTAATTAATTAATTAATTAATTAAGTTAAAATTGTGTTTAACAACTGTAGGATCGCCTACTTGTTGGGAAGGGAAATGGGGTAGAGAAGGAAGAGGAGGGGATTCCTGGGTGACTCAGGGGTTTAGCGCCTGCCTTCAGCCCAGGGCGTGATCCTGGAGTCCTAAGATTGAGTCCCACATTGGGCTCCCTGCATGGAGCCTGACTCTCCCTCTGCCTGTGTCTCTGCCCCTCTGTGTGTGTGTGTGTGTTGTGTGTGTGTGTGTGTGTGTGTGTCTCATGAATAAATAAATAAAATCTTTAAAAAGAGAAGGAAGAGGATTCTTGAACAGACAAAAAAAGATACCAATTACCATAAACTGTGTTGCCAAGTATTAAAAACAACATTGAGAGTTATAAATACATTGATGTCATTTAAACTCATCAGACTTAATGAAATCTTATGGAAATAATGTACAAATAAAGAGAAAGAGTCCACCAGTGTAACTCTGAAATATTACAGTTAGATGAAGGACAGAGAATATGCAGCAAAGGAGATGAGGAATGAATATAGAACTATCAATAATCAATAGTCCATAACACTTAGTGTCCTTAATTGTGATAATGAGTTTTATAACTCCTTACCAGGGTTAAACTATTTTAAACCCAGCAACAATGTGTTAGCTAACTTTATCCTAATTATCATCTCCAGTATACCGACTGGGAAAACTGAGACAAGAACATTTTTTGAAGCCACACAATGAGTGGGAAAATAAAGCTTCGAACTCAAGGAACTTTGCTACAGGGTTTATGGATCTAACCAATGCACTACCTACTCTCCACACTTACAGAGCAAAACTAGTGGTTTGGAGCCACGGCAGTGTCCTGTTGGGTTAAATGTTATCTGTAGTAGAGTGAGAGGAGTCGCAGAAGCAGGAAAGGCAGTTAAATCACTATTTGGTAATTTTATGTAGCTTAAGCCCTGACACTTCTTCACAATCTGCTCCTCATTCTGGCTTTATTAAATGTTGAGTTGGACACACAGACTCAAAATTTGTCAATCAAATTCACATTTAGTTCAGAAGGACTTGGAAATTAGTAAAAAAAGAAAAAGCAAATACAATTAGATAAGAAAAAGTGAAGGGTAATGCCTATTAAAATAATTGGGGTTCTTGAATAGGAGACTAAACAAGAATGCCAAGTAGGGCAGAAAACACTAGAGATTTCAAGGAGTCCCCAGGAGAAATCACTGTTAAGGGAACTCACATGACCTGAGGCTTTGAATGAAATAGAAAGCTGAGCACAGAAGCAGCCACTCAACATCTCTGAAGACATCACAACATAGCATCATAGAAAATATCAGATACTACTGTTATTGATTCATAGCAATCACAGAGAGATGAAGTTATGTTTAGTAAGCTTTCTAATACTTGTTACAAAGTGTTCTATCAAAAACAGAGGAGACTGACCTTCAAAATCTGCCTGGGATGTCAAGTATCCATAACACAATCCAGTGAAATCACTTTGGATAATGAAGTGTCATAATGAATAATTATAGATTACAATGATATGCTATGGAGAGAACATGACTTTTACATGCATGGTGCAGATTTCCTCAATGTTCATAAATCATCATTCAGGATAGTCATGAAAGAAGCCAGGAAAAAAAAAGAAAAGATGTTAGAAAAGTTATTTCATGTGTAATAAGATAGAACCTGAATCAGGATGAATGCAGAGATTAGTTTTTAATTTGTCTATCACATGGTTTTATTAGGGTTTAATTTAGATTGTGTTGCTAAAAGGAGCGTGACACTTGTAAAAGAAATGTCATAAAATAGATATAAACTTAACAGTATGTTTTTGAAAAGAGGGTAGAACTGCTTACTTGCAGGTTTCAGTTAGGGAAAGATATAAATTAATAAATAAATTAATCTCCTTTTTGAAAGAAAGGAAAGGTGAACTATAGAAGAACATGGTAGGCACAATTAGACTCTACAGAAATGAGTACTAATTTTGATCCTTATTGATAGGAAACACTCCACCGAGAAAAGAAATAGTTGCTTTCAGGTTAGAATTTATATAGAATAGGGATTAAGGGATTTATTGCCTGAGTCAGATTACTTGGCTCCAAATTACAGCTCTGCAACTTATTAGAAATGTAACATTGCTGGTATATTTAACCTCTGTTTTCTTTTCGGTAAATTCAGAATAATAGCACTTATCTTTGTCATGTTACCAGGAATACTAAAATATCTGCTCCATGTGAGGTATGTAGAACAATACCTGCCATGTAAGACAGCAAGTCAGATGATGAACAATTTTACTGCTCTCATTGTTGAAATGTAGACTTATGCCATTATCTATATCCTTGAAATGGTTAACATTACACATGCTTCACACAAGCACATATCAGCTCTATTACATATATAGATAGATGGACTCTCCTATAACTTAGTATAACCCTATCACAGGGTAATTTAAGTAATCAAGAGAATTCTGAAAATTAGGGTACAAAGGAGGTAAGTCAACAGAAACAACAACTTCTAGGTCCAGAACAAGCAAATGAAGTGAAAAACCACACAATTAGACCTAAGTCATGAAATTCAAGGCAAACTATAAGCAAAGCATTATGATGCCAAAAATAATTTTTTAAAAAATAAAGTTCCAGAATGTTATACATCACTAAATCTCTTCTGCAGTTTATCAAATTGGTCCTGGAGACCATGAGTGGGCTGACCCTGCATGTATAACAGAAGTTTTTCTAAAGATGGACAAAGGATATATAAAGGACAGGGCCTTTGAAGCAATAATTGGTCTTGGTAACAATAGTTGTGCCATTTGCTAATTTATTTTTAAATATAATGGCAGTATTATCAAAGAAATTATGTTATGAATGTCAAACTTTTAAAGCATATTTTATGTCAATTCCAATGACATAAAACTCTCAAAATTCCATTGTTTTGTTTTAGGTAGCAGTAAATATAGCAATGAAATGAGACACCTAGGGAATCTCAAGAGACCAGCAAAAGAATCTTAATTGCAGTTGTTACCCATCCATGTTCTAATGGGAAATTACTGCCTGCATGATGAAACCATCAATCACAAATTCAAAGACTATAACCTAGGTGTTAGAAATTTTGAAAACTTCCTCTATTTAGCTGTTAGGGAATAATGAAAAATTATGTGTTGTAAAGACATAAGCAATGAATTTGGAATAAGACCTAAGCTAAAACCAAGTTCAAGGCTGATTTTGAAAAAAGTCATTTAAACTCCATGTCAATTTCCTTTTTTTGAAAAGGAAGATGAAAAAAAAAATAAAAAATAAAAAATAAAAAGGAAGATGAGTCAAACATATTCTGTCTTCCACAGAATTGTAAGGGTCAAATCAAAGAGTATGAAGTAAAATGTGTAAACTGTAAAATGTCCTACATTATAAGTTATTATTGTTACATAACATACCTGAACTCAATCTGTTTCTAGAATAATTTATTATAATTTATGAATATGAATAATTAATGTTTTCTATTAGCCAACGGACATCAATTGTTCTAGAATAGGTTAGTTCACAGAATTTTTTTACAGTGTGCTATCCAATAACTAGTTTACATATGAACATGTTTTTTTTAAATATACTGGCAAAACAACTACAATGATTATTTGTATAATCTTACAAAGGTTCATTGTGTAATCCTCATGCCACATTGGATACTTCAACCCTCCCATCTAATTTACCTGAGGTTGGCAGGAGCATATCACCATTATTAGGTGAAATGGTAACTATAATTTATCATCTGATCCAAGATACTTCTGGGTTATCAATGATTGTTTTATCATTCTAGTATACTTGTATAATATCCCTATTCATATTATTTTTAAAAACTTAAATTCTTTTTAAAATAGTAATACTATGCATCCATATAGTGAAAGCAAATTTATAATAATTCTTCATATTTATTTTGATAACCAAAAAATATAAGCAAAATAATTATTCTTGGCACATAGTAATGCACTTGAAGCATTTTCTTAGCCATAGATGTCTTTAAAACTGTCGCAGTTATTTTTCTGAAAAATGCTTTTTTTAAAAAATGTGGTCTAATTATTATTATTGGTCTCTCTACATTTTATTAGTCTATTACATGGTCCAATTATTTCTTTATATAATTGGCAGCAATATTCTTCAAACTTTCATTTTATGGGTAATTGACTCTTCTCTGTAGATCTTGATATTTTAATCAATAAAATATTTTCTGTATAGAGATGTATAACAGGATAAGCTCCCTGGTAAATTCAAGGAAGATTCTACTAAGTAGAGGGTATCTCAAGTCTCATACTTTTCATGTTAAAATATGTAAATACCACAGCTTTAAAATTTTTATGGATCCTATATTTTTGTCTGCAAATACAGTCCCTTGCTTTGACAAATATTTCATGAGTGTTATACACACACTCTCTGTCCATCTTTTACTACTTATTCAAATTGGACTCCAGGTTTGCATATTTTCAGAAACAATAACTATGAAGGTATATTTTCTTCACATGTGGAATTTACCTGTAAATGAAATTTAGTTACTTTTGTGTTTTGTCAATTGAATGTGTGAAAAAAATAGAACCTTATTTTACAATATTTGTGTCCTTTTTTAAATTACCTGGTGAGGATCAAAATACATTACCTATTTGCATTCATATGATTTATACTATTATGAATGCCAATGATGGTAATAATATCAAGAATATATCATATATTTTTACTAATACTAATAATAGGTCATTTGAGGATTACATGAGACAATTCAGATTAAGTGATTAGTACAGCTTCTGATCCCTAGTAAGAACTCAGTGCTTTAGCTGCAATTATTTCTCTAATGAATTTTCTGTTTGGTCCATTTTTTGAATTTTTGATTAATGTTTTTTACTATTTTATTAATTACATATGTATGTTAATGTTCTTAGTCTTTTGTACATATGTTGCATTTTTCCAGTTTATCATTTTAATTTTATACATTATGTTATTTGGATATTTAAAAGATCATAGGATTGAATGCACACTAGATTTAGCTACTGAGTAAATCTGTATGTTTTCAGCCATGATCTTGAATGGAGAATTTAGAGGTTGCAAGTTAAAGAAAGCTAAAATAAATTAAATCTTTAACTGAAAAATTTCATGATTAATTCTATGCTTTTAGGTAATAAACAATCAAACAAAGAAACATAGGTTTAAAAAAAGAAAAGAAAAGAATAAAAGCTCATTTTCAACTTTGGTTAAAGTAAAACCTTAGAAATTAAACATTGACTGCTCTAAGATTTGGCATGGTTTTAATAAGAGACCTGCCTACTCAGCTCAGAATGACATGTGGAAAGGCAGGATTATTCACTGAAACTAATCTCATGTTTCTTTTATATAAAAGGCAAATCCAAAATCAATTCTGCTTTAACAAAATTGATTTGGGATCAGGACTACATATAAATGCTGAATCAACATTCAAGATAACAAACTATATTGGAGACATCCTTAATGCAGATTGACAGTCACTAGATGAATGTGACATGATTGATCCCAGTTCTTGTTCTAATAACTGTTCATTAATGTCCAAATGATTTCCAAAGAAAAAAACCTCTTCCCCTCCTTCTATTTTTAAATTATCTTCACTGTTCTAAAGTTCAAATTTTTAAATTTTCCAGTTTCAGTATGTTAAGTGCAATTTCTAGAGACCTAAAAGTCCTGGGGAATTTGGTAATATAATGATCTGAATAACTCCCTGGAAAATAACCAAACTAAAAATAATTAATATTCAGGAAAGTTGATTTTAAAATATTTTATTAAGGATTTTGTAGATTATTATGAAAAAAATTTTGTTTCAAATTTGAAAGATTAGTATAGTATTATATTTGTCTTAAAATTTCTTCTTTCTGTCTCCTAAAGTTACCTTTTCATTCCTGGCTTCACTGATACTACAACTTCCTAACTTCAAACATGTTTGAAACAAATATGTTGTTCTGTTTGCAAACAAGTATGTTGTTTTGTTTAAAAACAAATATGTTATTTTCAACATATCACTAAAGGTGCTGTGGAACCTTTACATCAAGGAGACCATAATATTTGACCTCGTTTATTAGAGTAAAAGAACATGCTGAACACCTTGACTGGCATCCTATTAGTTTACAAAGGAACTGTCCTCCTGCACAAACACTATTTAAGTTGAATAGTTACTTTCTACATAATTTCACATCCCAAGACTCACACAATTCTTGACAGTCAAGTTTATGGGACTTAGCCAGTCTAAATTTGGCTGTATCTAACCTTCTTTTCTTTTCTTTCTTTCTTTTTTAAGATTTTATTTATTCATTCATGAGAGACACAAAGAGAGAGGCAGAGTCATAGGCAGGGGGAGAAGCAGGCTCCTTGCAGAGAGCCCAACGTGGGACTTGATACCAAGACCCCATGACCATGACCTGAGCCAAAGGCAGACCCTCAACCACTGAGCCTTCCAGGCTCCCCTCATTTTATCTTCCTTGTTATAGTTTGATTAGTCTTCTGGCCTAACCCTTGTATTAGAAATCATGATTCTTTATATTGTTTTACTCACTCTGCTCCAAAGAATGGGTTGCCTGATTAAGATTTAGAAAATACCTCTCTTCTCTCCCCTCTTGCTCTTTTTCTGTTTAGTTCTCTGTGCTTCCTTCCATCTGAAAAACTGATGGATCTGCGTCTTCTATAAGACTTGCATACCACATTCTGGTTCCTTCTAGAAGTAAATCTGAAGTCCATTTTCCTCTCTATTCTGAGTATTGGAAGGTAAGTATGCACAATAATAATGAGCACATCTTCTCTTTAGATGCAAAGTCTCTTTGGGTTAGATTGCCCAAGGTTCAATCATTTAATTATTTATGGAGATTATAAGAATATTTGACTATGATTTATATCTAACCCACAATTTCCAATCCAGTCTTTAATGGCATTAATGCCAATACTTTGATACCCTTCTCTTTGCCCCCAGTATTTGATTTCACAATTGACTCTGAACTTAAAGGGGACATAGGGGCATGGGAAATTATTACAGTAGATCCTAAAACAGGAAAATAATACCCAATCTAATAGGTTTGTAACCTTTCAGCCATATTAACATATTTTCTTGACTCTAACCACAGTTGAATAACCAAATGTATAATCAGAGTTATATATTTTGACAAATAAGGGGATTTATCAAATTCTATGTTTTCAGTATTTAAAAGTTATACTTAGATCTTCACTATCTCCGTGTATCTTAGACACTATACTATAAAGAAACCAATTTTTGACCTTCTGTGTAGGAAGATTAGAAAAATATAAAATGTATGAAGAAGAACGAACATAATCGAATCAGAGCAGATCATACATTGATTCACTTTCTGTGGCTTGGCTTCAAGATTTAGTTTGAGGTGAATTTATAACTTTGGACTTCTTGTACCCATAGGATACCTAAGTTAGGTGTAGGTGTGTCAAAACAAAAATTTGTTATAGAAATAATTCCTGCCTGTAGCAGATACAAATCTAGTTAACACAAATTTCCATGTTCTTTCTTCCTTGTTTCTCTCTACTGTAGGAAGAATTAAACATTTCTCTCTCCAGTTCTCTTGGAGATTATGCATTACAGAAATCTAAAGTTACTTGGGACTTCTATGATAGTTTCATTTTTCCTATAAAAATGACAGAGAAAACTGGTACCAAACATTCCCTACAACTGAGTTAATTGTTTCTTAGAATCTATCTTCCCAGGGTGTCTGGGTAGCTCAATCGGTGAAGTGTCTGACTTTGGATTTCAGATCAGGTCATGGTCTCAAGGTCCTGGAATCCAGCCTTGCACCTGGCTCCATGTCGATGGGAATGTACTTGGGATTCTCTCTCTCTCTTTCTTTCCTTCTGCCCCTCCTTCTGCTTGTGCTCTCTCTCTCTCTCTCGCTCTAGCTCTCTCTCTCGCTCTCTTGCACTCTCTAAAATAAATAAACAAATCTTTAAAAGAAAGAACTTATCTTCCTGAGGGAAATTATTTGTTATTAGCAACCCTAGGACAAAGGGAAGTATTGAGTCACATAATGTGGATCCTTATATGATATTCTGTACTTTTTATAAACTTTGATTTCAAGGTCATTTTTATAAGGTAGTTTTTTTCATACTGATCAACTATAATGATTCAAAAGATGAAATTGTAATTTGACACTACCATTATGAAAACTGTGGTTCTAAGGAATATAAAGGTTTCAGGAGTAGAGCTTAAATCACTGTCACTGGGACCAGTGTTTAATTAGTTTTAGATATCTTCTCTACTTAAGACTGATATATTAACTTGCTGAAGCTTTATTTTTCATTACCAAAGTCCCAGACTGATTAACTTGTTCTATGATCTGTGTAATCAATTGTTTATCATGAATTGAACCAACAGCTGCAGAACACAGTTGGAAATAACCCAGGAGCAAAGGAAGACATGATTTCAGGAAGAGAAAAACAAAATGTAAGGAATCAAGCCAACTAAAGTATAACTTATGCAAAGATGAGTTTAAAGGTGTCTCTTGTGTGCTACTTCTTATGTATTAACAAGAATTAGTCACAGCCCTGGGGTCCTAAAGCAAAAACACTGACACAGTGTAGGAAGTAAATTATCTGTGAACATAATTGAAAATTTGGAGCTCCTATTTTTATACCAAAAAGTTTAATTATGTTACAGTGTTCTTCAGAGGTTTTTTTTTTTATTGTTGCTATTCTAATTATATATATATATCTATTGAACTCAATTCCACTTATTATTTTCATATATAAAGTAAAACTGTTTACTTTTTGATACGTGTATTAAAGGGCTTACTTAATACATGCCTATTTAAATAGATTTATAATTTATTAATCCTCTCAAATAAATTACGTGTTATTAATTATGATGACTAAAATTATGTTAGTAAATGGTTAGCATAAGCTATAAAAAGTGCATTTCTTTAGAATGAATATTAATTAATTTATATTAATTAATATTTAACACTAAGGTGAGCTAGGTTTTCACATAAACATTTTAATATTTAATTTCAAAACTAGAAGCTTTCCAAAAGAACATAGCATGGAATTAATGAAATAAGTCATGTTATTTTTTTACTATAATACAATATTTTCTTCACTTTGGATGAGAATGTTTTTATTACTTGTTTAGTTTTTCAGTAATTTTCCCTGCTTCCTTTCACAGGATTTGGATTCTGTAAAATATTTTTGCACATCATGCTCCACCTCAGCATCTGCTTCTGAGGAACCCAATTTGCAATAATATTCCATATGTAAATCAGATAAAATTCATTTTCTAGCACTTTCTTCTAAACAGTATTTGTTCTATTAATTTATCCCATTCCATTTTTCTTTCTTGATACAATTTTAATGACTTAGAGAAAGTATAAAGTTACTTTATATAAAATGATTGATCTTATTAGCTTTAGCAGCTTCATTTAAGAAAATTAATAATGTGTCTTCCTGAACAGCTCATTGACTGTCTCTACTATATCAATTCATTTTCTCGGTAAAAATGAAAGGATGAGATCAGAATGTGGATATGTTGGAATAGGTGGAGCTATGGAACAAAAGTTAGAAGCAATGTGCTTTCAAACATTCCTAAATTTGCTTTATTTTTTCTATCTATATATTATCTATCTGTCTATCTATCTATCATCTCTATTATTATTATTATTATTAATGGATAATCTATATCATCCATTGTCTATATCTCTTTCTGTTAGAAAGGGAGAAGGAAAGATAACATTAGAATTTCTTTAAAAGAAAAAGAAATTTTAATTTTCTTTTTATAATTTCATGTCAATTTAATTCAGGATTTTTTAATTGCCAAAGTGATTGTTCTTTTGATTATGTACAAATTCACTAAACTGTTTAGAAGTGAATATTAGTTACATATATGCCATCTTAAATATAATTTGAAACTTCAAAATATAATTCCGTTTCTGTTCTTAAAAAAATAATCTAGAGGCAAACCTAATCATAAAACATTAAGATATTCATTCATTTACACATTCTTTAGGTATTTATCCAGGACCATTGTATCAATGGTAATCCTGCACACATGGAAGATACAAAGATAATTAACAATATGCCCTTTGGCAATTAAAAAAGTTGTTTCCCATAGTAAGTTGTAGGCTTACAACTTACTATGGGAAGCAACTATAAAAATGTACCTATACTTTGGTGTAATAACTGCTGATAAAGAAACTATGATGAAGAAAATCGTGTGCTTGAAGAAACAGCTGAATCACATTTCTATGAGATAAAACAGGAAAGGAAGCAACACACAAGTTCTTTCCAGTTACCAGTACCAAAATTTTCTAATCATATTCCAATTTTAGTTTAGTCAATATTGTGAGAAAAATGGACATTTTAATATTATGATTATGTATTAAAAAGCTAAATGTGAAGCTGAAACCACAAAAACCCTAGATGAGAGCACAGGCAGTAATTTCTTTAATATCAGCTGTAGGATATTTTTCTAGATTTTTCTCCTGAGGCAAAGGAGGCAAAAGAAAAGAAAAGAAAAAAAAAAAAAACTATTAGAACTATATCACTAAGTCAAAATAAAAATCTCCTACACAGCAAAGGAAATAATCAACAACAACAAAAAAAAGACACCTACTGATTGGGAGGAGATATTTGCATATGATATATCTGATACAGAGTCAGTATCAAAAATATATAAAGAATCTATACAACTTAACACCAAAACCCCACAAACAATCCAGTTAAAAAATGCGCAGAAGACGTGAACAGACATTTCTCCAAAGAAGACATACAAATACCCAACAGATGCATGAAATGATGCTCAATACCACTAATCATCAGAAAAACGCAAATCAAAACCACAATGAAATATCACTTCACACACATCAGAATGGCTAAAATTAAAAGCAACAAATGTTGGCAGAATGTGGAGAAAAAGGCATCTTGCGTTGTTGGGGGAAATGCAAACTGGTGCAGTCACTGTGGAAAACAGTATGGAGATTCTTCAAAAAATTAAAGATAGAATTACCATCTGATCCAGTTATTCCACTTCTAGATATTTATCCAAAGAATATGAAAACATTAATTTGGGGGCACCTGGGTGGCTCAGTGGTTGAGCATCTGCCTTTGGCTCAAGTAGTGATCCCAGGATCCAGGGACTGAATCCCCGCAGGGAGCCTACATCTCCTTCTGCCTATGTCTCTGCCTCTCTCTCTGTGTCTATCATGAATAAATAAATAAATTCCTTTTTTAAACAAAAGGAAAACACTAATTTGAAGGGATACATGCACCCATAGGTTTATTGCAGCATTATTTACAATAGCCAAATTACTGAAGCAACGCAAGTGCTTACTGATAGACAGATGGATAAAGGAGAAGCGGTGCATACACACATACCTACACACAGGTAGAATGGAAGAATACTCACGCACAAAAAGAATGGAATCTTACCATTTGCAACAGCATGGATGGATGTAGATAGTATAATCCTAAGTGAAATCAGCCAGCCCAAGAAAGACAAATACCATATAATTTCACTAGTATGTAGAATTTAAGAAACAATTCAACAAAGAAAAAGAAACCAAAGAAACCAACTCTTAATTATAGAGAACAAACTGGTGGTTGCCAGAGGGGAAGTAGGTGGGGAGATGGGAGAAATAGAAATAGAAAGAAATAGAAAAAGAAATAATAGAAATAACAGAAGGGGATTACGAGTACGCCTATTATGATAAGCACTGAGAAATATATAGAATTGCTGAATACTATATTGTAAACCTTAAACAAATATAACACTATATGCTAATTATATTGAAATTGTGCTAATTAAGAACAAAAGTACAAAATAATTATGACTATGCAAATATTAATTCAAGCAGTAGTGACAGTCTACTGCATTTTCATTTCATCCTTTTACAGTGTTTTGTTTATTCTGAAGTGTTTTGCTGCTTTTCTCTTTGCTTTCTTAATTTCCTCCTACTTATTTCTTACCCAATTGCTTTTCATAGGGTCATTTCTTCAGATCCCCACAGAACCCTCACCCTGACTTTAAAATATTCCATCACCTTACTCTAGTCTATAGTGGAGTTTCTACTATCTATTTCTACTACTGTTTACTACTTATTTCCATCCTGGAAATTCCCTCATGATCATCCTTGAAATTCTTTCATCTCTGTCCTGATTGGACACAACATTTCTGAGTTCCATACACTTTTAAATTTTAGTTCATGTCTTCCTTCCTTCCTTTCTTCCTTCTTTCCTTCCTTCTTTTCCTTCTTTTCTTTTAGAGAACTTTGGATTTTTACATAAACACGATATTTAGCAGACAGATATGATGTTGCTTTATTATTTTTTTAAAAAATAAGCTCTAGGTCCAATGTGGATCTTGAATTCATGACCCAGAGATAAAGAACGACATTGCTCTACTGACTGAGTCAGTTATATGCCCAAGTTAATGCCTTTTTAAATGTAGATTATATACTCTAGTTATGTAACTTCTTAATATAAGGTTGTTTTTATGCATTAGTAACTGAAATGTTATTATTCTACCCAATGACTTATTAGTGCTCTAATAATGACACTGACCCTTTATATTTGTCCTATCTTTGTTTTCTGGAGAGTTTCTAAGATCTATTAATTAATTTTAATATTCTAAACATTTAACAAAATATTTAAAAGATCCTATCTAAGGATTCTTTTTATTCATTTTCTTTGTTGTCTGGGAGGATTTATATTATTATTGGGGATAATTTTTTGTACTATTTATTTATTTATCACCCTCCCTCCTTTTCTTGTGTTCTTAACTTCAGGGAGGCTTATTGAACTGAATCAGTAGATTTCATGTAATATTGACCAATAATTTTTTTGTTCTGCCTTTTGTACAAATTCCTATACCCTATCTTGTAATTTTTCTATAGATTCTTTTAGTTACAGTAATAACATTTTTACTTTTAATAGATATTTCTTATTTTTAGAATATTTCTTTTTTATTACATCCTAGCATTTGTTCTCACCTGAAACATCTCCATTTATCTCTGGATATTTTTCTAAGCCTTTTTTTCTTCATTCCCTTACTTGCATCTGTTTACATCAGGTTCAGTTTTTCTTTTTGATTGTTTTGGTGTTGATGTCTTATATGTTGTTATTGTTTTTGTCTTATATTAGAGATTTTTCTCAAATGTCCGATGATCTGGAAAACTCCATTTATATTTAAGATGAATCTATTTGAATCTGGTTAGAAGCTTATGGGCAGAGGTTAGGTTTGTAAACTGGTAGCTCCCCTAGGGAAGATGTGACTTCTTGCCACATTACTGAGAAAACCCTATAAAAGCAGCAGGCTTGCAATGTTTTGACATCCTTTTCTAAAGGGATGCCTCTGGAGGAAAGAAAAGAGGGCAAGTGACCTGGTCTATATCCTTGTCAATCTGAACTCTGAGTAAACAGGCTAACGATATTTGCTAGGAGTAAGAGACCTTAACTGTGAAGTGTCTTTAGTAGGATGTTTCTTTTTTTTTTTTTTTCTTTTTTTGAAAGGTTCAAATACTTTAATATTTCCTCACATCATTTTTTTTTCTAAGATTTTATCTTTATTTATTCATGAGAAAGACACACAGAGAGAGAGAGGCAGAGACACAGGCAGAGGGAGAAGCAGGCTCCATGCAGGGAGCCCGACGTGGGATTCGATCCCAGGTCCCCAGGATCACACCCTGGGCTGAAGGCGGTGCTAAACCGCTGAGCCACCCCAGCTGCCATAGTAGGATGTTTCTAGCTAAATATTATTTAGAGTAAATGAGAACCGAGGGTCTATAATGCTTAGATTTCTAGAGGATGTCCCATGGATTATATATTTGCGGCAAAATGTGGAGATTTGTGATAATTTGAACATCCCCTCTGTGGGTGAGTCTGTGAATCTCATAGTGGTCACATTTATCTGCACCTGACTGTTGTGGACCAAATAGAGAAAGACTTTGACTGCTATTCTTAATATCCCAGACATCTCATTGCCTATTTTATTGTTGAGATTTTTTTTTAACTGTCTGAGCTATTTTACTGCTTCTATCATTCAAATTATTTAGTGAATCTTGAAATTAGGTAAGATCTGTGATTTGCATGACTCTGATTTAAATCTGATCCTGTTAGCTTACCTGATCTCTAGCATTCTCAGAGATAACAATGGTAAGAAAACTGGAATTCTTCCCTATTAGTCTGTAGGCTTTCGCTTAATTCAACTTTTACTTTTTTGTTACCACATTTTTTTCTTTACACACTTTGTGACTAAAATCCTAGCATTTGGAAAATCTTTGATAAGCTAGATGAGTAAGGCAGAGAATAGAGAATCACTACACTTAAATTCATAGACAGGTTTAAGTACATTGTAACAGGAAATTGTATTTGTGTATGACTATGTAATTTAATCATGTACTGCCACTTTAGTGGGGTTTTCAGTGGGATTGGGCGTCAAATGCATATAAAAATCATTTAACTACCTTTGCTAAGAATAAGATTTAAACTGGAATGGATCAAACCTCAGTAATACAGATGAGGCAATGTCAGTTCCAAGACATCTACAGAAATTTTGCTAAACAAACATGGTCATTTAAACACATTATTCATCATCTATAGTCCTAAATTCCCAAAGACATATTTATTTCTGGTAATATCCAAGCTAGCTCCTCACTGAATGATCCACTATGGATGAAAATATAAACTCTGGACCAAATGTAAAAGTTAAAAAACAAAACAAAACAAAACAAAAAAAAAACAAAGATTCAGCTCAGATGTCCATTAACAGATTATAATAAAGAATATGTGGTATAATAGAAATGTGGTATATATAATATAAATATAGTATATAATAAAGAAGATCTGGTGTGTATATATATAATTATATATATAAATATAGAATGGAATATTACTCGGCCGTCAAAAAACAAGAAGTCTTACCATTTACATTAACATACATGGCACTGGAGGGTATTATGCTGAGTAAAATAAATCAGTCACAGAAAGACAATAATTATATAGTTTCACTCATATGTAGAATTTAAGAAAAAACAGGATCATAGGAGAAGAGAGGAGGAAATAAAACAATGTAAAATCAGAGAGGGAGACAAACTGTAAGAGACTCTTAACCATAGGAAACAAACTGAACGTTGCTGGAGGAGAAGGGGGATGGTGTAACTGGGTGACAGGCAATAAGGAGGGCACGTGATGTAATGAGCACTGGATGTTGCTGATGAATGATGAATCACTGATGAATCACTGAACTCTACCTCTGAAACTAATAATACATTATATGTTAACTAGTTGAATTAAATAAAATAAGTGTAAAAAGTAATTGATTTCAAGGCTTGCTATAAAACTTCAGGAATCTAAATAGTGTGGTATTGGCATTAGGACTGACAAGTAGGAAAAAAGAAAGACTGACAAGTAGGGGCTCTGGGTGGATCAATCAGTTTATATTTTACTATGATTTTGAGACTGAACTACTGATTTCAATAAAGTTTCATCAAATAAGGGTTTTTAAAAGTTTTATATTTAAGTATCCCCTCTTGGTCTGTTAGTAATCTTTAAAAATATCCTGAGAAAAGTCAAGATATTGTTACATCATATGCAACAGTAAATAAACATCTTCTGCTGTCCCCATTACTTTGGTTTTAAAACCGCCCTTGCAAATTGCCAACTTGTTAAAATTTTCTGGTCTTAAAACAACATTCTATTTCTTAATCTTGGGGTAGATGATAGTAGTATAAAATGCCAATAGATTCATTAGTTAATAAAAGAAAAAACTAGTTACTCTATGATTGTGAACTCAATAAAGAAAAGGAACTAGAAAGAATGAAATAAAAAGTCCTATTAGGCTTATTATCATCTCTAATGTTCTGACTGTTCAGAAATAGTCTACTGGAATCTGATTACATTTCATGATTATGCCCTTATATTGTCCCTATTCTTTCTGTTTAAATTTTTTACAACTCCTTCAAATATATTCGTTTTCATCACCTTTTAGTCTATCTCTATTTCATCCAAGCAATGAGATGAATGGCTGAATGAGATAGATTTGACAACATTTTAGGCTTATTCTCAGGTCCTTTCTTATAGATCATCCTAACACGCACACTGCATTTCACAGACATAAAGCACATGGTCCTTAATATGACATCTGAACTTAATAAGAAACGTATCAAAGCCAGAATAGAACAAAATACTTAATGCAAACATTTCAAATCTCTTCAGCGTTTCTGCTACCTTTATAAACAGGCCTGGATTAAGCATGAAGATTTTTATTATTTTATTTCCACATATTATAATAATACAAGTTCAACAGTGGCCATTACTAAGTGTCTTCCTAGGTGCAGTTTCTTTCTTCTCTTCCATTTGATAGGATTAACCCTGCAGGTGACATCCTTCCTGTCATCTCAACATCTTTGTATGAAAAATGTATAGTTTTCAAAGACCAATTATTTGTACTCCTCTGTCTTTCCAAATTATGTTATACCAGCTCCTATATTGTAACACGAGTATGTACTTGGTGGTTGCACTCAGCATAACTCCAACCTGACACAAAATGTTATACTATTGTGTATCATGTAAAGAATCCCATTTTCATCTCGCAGGATGGATCCTGATTTCCATATCTTCCAGAGCTATCTCAATATGCTGGCCACAATTATTGCTGTAATGAAGTCATCATTTTTCAGCTTAAGACTGCTTCAGTTCAAAGGATGAGAGAAGGAATCTTTCACATTCTCGCTTTGAATCATTTGGTGTGCAGATGGGAGGCTTTAAATGTCCCAGGAACTTTGCTACTGAAAAGGAAACTATCCTGAAGACTGATCTGAGACACAACAGAAGGTAAAGGTAAGTAAATTACAAGAAAAGGTTAGCCTGGGTGACTCAGTGGTATAGTGCCATCTTTTAAAATCTTTAAAAAAATTGCAAGAAAAGGAAGCAGGTAAATGATTCAGCCATTTGTTAAAATGAAGCAGTCTCAGGATGTTTTCAAAGAAATAAAGCAATAAATTCCTTTATGGTTCAAATACATTTGAGTCGGGCTTTAAGTTTTTTAACTGAAATTGTTATTTAAAAAAAAAAGATTTTATTTTTCCATTCATGAGAGACACACACAGAGAGAGGCAGAGACTCAAGCAGAGAGAGAAGCAAGCTCCATGCAGGGAGCCCCATGCGGGACTGGATCCCAGGACTCCAGAATCACACCCTGGGCCAAAGGCAGACGCCCCAACAGCTGAGCCACCCAGGCATCCCTAGTTTTCAAATATAAATATTTCATATATTTACACAAGATAGAGAGAGAGCCCAGAGGGAGACTGGGATCCCTGCTGAGAAGAAAGCCCAAGGTGGAGATCCATCCCAGGACCCCAAGATCATGATTTGAACCAAAGACAGTCACTTAGTGGACTGAGCCACCCAGCTGCCCCTTAACTGAAATTATTCTAACTGAAGTGTGTACTCATAGCATTGGGTGATTACTCTTTATATACCTTTCTCGCATATTAAATCATGAACAGCCAAAGATGAGAAGCCATAATGTCTTCATTTCTATTTCCCTAAAACTTAGCAGGCAGCCTGACTGATATAAAAATTTAGTGAATATTTTTTTTAAATGAGTGTATCAGTGTGGTGTTATTAACTGAATGGATTTTTAAAAATTACTCTTTTGTTTTCAAATCAGATGCACATATCATTAAGTCTCATTATTCACAGATTTGTGAATTTGTCTACTCTCTAAAATGTATTTGTAGCCCTCGAATAAATGTTCCTGATACTTTTGTAATAATTCTCAGGAATCTTGAAAAGTTTTTAGTCAGATGCACGGCTGAGGTCAAATAGGTAAGCTGGAGGAGGGACCCACAGCACAGCCACAGCCAGAAGCCAGCTGAGAGAGGGCCTGCCTTCTTGTTTCCGCTGTTATAATGACATGACCAGGGGACGGAGATGGTAGGGGACAGATCAGTATAGTGCACAATGCTTCATCTCTACAGCCAGCTGGAACTCTGGCACCTGTTAGTGGGTGGCCTCAGGCAAATCACTTAACACTTTTGAATCTCATTTTATATTTTGTAAAACCAAAAAAAAAAAAAAAAATAGAACCTAGGCATCCAAATTGGAAAGGAAGGAGTAAAATTTTATCTGTTTGAGGATGATGTGATTTTAGAAAACACTAAAGATTCCATTGTTAAAACTAATAAATTCAGCAAAGTTGCAAGATGCAAATTCAACATATAAAAATCAGTTGCATTTCTCTACACTAACAAACATCCTGAAGAGGAAATTAAAGAAACAATCTTACAACAGCATCAAAAAATAAATATACAAGGACTTGTGCACAGAAAACTACAAACCACTGCTAAAAGAAATGAAAACCACAAATAAATGGAAAGACATTTAGTATTTACACATTGTAAAACTTAATATCAATAAAATGTCATACTACACAGATTCAATGCAATTTTTTATCAAAATGCTAATATTTTTTGCAGAAACAGAAACATCCATCCTAAAATTAATATGGAATCTCAAGAAATGCCCCCAAAGCCAAAATGATCTTTAAAAAAAGAACAAAGTTGTAGATCTCACATTTCTTGATTTCAAGCTTACTACTAAGCTACTATAATCAAAACAATGTGGTATTTGAATAAAAATACATATATAGACCAATGGAACAGAATTGTCTTAAGTTATTTTCTCTTTTTTTACTTATGTCCAAGTTATTTTCTCTTTTTTTTAAGCTATTTTCAACATAGGCACCAAAACCATTTAATGGGGAAAGGACAGTTTTTTAAATAACAGATATTGGGAAAGCTGAATATTCACATGCAAAATAATGAAGTTGGTTGGATCTTTATCTTACACTATAAACAAAAATTAACTCAAAAAGGATAAAAGCCATAAACCCAAGTGTTAAAACTGTAAAATTATCAGAAGAAAACATAGGGGGGATCCTTATGACATCAGATTTGGCAATGATGTCTTGCCAATGACATTAAATGTACAGGCAGCAGGGATGCCTGGGTGGCTCAGCAGTTGATTGCCTCCCTTTGGCTCAGGGTGTGATCCTGGGAGCCTGGGATCAAGTTCTGCATCGGGCTCCCCACATTGAGTTTGCTTCTGTCTCTGCCTGTTTCTCTGCCTCTCTCTGTGTGTGTCTCTCATGAATAAAAAAAAAATCTTTAAAATAAATAAATAAATAAATAAATAAATAAATAATAAATAAATGTGCAGGCAGCAGAAGAAAAGATAGATAAATTCATTTCATCAACTAGGTGTTATATACAAATGACAAATTATTGAAAACTACATCTGAAATTAATGACGTACTACATGTTGGCTAATTGAATTTAAATTTAAAAAATGAAAAAAGATTGACTTCAAAAATTTTTTTAAAAGTTTTGTGCATCAAAGGATGCTATCAATGAAGGAAATAAAAAAGGCAACTTATCAAAAGGGAGAATTTATTTTCAAATCTTAGATATAAGAAGAGATTAATGTCCAAAATATATAAAGAGGACTTATAAGCATGATTTAAAAATGGGTACAGGACCTAAACAGATATTTCTCCAAAGAAAACATACAAAGGACCAATAAGGACATGGAAGGATGTTCCTCCTGACTAATCATTAGGGAAATGAGGGAAATACAAATCAAAACCACCATGGGATACACACCCTTTAGGATAGAAAGAAAAAGAAAACCAGTGTTATAGACAACAGGAAAAATTAGGACCCTTTCCAATTTGGGAACGTAAAATTGTACAGCTGCTGGGAACGTAAAATAGTCAACCACCATGGAGAACAGTATGGTGATTTCTCAAAAAAATAAAATAAAATTACCAGTTATTGCACTTATGGGTATATATTCAAAAGAATCAAAAGAAGGGACTTGAAAAGATATTTGCACACCCATGTTCATAGCTGCATTATTCATGATAGCCAAAAGGTAGAAACAACCTAACTGTCCGTCAGCAGATAATGGATAACCAAAATGTGGTATACATGCAATGCAATATTACTCAACCTTAAAGAGGAAGAAAATTCTGACAAATGCCACAATATGGATGAAACTTGAAGATATTACACTAAGTGAAATAAAGTAGTCACAAAAGGACAAATACTACATGATTCCATTTATATGAGGTACTTAGAATCGTCAAATCCATAGGAAGCGAAAGAAGAATGGTGGTTTTCAGGGGCTAAAGGAAGAGGAGAATTGAGGGTCAGTGCACATTCTGTAAGTATGGGCTGCACATAATGACTTCTTTCCAAAGAGTACAGTATGTACAGAGGGTAAAAGAATAACTTTGCAATCAAGAAAGCTAACAAACACTTCCTCAGCTAGGTGATCAAGGTCAGTATCAGCAGTAACAGATCATATTGATAGCATGTGCTCTGAATATGACGTAATGAGAATGGCACTTTTCCTCTGTGATCTTGCTTCTAAAAATCTATAACAAGGCAAATCGTGAAAAAATCATCATAACTGAGGTATGTTCTACAAACTTCCTGATGAGCACTCTCCTAAAAACTGTGAAAGTCATCAAAAACAAAAGTCTGAGGTACCGTAGCAGTTAAGAGAAGTCTTATCTTGAAACCTGGCAACTAAATGTAATGTGGTATCTTCAATGGGATTCCCCACAGAGAAAAAAGATACTAGGTAAAAACTAAGGAAATCTGAATATAGTATAGATTTTAGTTAGTCATAATGCATCAATATCGGTTCATTAACTGCAACAAATATATATGTCTCTCTCAAATAAAGAAACAAATCTTTAAAAGAAATCTAAAAAAAAAATAAAAAAATAAAAAATAAAAATAAAAAATAAAATAAAAGAAATCTAAAACTGTCCTAAGAGGGGCGGCCAGGGTGGCTTGGCAGTTTAGTGCCGCCTTCAACCCAGGGTATAATTCTGGGGTCCCGAGATCGAATCCCACGTCAGGCTCCCTGCATGGAGCCTGCTTCTCTCTCTGCCTCCTGCTCTCTCTTGCTCTGTGTCTCTCATGAATAAATAAATAAAAATCTTTATAGATAAATAAATAAATAAATAAATAAATAAATAAATAAACTGTCCTCAGATTTTAAAAAATATATTTTAAAAAGGCAGTGAGAAAATGAGTAGACATAACACAAACTATGAAAAAATAATTATAAACTATTTAATAAAATACTTTTATTTAGCATATATAAAGTTCTTATAATTTGACAATATATTTTTTTTTAATTTAAATGGAGGAAAGTTATTTTCTTAAGTTATTTAAGTTCAGGGCACTGTTTCAATTGTTTTGTTTTGTTTCTGAATGAATGTTTTGGTGGGGCAATCAAAGAAAATAGTGATTCTCTGTCTTCTCATGAACATGCTAACTAATATATTAAGAGAAATTCACATTTAACCAGAGATACTAAGAGTAGTATCATCTTGGGATACATAGTGAATACTTTCTTGATGAAATGATATAGTTTTGCTTTATGGATTACATTTAATGAAATAGAGGGAGGAATAAAGGGTGAAGTTATAAGTCATGAGGCGCATCTAAAATTTTAAATTTCATAGTCTGCCTGAACTGAGAAAATAAATTGCATAATCTCTAAATAGCCAGAATTAAGGCATCTGTCAGTATTTTTTACTGATTAAATGGTTTCTTAAATCAGAAAAAAAAGTGTATTTCTTAACCACTCAACTCCAGAGACAATATTATTTATACAAATTTATTTTATTTTCTTACTCCACTTTGAGAAAACATTTGCATGTTTCACTAATAAGCATTCTCTTTTGTTCTCTTTATGGTTCTGCAATGGGTGGGAATAGGTAGTGAAGCTCTGTGTTGGGATGGGATATAAATATGGTCTAGATTTCCCTTAAATGAATATACAGAGATTTTTTTAAAAGGGTAAGATCTGAAGGTTGTGGACATGCTTTGTTTTAGGTAATAAATTGTCATAGTTTAAGTTCTCAGTAGGAGCCTCTTCATTTAAAAGTTAAATTGAATGAACCAGATACTGTATTTGTTACTTACTTCAAAATTAGCCATTCAATTAATGAGAGATGTTGGCAAGGGTTAAGGATCAAGGACTCTGCATTATTCATTTATGTATTTATTATGTATTTCCTGCCACACTACATTACCCTGAATCTATGTCTTATAAATAAGAATTGGGAACCCTGTAACACACTGAATACCAATGTATCTCAGCTGTGGGGAAATGTATTACATGCACATGCATTAAAATCATAGCACATTAGACTTGGAACCTTATAGGTCATTTAGTCCAATTTTTTCATTTTTCAAATGGTTTGGAGTGAGAATGGGAGTTGTTTTGTAGAAGTGAGAGAAAGACTAGGTTAAAATAGCTTCTCAAAATTCACATGCATACTTAGTTTTAAAACTAGAGTTAAATTCAAGCATCTTTATTTTCAATGTAACACACTCTCTACTTCATTAGGCTCATAATTTGAAAAATGTCACCTTTAAGTGAAAACATATAATCTTTGGTAAAAAATAAATAAAATGTAAATAATCTGCACCTATATTTTAAAAATATATTATTTTCAAATGCTACAATAGACTTTGTATATTATATTTTAGTGCAAATGAAAAGAGTCCATAGTATAAAGTAATCAGGGATCAAACACTTAACATTCTCCATTTCATTCAGATTTGGATATCTGATCCCATTTTGTATATTGGATGTTTATAATCTTACTATTGCTAAAGGTGAATAAATTCTGAGACTTTCCTCTTTAAAAATAATCTTACAAAATGTAAATATTTGTCAAAATCAAAAAGAATAGAACATGGTCAGGACAATAAGTCACTGTGGCCTCGGTAGGATATCATCCACAATGCTTCTGTCTCTATACTTCTAAATCTTCTGTTTCTTTAATCAATAGGCATAAATAATCAAACAGCTATCTTTAAATAAAATAAGTAGAAGCCAACTTTAAATATAGCTGAAGATTAGAATTAAATTGGTATGGTAGAAAGAAAAATGAATCGGAGTTAGAGGACCATACACGATATCTAGCATGGTCACTGACCCGTGTAACTGAACAATTCATTGGTCCTCATATTCTTTAATCTTATAAAATAACAGCGACAAGAAACATAGATTTCCTACTGTTGTATCTGCTTCATACATTCCATGTGGATGACTATTTTCACTGTAAAAATATCTCAGGTCTTATTGTTTACTTGATTCATCCTACATTATATAAACTGAAATTCAGGAATAACAACAATTATAATTAGACGACCTGTTCATTGAAAAGATGGTATAAAATAACTTTAAAAACCTCCTATTACTTAAATGAATAGATTACAAATAAAAACACTTTAGATCACTACAATTAAAGTCTATTGAATGTACCATTCTCTAATTTTTCTTTAATTCTTCAAGATAAAAACAGCTCTTCCTTGTTTATGTTTAGAATCAGTCCTTCAAAATTCTAGTATAAACATTAAGGGTACAAACTTACAACTAACAGACACATAAGTCCTGGAGTTCTAATACTCATGAAATGAATATAGATGATAATATTGTATTATAATCATCAAACTTGCTAAAAGATTCAATTGTCCCCATCACAGAAAAGAAATAAAACTTACATGACATGATAGAGGTGCTATTCCTACAATGGCAATCACATTAAATATATAAGTGCATCAAATTAACATGCTGTACACCTTAAATTTATAGTTATATCTCAAATATATCTCAAAATAAAAACTCATAAAATAAAATAAAATTCATGTATTAATGGTAGATAAAAACCTCTAGCTAAGATTTGGGAAATAAAATCTAATTTTTAAAAATAAGTAAATAAGTTCTTATCAGATGTCCTATATTACAGGTCAAATCATGAATATGTGAGCAAAGGTTAAAGGAGTGTGGTTAAATAGTAATTATTGGTTAGGGAATTAACTGAGTTTGAAGATTTTTAAAGTTATAATCCATGTATTTGTTTTTGTACACCACTTAATAAATGTAGAGGATCAACATAGAAGCTTCTAATTCTGGCAAAGTGGCAAGTCAGATTCAATGACCTGAAACATTTTTGAAACATACGGTGATCTCATTAAAAAAATATATGTATAAGTAAAATTCCTTTTGGCCAAAGAAGAGAGACTTGAGAATCAGGGCAATGAGAACATTACCTGACATTGTAGTAGTTCTGGGTGGTTCTGGTGACTTCCAGTCTCAGTAACCACAATCTGTAGTTTTAATGCCCAGACTGGGCAATAAATGAGACTTAGAACTACATCGCTCACATTATTCCAGGGACTATGTCAGACTATGCTCTCAGTGAAAAGGTAGCATCCACACAAAAATAAATCCTATAGACAGAACCTTACGTCTATTTGTTTCTTTTTTTAATTTCAAAATGCTCTAATTTACAGTTTTACTTCAAGTTACGTTATATTGTCATTCCTATTGAAAGCACTTACTCATAATTTATTCACTTATTTGCAAATTTCTGCCAAAACACACTGGATCACTCAGTTCAATATTCTTTGATGAGAGAGAATTACAACACTGTACACAAAGCAAAGTTTGAGAAAGTCGAGACTAAATATAAGATTATAAACCATTTTTGTATATTGATGCCATTTTTCATATAATAATTACACATGGAGAATAGCAATTCAAAATGTTTTTATAGTCAATGATGGGAGGGATCCCTCTTTACATCTGATGAGAATAAACCATACTTTTGATTGAAAGAATGGCTATTGTACATAATGCATCTGGAGCTTTTCACTTAGAAGTCAGATGTTTCATTCATGAATATCTCAGTCAGTGAGTGTTAAAAAAAGGCAATGATTCTAGATTGGTAAGGCTGCACTCGCATCCTATTTTGCAGGGCATCTGTAATAGCTCTCTAATTACAAGGGAATTACATGTTCCTAAAATTACTTGATAATTATACTTGATATTACCAAGTAATTCAAAGATTAGTTACTATATAACTTACAATTTTGAGATCTCATTGCTATATTGCTTTCCTTATTTTAAGGGTTTGCTGCTACCCTAAATAGTGGACACTACGAGCATATTCTAAGTATTTTTAGGTTAGTTTGCAACACATATTTGTTATAAAAAGCAAACATTTGTCAGAAAGAGCAAGTAAATATGAAGTAATATACAGTCATTTATCTTCATGCTTAATTTGCATTTAAAATATATTTCAGTATTATATTTCCTTTAATGTAGATGATTTCGTGGTTTCTGATAAAGGGTACTTTTAAACCAAAGTGATAAATTAGATAAATTAATCTGTAGTAAATTGCTATAATCAAAATATTATATTGCACTCAAATACTCATGACTATATGCAGATTGATAGTTAGCAAACTTTAAAGACCAAATGATAGGTCAATTCAGTTATGCTAGAGACTCAACAACATTTATATAACATTAGTTGACGTAGGGAAAATAAAAGATTTTAGAAACGATTTAATCTGAGTGTGTCTATAGAGCACTGAAGTATGTGTTTGGATATTTGTGAGTTTTAATAAAAGTCGAGGAAATAAGGGATTAAATAATGTTTGTTTGATATTCTATGCCAGTTAATTGCCAATTAATGTTTTATATTGGGATTATGAGACGCATTGATGTTTGCTTGGAAGAAGACACCCAATGAGAAGGAGTGGGTGCTGGCATGACACTCGCCTTCATAACTGGAACAAGAGAAATTCAACCAGATACACATAGCTTTAGTTCAAATTGAGATGTTAAGCCCCTCAAATGAAAATATGAGGCCTCTTATTCAAAATTAGGAATTTTAAGACAGCGACTGTCGGACGTTAAATCAAGCAGGAGATCTTTCTGGGGCTAACTTGCCTACTCATGTAGTTGACCCTGGTGCCAGGGTCCAAATATTTGCTTTTGTGGCCAGCATTGGCCAAGACACAATAAAAGGAATTTCAGAATGGATGATTCTTAGAAATCTAAGCTAGCAACTTGAAATTAAGAAATATTTTATAACCTCTAGAATAAAGAAGTCATAAAATTGAAATGATCAACTACTATGTAGAAAGCTCTAAAATGATTTCACCCCCAAATTCTTGGGACACTTCTAAGTTTCACTCAGGAAAAACTTGAACATTTACACTTTTATTATTATTATTATTATTATTATTATTATTATTATTATTATTATTATTTTACACTCTATTATTAAAAAGAAAGGGACGCCTGGGTGGCTCAGTGGTTGAGAGTCTGCCCTCAGCTCAGGGTGTGATCTCAGAATCTGAGATCAAGTCCCACATCAGGCTCCCTGCATGGAGCCTGCTTCTCCCTCTGCCTGTGTCTCTGCCTCTCTCTGTGTCTCTCATGAATAAATAAATAAATCTTTAAAAAAAAAAAACAGAAGAAAGGAAAAAGAAAAATAAAAACCCTGAAAATAAATGATGTAGATATTAATCTCAAGAAATCAAAAACTACACTATACACCAAAATAATATGATCTATTATAGCTGAACTAAATAAGAACTATTTTAACTAATGAAACATTACAAGAATCAGTAAGTACTGATTTTTATAGAATCAAGCTAAAAAAAAGGAATGAAATCAGGAAATTTAGGGACTTTGCATTAATTCTAACTTAATAGATAGTAATTCCGAGGGAAAAAAATGACATTAAAAAGGTATTATATATAATGTTATACTTTCAGATGTCTTCAAATCCCATCACAAAAACAATGGAAAGAGAAGAGGAAGTTCAGAGGTTTGTAAGGATAAAGTTTGAAATAATTAGTTGTGATATCTAGAAGAAATTAATGTCATGGAATTGCTAGGATAGGATAAAATGTTTCATGAATTAATGGGTACACATAGTTTCAGAAGCTCAGGGAAAGGTGGGAATCTGTAGTTGCTCATGAATTCTTAGAGGTTAATGTGTTAACAGAGGAAACGCTCAAGTTATGGCCAAGCCAATCTTCTATCTCATCTAGTGCTTTGATATAGAATAGGCTCAACTGTAAAAAGCATCTTGATTTGAATAAAGGACGAAAAGTGACACTTACAAATAATAATAATGTAAGCTATCCTCAAATAGAATAAGAATATTTATGTGGAAACCGATATACTGTTTTCAAATGTTCATGGTCTAAATATATTCCTCTTGTGTTTATTTTTATTTTATTTTACCCTCACCTATAAGCCATGTTTTGGAAAAGACTTTGGAGAAGAAAATTAAAATTGCTTCTGGAAGTAATAGAAAACATTTACAAGTTAGTACTAGCCAGAGGCTGGAGAGTCTGTAGCTAAAATTAAATTACTGGTTAGGGATCTTAAGGCAAATAGCAATTTTTCAACAACAACAAAAAATGTATACTTAGGTTTTTTTGCTACAGGCTGTGTGCGCCTGAAGTCGGCCTGCAAATGTAAGCAGAAGATGAAGCGGTGTCTCAGTTACCTACTCCTACAATTTTGAAAATTGTACCAGATCTCAAATATTTGGTACTTGTTCTAGATTGGAAGGTGGGAAAGGCCCAAGAGCAGCAAGAGTACTGTTAATGGAAACTTAAAAGACAATGAGGAAATCACTGAATACTGAGGAAAAGTGACAGGATATTTGACAACCATGTTGCCTATGTAAGGTGGGAAATTTGAAAATAGAGCAATGAGCCTGTGGAAATGGCTATGAAGATTAACAGGCAGCAGGTAAAAGGTGCCAAATGTCTCTTTTAATTGTGTATTATAGAATTTGGGAGGACAGAAATGTATCAAAGAGAATTATCTAGTTTCAAGGAAAATTCGAGGGAAATATTTTTACCTAAGGACTTGCTTGGTTGAAATGTAAAGCTGTTTCTCCTTTCAACTTCTCTAGCTGGCCAAATAGTCTCAAAGTAAGAAATTACTGCAGTAATATTGTCATTTAAAACTATATAAATCAATGAGCTATATTTTAAACTTAACCCATTCCATTGTACAACTTGTTACATAAACATATAGTGTGCCAAATAAGAATCATTGTCAAAATCCAAAAACATTATTCAAACGAGATGTCAGGTCAGCACGTTATAACGTGGTGGTCCTTTTAAGGGAAAATACATTAAAAATTTTATTTCTTATCCTGAAAACAATACCGCTTTATGATTATAAGTACTATTCAATCATTTTAACCTTCATTTTTGCAATAAAAAGATCAGAGTTTTAGGGAATTGGTCTTCATTCTGAAACTAAATTCTCTTACAGTAAGTTTTTATGAAACTTTATAGGGAGAATAAAGTTGTTACAATAAATTTTCCTGCATTTAGAAGCTAAAAGAATGTGCCTATTTTGAAACTGCAAATTGCTATATGTTCACTAATAACACCTATGATGATTTGCAAAGACTTCCAGCCTTATGTTAAGCATCTTTGTACAAAAGTCTAGTCTTTGAATAGTTTCACCTGTTTCTCCTCTGTGCTTATGTAAAATTATTGAAATACTTTCTAAAACATTAAAAATTGCTTCATAGACATTCAGCTACTGTCAAGGGGAGGGAATATATATAGCCAGGGACCATCATCTAACATCTTTCTAAAGACTTGTCAAACTGTACGTAACAGAGAGATCATTTCTGCATTATAGGCATGAAAATGGTTGTAATTAAGTTCTCAAGCCCAACTGCATGGTGAGAGGGATAATTATAAAAGAATTCAAACCAATCTCAGCCTTAATTATTCTGCACAGGGATGGGGTGGGGGGATTTCCAATAGCCTCCTGTTGTGCTATTGGAACCAAAGCAAGCTTGATTAGTACAGATTATGTCAGGTTCTTCTTCACCCAAACAGTTATATTTACTCTCAAAGTAAAATGCAAGGACTAACCTTTGCCAACTTTGAGAACTATTTCAGAGAATTTAGGTTAAGAGGAGGATAGGTTACAGATGAGGTTGAGGTCATACACCTGGGAGAAGATTCTCTAAGACAAGGATTCAAATCTGATTTGACAACAATGGCAACAAATTAAAACGTGTCACTGTTTTTGACAGGTTTGGTACTAAAAGGCCCCTTTTATTTGATTTGTGCCATTATAGTCTTCAATGGGAAGAGAAGGGAAGCACTGCAATTTCTGTTAAGAGACAAACTATAGAAGAGCTATTATTGTTGTTATTGTCATTAACCTGAGTATCAGTGTATTTCTGTTCTTTATGATTTTAATTTATGTATTTTTCAAAATTAGTAAAAGCATATTTTCTTCCTTTTTATATCAAAAGAGAGGATAGAATACCACTGTTATTGTACTGAGGTGCACACATAATTATAATAAGGGATGAGGAATACAATATGAAGTGCTAGGTATTGGAGAGTGAGCTAATAAAGGACTAAGTAATCTTACATGAGGACTTCTAGTGAAACATCCAGTTCTTAGGGACATGGCTTATATGCCCTTTGTAAATATTTTTCTTTGTTTCTGTACTATGTCATCTATAAAGGACTTCAATATTTACAATAAAAGACACACCTGAATCCATTAAAACTAGGGTTAAAAATTTACCATGTGGACAAAACCTCTGAGATTATATTTATAGACTAGCTAAACATAGTTACTATAAACAAATCTCTGAGCTTCCTGAAAGTCTGGGAAAATATAAAATAAGTGACATAATCCTCACTGACTAATATCAGATGCAAAATACTTGTGACACATAATTCTGAGAAGAAATTGTTATATGAGGTATTAAATAACCCAGCCTAGTACCAGCCTCTTTTTTACAGAGTAAAGAGCATAAAAATTAATTATTTTATTTAAACATTGTTCCATATGTAATGAAATATATATGAGCACCTACTGTTTTATAGGCTAATATATAGCCTTAATATATTTTATTTATATCTATTTCATACCTGCATTTTTTTTTAGTTTTCAATTATATTTTCTTATTTTTGGTTCATTTGCTGTTTATTATTTTAGTACTGATAATGTATACATTGAAAGTAAACTGTACGATAGTCTGAAAATATTCTGAGGAAAGTGAGAGAATCAATTATCTAATAATTGTATAGATATATGAAATATGTGGAACATTTAAATGACAATGCTTGATTAATTCAAATTAAGCCAGCATGACTTATTTTTCAAGTCTATACTTACAAAAGGGTGGTGTCTATAACTAGTAAAAATAATGAGATTAGTTGTCTGCAGTTATTATAAGAGCTGCTAAATAAGTTTTCTTTGTTACCTTTTCTCATTCTTGAATTTTTTGCTTCTTACTTCAATGGGTACTCCAAAATTATTTTACTCTTGCATGTCTTAACAAACAGTTATAGAAAATAAACCTTAAGAGCAGAATTTCTAGTATTAACCCAGAAAATACTAATGGAAGCAAGTGATCATTTCTTTGTAACCAATATCTCATAGTGACCTATAAAGACAATGACAAGTATTTTGGCCAAAAGCAAATACAGGAACTCCAACTTGTCTAGATACAAGATAAAAGAAAAAGGGAAATGTATGTTTCAAATACGATTTCAGTAGGAAAAGAAAAATCCAATACTTTCGTTTTACCTCAAAATTCCTACAAATTATCAACTAGTAGTGATTTAACCTTCTAAATCCACACGCTGCAATCATAGCATAGGCACTTCTTCGGAATCTCTAAGTAGCTTGGATGCTGAGGAACAGAAGTATTACCAGTATTATAGACACACTCACTTAAAGAATCCTAGAGTTATAAGTCAGCTCACAAATATTTCATTCAAACTACCTCCCATTTTGTAAAGATTCCTTCTGTGGACCCTGCCAAATTGAATGCTCCCAAAAAAGAAGTAGCTGTACTTTTTTAGGGAAATGCAAAATTCTTCAAATTAGCAAATCAAAATAATACTTTGTAAATTAAACTGTTGTTCTTAAATCCTACAAAGCATCAGTTAATTGACAAAATTGAAGAGCATATTGGGAGTGTGGGACTATGTATGTGTTATCGTACGTGTGTGTATGTGTGGTTGGGTGTGTTTTGTTAATATTGATACATTTAATGGCAAGGCCCACCTAAAGTCTATCTTTTGATAGAATCACCTGTGTATTTTCACTTAGTAAGATTAAGTTTTGCTTCACAGTCAAAATTCAATCAAATGGCATACATATATCCTGATTTGGTTTAGATTGTTTTCTGGAAATGTAAATTATTCCAGCTGGTTATTAAATTAATCTTCCAGGTAAAGGGTGCTATTTTCTATTGTGCTAGACATTGTTCTCTTTGCTCTCAGATCCACTTCTGTTTCTTCTCCCCTAGAAGAGCCTTCCTTAGGGTTCACTACTGCAAACTAGGTTTTCCCATACTCCTGGTTAATGAAGCAAAATTCTGCTAGGAATTCTGCTAGGCTCTGGCAAGGGATTGAAGTACACAGGTTTGGTGGAGAAAGCAGATCCGATCTGCCTCTTCCTTTCTCTGCATTAGTGACATCTTGAGAAATGGCTATGTCTCACCCCCAGTCCCAACTACCCACTACAAATTCCCTATGCTTCTGCTGAGTGGCCCCAGATCCTGGGCTCAAGTAGCTTTGTCTCCTCCTTTTGTCATCCAGCAGCAGATGGTTGCTGCTTCCTGTGTTTGTAAGATCTGGATTGCCTCAAGGCCACTTCTAGCATTTCAGGGCCTACTTATACTTAAATACCTTTCTTACTTGCCCTTTATTGAATTATTTCATGTATTTATGGTTTCTTTGCTTGACACTGACTTATGCCACAACCATTCTCTGATATGGACAAGTTAAATGACAATCTAGAGAAACAAATGCATTACATTAATATTATTTACTCCAACAAGTTATGGAAAACAAAAAGGGATTAGTGATGTAATAAAAATCTGACTATAATGTCTCTAGGAATTACTTCTGGGTTACTGTTCCAGAACAGAAAGACCTGAGCTGATAAAGTTACAGTTTTCTGCAATGATTAGGAGAAGGTTGAATAAAATACAGTAAAGTTTAGTGACTTATTTTTAAAATGTAAGCATATTTTATATTTTACATACAAATAGTAAAATCCAACCCAAATTATTATATTCAGTTCTAGAATTTCCTGGAATTCCTCAAAGAAAAATACCCCAAAATATCCATTTATTCACAATCATAAACTTATTTAAGTTACACAGGTACTATTATGTTGAATAAAGAAATAAATGTGACATTCCTTCAGCTTTTTCTACCATTGACACAGAATGTTTAGTCCTTTCTGATACAGAAGTGTTCTATAGAACATTTTTCATTATTATTAAGTACAACTTCCTGCAAATAGCAGGTTTTGACATTTTGATTTTATGGGATGTCTCTATTAAATAGTGATTTTTTAAAAATGAAGCAAGTAACATTTCTTTTAAAGGCATTTTATCATTTACTCCATTTTCTCTTGCAGTATTATTATTATTACTATTATTTTGTGTCAAGAGAAAGTGAGACAAATATTTTATTTTCCTATATTTTTTGTTGCCGAGAAATGGTTCATATTTAAAGTTTATTCTTTCACCTTGGACAATCTGACAAGGACAAATGGTTCATATATCAGGAAACACCCTGAACTGCGAAGTGAGGCTCTCACACTTTGTGTACACAGTGTCCTACAGAGGTGACTATAATGACTGTAATACATCATCTGGAAATGGGGCTGCAGAAATGGTGAATCCATGTCCCAGGAACAAAGTTTATTTATTTCTGCTGTTTTGATAGGAGCTGCTAGAAGCATTTTTCTAATGGTCCTAATGAGTCTCTGAAGACCTTGCTTCTTGTCTTATTTCTTACAGTACCCAAAAATAGAAGTTAGTATTTGTGCAGCAACAGAGCTAGATAAATAGCTTCAGGAGCATTCAACAAACCACATTTTTTTGTTTTATGTTGTTATTTTTTTTTTTTCTCTCTGAATGGACTGCCAGAGAATTTAAGCTTATATTCTATGGTTATCCTTAATCTCCTCAAGAAACACCAACAGTTGATATAAAATAGATGTAACATATGCTAAAAGTGTGATTCTTATCCTTTGGATGTTAAAGATACAGCACTTCCTAGCCATGTTCAAAAGCATTCAAATACACGTGAATCCTATCCTCTGATTATTTATTTAGTACATTCACTAACATGACCTCTGGATATCAAGTACACAAGCCGCTCCTTGAGAGAAGAGTTTTGTTCACTACATGAGTATTACCTTGACAATACTCGTGGCAAGTTTATAACTTTGGAATAGTACAAAGCACTTTAGCTGTCCAGTTATTTTCAGAATTCTGCCTTTAGATGGAAATTATTCTTTATGATTTCTTGAAATTAGAAATGGAAGAGCCTAGGATTTAAATAAGATTGGGACAACACAGGCAGTAATTCTGAGAGGCGTTTAAGGCCGAGTTCTATCAACATGACAACCTGTTAGGTGACCAGGAATGTTAGACCAGTCATTTATCACCACAGATCTTACACTAGAACATTCCATCCCAGGAGGGATCAGAAAAAAATCTGTTTAAATCTTAAAACAAATATAAATTCCATTTGGAACAGAAAGACGATCTTAACAAAAGATTTTTGAGAGAGTAAATAACTAAAATGGTTATATATTTACATTGAATGACTATTCATATAAACTATAGTGGCTAAATGATTTTCTCAAGCTGCTTGGCATTTTGTAATATGTCCTGTCTTATTTCTGAAAGGACATATCATTAGTCTTACTCCTTCCTTCCTCTGCCCCTTTACACTTCAATTGTTGACTCTGGGGTAGACTTCTCCACCAAAATTTGGGCAGAGGCCAGTGGCCTGGCAGTGGAAGAATTCACCCAAGACAGAAAAAAGGAGATAGAATTTTCTTGAATACACTTCAAGGGAGCAGCAGGCAGGTCAGCAAAGGAGCGACTGTGAGGAGACAGTGCGGAGCACGGGTGGGGGTGGGGTGGGGGGTGGGGGGGCTCTACTTAAGAGGGAAGGCAAGGAGGTATAAGAACTAGTGAATTTTCCTTTTTGGGTACTTGTGTCCAGGTGGAAGTAACCCATTGGTCAGCTAGGACTTAAAGATGTTTTCAGGTGGGTCGTCTAGTCTGCTTTGATTCAGCCCAGGAGTCACTGTGGGCCCTTCTACCTCACTCAGGTTTCCAAAACTCAGGTTGGTTGCCTAAAAGTGGCCTCTACATTAACCTCTTCCTCTGCTTTTCCTGTCTGTTTCTACTAACAATCTTTTGTGTGATTCACTTTCTATCATAGGGAACATGGAAATTATTATCCACACTTAGCAGTGATACTGTAAAGACATTTTTTTTCAACTTCTGCTGAATTTCTCAATAAATCAAAGATAACATTTGAGTCCCTACCCAAACAACAACAACAACAATGGAGTTTACAAGGAGGAGTTCTTTTTCTTTAAAAGATTTTATTTATGTATTCATGAGAGACACAAAGAGAGAGGCAGAGACAAAGGCAGAGGGAGAATCAGGCTCCTCGGAAGCCCAATGTGGGACTCGATGCGGGACTCGATCCCAGGATCCCTGGATCAGGCCCTTAGCCAGAGGCAGATGCTCAACCACTGAGAGACCCAGGAGCCCCCAAGGGATAGTGTTTTTATTTCTCTCTCATATCAACAAAAGTGGGTGAGCCTTTTTTTTTTAGCCTTTACCTATGTGAAATAAATTCATTCCTCTCTAAATATACACTACAGGTTTTAGTTTATGTCCTGATATAATATTTTAGGGAGAGATATGAGATTATTTTCAAAATAACAAAAGCAAAAGCATAATTCTGTTGAAGCCAATCATGAAAAATCCAGACTTCCCCCACCAAAATTTGGAACTAGGAGTGAGTGTAGGAATTCTTAACTCTGTATGTAATAGCATATTTTAAAATTTATTTTAGCTGTCCAGTAAAAATGCTTTGACTTTCACCCAAAGTTATTAAAATTTATGAAGATACGTAAGAAGCAAAGGACTCTCTCTGTTGAACAAGGAAACAGAGCAGATAGACATTAAACAAAAACTGCCTTATCTCTGAGTTAATTAAATGACTAGATCTAGTCTAAAAGAGTCAGAGTAGCACCTCACTGATTTTGAAAATAAAAAGATATAAGAAAAGTATTTATCTGCTAAAGATTTAGAAACTTAACTTAATTAACTCTTGAATTTTTCTTTTGCATGTAATTTGAGAATAGAAATTAAATGTAAATCTTTTAAAATTTCTTTAAAATTTCATCTATCATTTAAGTGCATTAAAACTCTGTAAGCTGAATTCCTGTGAAAGGTCTGATTATCATAAATTGCTTCCATTGTTTTATTTTGTCCAGAGGGACCATTCATTTTACTTAACATGGGTAAGGAACTTACTCTCATGGATTATGTCATTTATATTATTCTAAACAAGTTCATGTTGCAAAAATAATGGTGATTATTATCCACACTGCCTATTATGATGTGAGTAGGATGTAACTAGCTCATAACTCTTTCATTCAAAACCAATGTCATGTAAAATACACATACGAATAATTTGCTACAAGATTTTAAAATATGCTATTTTCTAAACCCCAGAAATCTATCAACTCTGGTAATAAATATGTGATTACTGAACAATGTTTTTCCTTTTATCGTATATCATTTGTGGTGATAATGCTTTCTTTTCATTTTCTATCATTTATAGGGACCAAATGTTTCCCCCTCTATCATAAATCTAAGTTATACAATACATCATTGACTACTTTATCACTTTATAATACAAAGTCAGGTATATTCCATTTAAATAACTATGAGAAATCAAATATTTATTTAAAAATGTTCTAGTACATTTTAAATGAAAAAGTACAAATAATAGGTTCATGTTTTGAGAACAAGTGAACATTGTAATGGAGGAGAAAAACTGAGTCCAAAACAGATTTCGTTGTCAAGATTTCAAGAAGTCATAATCTGAATAGAAGTGATACATTTAAAGGTCATGGAAAATATTTTGACAAAATTTTACTTTTAATATGCATTGAAAGCCGATCAATAGAATATACAAACATAATGCAAGTAGTCACTTTCCTGATGATTATTTTTTTGCCTTTCCTTGCTTCCTTTGGACAAGACTGATTTATGAAAGAATGAAAAGCTGCATTTTGCCTCACCACTAATCAAAAATGCAAATAACACCATCTTTGCAATCCCTTGTAGGATGGTAGCCAGGAAATTTGTTGTCTTGAATGGAAAAGGTAAAGGAATTGTTTAGGGTGATCCAAGGGTGTATAACGAGGAGTAACGGCATGAAATGAAGTAAAAGGGAAATCTAGTCTGATCTTCAGATCGATGTCCTAAGTTTATTAGGCTACACAACTCTCTCCCAAGGGAAATGGTGAAAGCCCCATTATTTCAGTCACTTAAAATTAACTGGGCAGCATACTCTAGGATATAATGTAAAAAATAATCCTGTATTGTCAGAATTAGATGGAAGAGATGATCTAACAGGTCTTTTCCATCATTAATTTCCATGGTCTATGAACTAGTGATTGTGGCTGCAATTAGCAGTGTTTAAATGAAAGTGCAATTTCAATACCACAACTAGCTTCCCTGGAGCTAAAAAGCCTGGACCTAATTCAAAGTGAAAACAAGGGGAGGAGGACGGGAGCCAAACCAAACTACAATAAATATACTTAGAAGTGACAAAAGAAGGAAATTCTAATGTTAGTGCTGCTATAGATGGCTGTTTAGTCTTTTTCTTTTTCTTTGTCAAAGGAAACTTTGGTGGCAGTCCCAGTATTATTCTTTTTCACTCATGCATCATCTTGATTCATCGATTTATTTTCAGGATCGGGGATAATGAATGTTTGGAGACTGTAAGGCTTGGTTCTCTAGTTAGCCACTTGAAATTTGTCCATGTCTTTATTCTCTCCATTTGTATGTTATTTCATCAAGCAAGTTCTAAAAGATTCAAAATGCACAAGTGAATTTCCAGTGATGTCTGTGAAACTAAACTGTCCAGGGCAATGAAGGACAGATCTCTAACTAACCAGTCACCTTTAGTAGCTATCTATGTCAAATTGAAAAAAAAACAAAAACAAAAACAAAAACAACCATTTAAGCTCTCTTCAGATATTTGTTAATTATTTATTCTTTTTTTATGGAAAAAATGGGAGACATGAAAAGAAGCAACTCTATAGCATTGACACTGGCTCTGAAAAATAACTTTCAAAATAAGAATGAGAGTAATATTTGATTCTCATACTTTCTAGAAGTAAATATTTCAGAAAGGTGAAATGAACATTGAGTTGCAAAGGAGCTTCCCAGGGAAAAGAGAACTATTTTCATATCAATAAATACAATCAGAGAGGTCTATCAGGTGTTTGCAGAGAAGCAGAAAAAGAATTTAGCTGATTTTACTTTTAGTAAAAAGGAAGAGAATGGCCATGCTTTTAAATAATTCTTCAAACAAAGTTGTCCTTCTGTGTTTGAACTCCACAGTCATTTTTAAGCCCCGGTCTCTGCCTTCAAAAAGCACACAGTCTAATGGGCAGGAAGAGGCGAAACATGCACTGAATGTAGCACTGATTGCAATCAAATAATTTAATAAATGCCGCTGTGTGCGGCAGAACGATGAATTTGTCTAACTGGTTCAAGGGCAGACCCGTGGTTTGCTAATCTGTGTGTGTGTGTGTGTGTACGTTGTGAGGAGATGAAAAAGTATTTCTGCAAGTTGGGGCAGAATGAATAGCTACATGGAAAAATGAAATATATTATGTCTTTGGGGAATGATAGTTGTAGTTTGCCAAAGGCAGAAGTTTAGGAAGGAATACTAAGAGAGAAGGTTCACAATAGAATAAGAATTCTGAATATTATGGACTCTATTCATTGGTAATAGAGGACCTTTAAAACATTTGGTGTTTTGTCTTTTCATCTGCATATTTGTTTAGCTGAGGACTACTGTGGTCAGCAGGCATACTGCAGACTCCTGTGATGAATAGAATGGAAAGAAGGGGTTGCTGAAGCCACAGAGCTCAGCTAAAAGGCTCATGCGACGATGCTAACATCTTTCTTTTCCCAAAATTCTTTTGCACCTAATTTGGCCCCTCACACCCCCTCCCCCTGCCAAAAAAAAAAAAAAAAAAAAACCTGGAAGGTATTGCCAGATCTTGAATTAGTATGAATCTTTCTTTTATAATTCAGAGGAGATCAAGTGTAATTAAACCAGAAGAGATAAAGGAAAGTTTATCCATGTCACTTTATGGCAAGACAAACAGCACGAGAACTTTGGCAGAATTCGCACAGACAACAGCAAGCTGAATCCTGAAAGGGTAGTAAATGAAAGTGGAAACCACCCTGTCATCTCACGTACTAAGTACAAAAATCGGCCTAAGGAATTTCAGCTGCTGCTGTGAACTGAGCAAGGCAGGAATGTTGTCCAGTGCTTTTGCTCCTCTAATACTGTTAGAAAGCTAAGAGGCAAAGCCTGGAAGATCACAGGGGGGCGCTTTCACCGAAAACAGCATCATTCATTATCAAAAAGGAGCCCCTCCAAAAAAAATACTTCTGAAGGAACAGCATTGTATTTTTGCTCTGACCACTTTTAGAAACTTCTTTTATCAGTCATATTTTCTCCCATGGCAGGCACATAAGCGTAGCAACATGAACATTCACCTCACAGAGATCATGTAGCTATGGGCACCTTTCATGGAACGCACCATTAATTATTGAAACTACCTCTATCATTGAGTACTACCTACGTAGGTGTGAGCTGATTTTGTTGTGGTTTTCCTTTGTTTGGTCAGTTGGTTGGTTTGGTTTTAGCCAGTTACTCTAAACATTGAGGATTTATTTTAGACTTTTCAACCCATATTTATCACAAAATTTCCCAAAGCCTATTACTGCAGAATAAACATCCCTCTGGGGAAAGCTTAAACCTTATCATTAGAGATATTTTTACCCATCAGATGTTTCTATAGCAATTACTTCTGCAATTATTATTAGGTAATCTCCAGTGTTTTTAATGCCACAAATTGTTTAAGTAGCCTCTCTCTGTATATCCAAAAGTGAATATACATGATCTTAAAAGCTTCTGTAGAGCCTACTGGCACCTCTGTCATTGTAGATGACCTTATATACCAGGGTCATCAGAGAACGTAGAAGTGAACAAGCACAAGAACTCACAAATTTCTCAACATCCATATGTAAACTTCTCTTCACTTACATTCATTTTCTCTCCTTTGTTTCACTTCCATTAGAAAAGATGCTCTTCTATGTGCATGTGGAGGTGTTAAATATCACATGTACTGAGAGCTACAAATGAGAAGAAAGACGGGTGCCCTTTAGGACAACACTTCCAAATCATGGGGCAAAGGTGGCATACTCTTTGTGTCTCAGGTAATCATGTTCCCCTACCATCTGGCTCTTGACATGTGAAGTTTTTGACATGAGAGAGAACCTAATTTAGGACAAGATTGTGAAATATCACACTAGAGAAAGATTATATATATATATATAATATAATCTGAAAGATTATATATATATATATAATAAACCTAATTTAGGACAAGATTGTGAAATATCACACTAGAGAAAAATTATATATATATATAATATAATCTGAAAGATTATATATATATATAATATATATATATTATATATATATATAATCTGAAATGGACTTGTGGAGCTGGAAGAAATGCATCTTGGTCTTTCTACCTTACAACTCTATGCTATTTTAGAGGATAATAAAATCTCTGAGAGATGCAAATCATAGTAAACTTTGGAACCTGATTCCTAAAGGAGAATGCTGACATCAACTTTACTCTGCAAAATATGAATTGGGGTTTTTTTTATCATTTTACGGATGAGGCAAGTGATCACGAGGTATTAAGATCATGTGTGTATCTAAGCTCACAACTTTTTCTGTCTGAATTCTTGGAAAATTTCAGTAAACATTTTCAAAAATTCTCTCTTTCTTGGCAAGTATTTTGTGCTTGTTTTATGTTATATGACTTGCATATATTTTCTTTGTTTCCGTTAACTAGGTATAATTATCCTGTTTTTGCAGATAAGAAAACTAAGGTTGAATCTTACAGGTCCCTGAAGCAAAGAGTGATCCAAGAAAGCCCATAGTAGATCCACCATTGCTGGCCTAGTCAATATTGCCAAAAATAAGAGCTGCAGGTGTAGCAGCAGATATTAGTCAAATCTCAATGATTGAGTAATGTGGAAGGAACCAGTTTTCATCCACCTTTGAGTCTCTTTCAGTTTCAGAAAACGACCTGGCACCACAGACACAGGTGAGGTGCTGAAGAAGTAGCAGTGCAGGGGCTTCCAATTCAGACATCTTCCAGGAGCATCTACTACAAAAAGAATAAAAACCAATAAATTAAGATAAACTCAAATGAAAGACATTGTGAAAGTTATTTTTGTGCAGAAGAGTTCCATAAAGATGATAAATCGGAAAACAACTTTGTGGTAAGGGAGGTGGAGAAAAAATGGTGTTTAATGTTGTTGAAGGGGGATTAGGTAAAGTAGCTACTGCTAATTGTGTTCCAGGGTCAAAGCAGTAAATACAAGACAGATCATAAACATGATCAGTTTTAACCGCCCCAAATTACCAATAGCATCACCAAAATAGTGAGCATGAGCAATAGCATGAGGAAAAGATGAATTCAAAGACGGTTCCTGGAAATCAACCGAATAATGCCATCCTCACTACAATGATGGTGATTGTCCCATTACCAGATATAAGGTCACTATGACCCTCAATTAGATATCCTAAACTTCCCCGGGGAGCAACGGAGAGTGCTGACAACTATAATTAAGGTGAAGAAGGCAGACCAGTGAGACAGAACTTGCACTAGGGTTGCCGAGAGCCCTTTACCAACGACAACCTAAAGAGATCATCAATAAGGAAGATGAGGAAAACTGAGAAAATGAAACCTAGGGAAAAGTGTCACCTCAATCTGGGTACTGCCGCACCTTCAGTTACCCACCCAGACAGCCATAAAACTAAATTACAAGACAACAAAGAGAAGAAATGTAGTACATCAATCATCTGAAAAATTCCTAGCCCAGAAAACCCTAAACTTAGCCCAGAAAACCCTAAAGTCTTGCTGTTCAAAGTGTGATCCAGGAACAAGCATCATCGACATCTCCGAAGACCTTGTTAGAGATGCAGAACACTCAGGCCTCACCTCAGACCTACTAAATCAGAATCTGCATTTTAACAACATTCATTCCTAAATGATATGTGGAGATGTCAGGCTTAAGAAGCACTGCCTTAATTCACAGGAGGGTAAAGAGACATTAGCATCAGATTCACCAGATGAACAAAATACATCTGCTCAGAGGCTGTGCAACGGATTACTGATTAAATGCTGCCTTGGCAACTTCAACCTCATCCAGTTTTGCTATTCAACTAGAAGTAATTGACATGAAATCACAGCAATAAGGTTTGAACTAAAGGAGGTAAAGAGCTCAGATGTTAGAAAATATTTAAAATGTATAAATTTTTGAAGGTTACTACCTTTGAAGCTTTTAGTTGGTTTGATAAATCCTAAAATAATTAATAAAAGAATAAATAACAATAAATATGGCAAAAATAAGAACATTAAAATCACTTGTCACCAAAAAATAAAGTGAGTGCCAATAAATAATCCTTTTGTATTCTTGGGAACCACATTTTCCACATAAGAGACAGACTCTACAGATATAAAATTTAAGGTATTACATTTAAAAAATCCCTGAAATCCTAAATTTGAATTGGAAACATTGTTTTATACTCATGATGCACATCTTTAAAATGTAATCTTTCTTAAATACAACCACCAAATGCAATGTGTGATTCTAGATTGGGTCTTAGATTGGGAAAAATAATTGCTATGCAGGACAAATTAGAATAATTGAGTTGACAAATGTCAAATATGGACCATGTTTTAGAGAATCATATTTTATCATTATTTTAAATTTGATATTTCTAGTGTGGTTATCTAAGATATCTGTTTTTTTTTTTAAGATTTTCTTTTTATTTATTCATGGGAGACAGAGAAAGAGAGGCAGAGACACAGGCAGAGGGAGAAGCAGGCTCCCTGCAGGGAGCCTGATGTGGGACTCGATCCCAAAACCCTAGGATCACCCCTGAGCCAAAGGCAGACGCACAACCACTGAGCCACCCAGGCATCCCAGTATCTTTGTTTTTAGGAGACCTGTTAACAATAGCTTTGTTCTTAAGAGATGTGTAGTGAGGTAGTCAGGTTATACAGGGTCATGATTTCTCCAATTTACTCTCGAATGTTTAGCAAAATAATATTAATAAGCATAATACTATATGGGAATATATATCCATATACATCAATCTAGATGAATCAATAGATAGGTAGATAAAACAACAATCACAACACGTTAACAACTGGTGAATCTAGGAAATGTAGAGAATGTGTTACCATATGTAAAAGCAAGGATACTATCAAAGACTACTGGAGATGTATCTTAAACTCCCTTGAAAGGCTCCCACAAGTCAAAGTTTTTCCCACAAATGGAAAGATTTGAGCATTAACAAGAATAACCATTTCAGGGACACCTGGGTGGCTCAGTGGTTGAGCATCTACCTTGGCTCAGGGCATGATCCCAGGGTCCGGGATGGAGTCCCACATTAGGCTCCCTGTGAGGAGCCTACTTCTCTTTCTGCTTATGTCTCTGCCTCTCTCTCTCTCTGTGTCTCTCATTGATAAATAAATAAAATCTGGGATCCCTGGGTGGCACAGCGGTTTGGCACCTGCCTTTGGCTCAGGGCGCGATCCTGGAGACCCGGGATCGAATCCCACGTCGGGCTCCCGGTGCATGGAAACTGCTTCTCCCTCTGCCTGTGTCTCTGCCTCTCTCTCTCTCTCTCTGTGACTATCATAAATAATTTTAAAAAAACATTTAAATAAATAAATAAATAAAATCTTTAAAAAAAAAAAAGAATAACCATTGCAATCTATTAAAACATTACATGTCTAAGTCCATGCTTCTTTTAGTTCCCACTCATCAGTTTTGGAAGATATCCAGAACTAACCTGATATTTAAAACTGTCAATGAAAGAAAATAATCAGACATTTATCTCAACAACTATATCACAGATAACCAAATAATTAATGAGCTATTTCTTTCTATGGCAATATTGCAGCTAAGAAGCAAAGAAAAAAATCATAGAAAAATACCATTTTTCAAACTCCTAATGAAATTCTTAATTTAGACAATGATAATCAACAGACAGTAGCATCATAAAAACAAAGATTACTAGCGAATTTATACCCCTTTGATGGGAGTACACAAGTCACCTATGAAGCATTCTTACTAAAAACTCCTAATTTGAATCTGATTCCAGTTCCTATACTTGATGAAGGAAAGTAGGAAGAAAGGAAGGAAGGAAAGGAGGAAGAGGGAGGGAGGAGAGAGAAGATGAATAAGATGAATAAAAAAAATGGACTCGACAGCTGTTTTAGTCCTTGTCATGTGCTCACTGACTACATAACTAGATATCTCTGTATTATCTATGTAGCAGGACTTTTGTTGTTGTTTTTACTTAATGTCCCTTTTTTGATAATATTTTCTTATGTCTGGAATTTTTAAAAGGACCTTTAATGATTTTTGCAGGATCTTATATACAATCCCAGCGATATTTTTGAGAATTTCATTTTTAATTTGCAACATAACTTTAAAAATTATTTTCAAATGTTAATCTCTAAGCACATATATATTTATTCCAGTGAAACAACAAAATAAAACAACAAAAATAAACAAGCAAATCAATAGTGGGAGTAGAAGAAGAATAACGTTTGAGTGTATAGTCATTGAACTGAACAAGGAAACATGAGCGTAGCCTTCAGAAATAATAGATTTGTCATAAAGAGGTAAGAGAATTTTAAAATTAATATCAAGAAATAGGTCAAACTCAGATGTTCAATATAGATAAACTTTAGCACATTTTTAAATACTTTAAAATATTCCGTTAACATTTTACAGAGAATAAAAGTTACAAATGATGATTCTATACTTTCACGAATCTTCACAAATGTAACCAGCACCTAGATTAAGAAACAACAGTTAATTAGCACCTAGAAGCCCTCTTCATGGGACTGATAAAAGCAAGAGTCAAGAATGGAAAATCCGGTAAGAGGGAGGAAGAGTGCAAGGGGCTGTAGCCGGGAGAAGGGAAGTGGCCTTGGAAGACCTGGGGGGAAACACTATTTTCCTACTCAACCTGAGGTCTTGGAACAACTCCATGTCTCTGCAAGTGGAAGGAAGATCTGGACTAGATCTTTCCCCCTCTGCCCAAGGCTTTCTGCATATGCAGTACCAGCAGAGCATGCAGTTAATTGTTGGATCAAGCAGAGCAGATCCCTTTAAAGTCTCACCTCCCTGGGGTGGAGGGGAAAGACACATATGGAGCAGAGTCACAGGAGGGCTCAAGTGGAGGTAAATGGAGCCTAAGCGAACCCAGCAAGGGGCTGCAGGGCAAGGAGACTGCCTAGCAGAAGCTGGCAGGACCGTCAGTGCCTTCAAGTGGAGGATCTGAGCTGCGGTCCAGGAGACGCAGGTGAATCCCTTGGAGTCTGTGAAACAGGAGCTGAAAAAACAGCTGGACTTGTCCCCCGACTCCACCCCCCTGCTCCCCCGCACACACATGCACTCAAATGGCAGGAAGCTAATCAGAAGATTCAGGACCTCCAGGCCAGCCAAGAAGTCAGCACTGGGTGTTATACTATATGTTGGTGAGTCGAACTTCACCATGTACAGAGATTTTATTTAAGTATAAAAGAAGTCAGGGCAGATGAGGAGCAGAAAATAAAGGGATTTGGAGCAGAAGCTACCTTGCAGGAGTGGGGTGATGGTGAAATACAGGAAGTCTGCGGACACTGGGTAAGACGCAAGGGAGCTGCGCATGGAGCGGGGAGCGGGCCCAGCTGCGGGGGCTGCAGCGGGGGCAGGAGCCTCAGGAGGAGGTGCAGGAGCACCTGGTGGACCTGGAACGGGACAGGGACAGGGACAGGGACAGGCTGCGGGCAAAGCGGCGAGGCTGGGAGAGGCCGACCAGGCCCTGGGCTTCAACAGTAGGACCCCGGAGAACTTTCCAGGTCCGTGGTTGAGCTGGAGCAGAGCGAGCTGGTCCCGAAGGTCAGGACCACCTCGGCCACCCGCAGCGCCGAGGGACAGGAGGTCGGGCAGGTCCCCCAAGGGAGACCACCGGATCCCTGGATCTGGACGAGCAGGACACCCCTGGCACCGGCTGGAACTCTGCTGACAACGGGGGAAACGGAGGCCCCGGGGGGGCCTGACCTCTAGGTCAGTCAGTAAAAAGCAGCAAGTCCCTGACCCTGGTCCTGGGGCCCGGGCCTGCCTGCTGCCCTCCCACGCTCCTGCGCCCTGTGCGCACAGGCTCGGGAAGGAGGCGCTTAGGCCGCCACCCCCCACCCCCTCACCCCCTGAACCTCCACCCCCACCCCCTCCCCCCCTCAACCCCCACCCCAGCTTCCCCGGTGCTTCCACTCACACATCAAAAGTGCTTGCGGCAACACAGCCCATGCAGACGCCTCGGATTGTGATGCTGTGATTTCTTTTTTTTAGACATATATTTTTTTATTGGAGTTCGATTTGCCAACATATAGCATATCACCCAGTGCTCATCCCATCAAGTGCCCCCCTGAAGTGCCAGTCACCCAGTCACCTCACCCCCCCACCCATCTCCCTTCCACCACCCCTTGTTCGTTTCCCAGAGTTAGGAGTCTCTCATGTTGTCTCCCTTTCTGATTTCTCCCACTCATTTTCACTCCTTTCCCTTTATTCCTTTTCACTAATTTTTATATTCCCCAAATGAATGAGACCATATAATGTTTGTCCTTCTCCGATTGACTTACTTCACTCAGCATAATACCCTCCAGTTCCATCCACGTTAAAACAAAAGGTGGGGATTTGTCGTTTCTAATGGCTGAGGAATATCCCATTGTACACATAGACCACATCTGCTTTATCCATCATCTTTCCATGGACACCGAGGCTCCTTCCACAGTCTGGCTATTGTGGACATTGCTGCTAACTTAAAAGGAGCAACTTGGGAAGTGGTGTTGTCTCTGCACCCGCCTCCCAACAATGAAAGTTAGAAGAGCTGCAGCAGCTCTCAGTGGCAGAGGGCAGGGAGGTGAGTGGTGGTGGGAGCAGGTGCCCAGGACGTCCTCTGTTCTTGGAGTCACCCCCTCCTCTTTCTTCAGGTGTCTGGAGTTGCCTGTGCTTGCTGCAGGGGTGTCAGGGGACTCAAGCATCACAGATGCCCTTCCGATGCCTTCCAAGTTAGTTCTTGCTACTCCACCTGTTCCCGAAGGCCCACACCCCCCTGTTCTCCGGAGCACATCAGGCAGGCTGGTCCTTGCTGTCTGTCCTGTCACCTTCCTTGTGTCTCAGGCAGGAAGCTGAGGCTGTGTGGGCCACAGTGGTCTGTAGTCAGCACTTTCCAGCTATTTTCTCCAGAGCTGCTTGACTGTGCATCCCTTTGTTAAAAAACGATTGCAAACATGCATGCCAATATGTGCATATTCATTCTAAAAGTACATAAGCATAGCTGCGATCCATGGACAATAATAGAATATTAAATAATTAAATACTGAGTGAGGGATGCCTGGGTGGCTCAGTGGTTGAGCATCTGCCTTCAGCCCAGGTGTGATCCTGGAGACCCAGGATTGAGTCCCACATCGGGCTCTCTGCATGGAGCCTGCTTCTATCTCTGCCTGTCTCTGCCTCTCTTTCTGTGTGTCTCTCATGAATAAGTAAATAAAATCTTAAAAAAAAAAAAACAACTGAGTGAAATATTAAATAATCAAATAATGAGTGCATTGATTTTGAAAGATTTTTTTAAAAATAATTACTTATAAGATATCTTAAAGATTTCTTCATTTTTAATTGGGATATAATTGACATAACATTAGCTTCAGATATATAATGTAGTGATTCAATATTTGTATATATTGCCAGATGATTACCACAGTAAGTCTGATTCACATCATTTGCCACACAGAGTTATGATTTTTTTTCCTTGTGATGATGAGAACCTTTAACATCTACTCTCTTAGCAACTTTCAAATATACAATACAGTATATACTAACTATGGTCACCATGCTGTACCTTGCATCCCCCAAAGCTTATTCATTTTATAATTGTAAATTTGTATCTTTTGATAGCCTTCACCCATTGTTGAGGATTTTTGCATCTATGCTCATCAGGGATAGCTTTTCTAGCAGTGTCCTTGTCTGGTTTTGGGATCGGGGTAACACTGGCCTTTTAAAATGAATTTGGAAGATTTTCCCCCTCTTCTATTTTTTAGAAGAGTTTAAGAAGGAATGGTATTAATTTTTCATTGACTGTTTGGTGGATTTCACCAGTGAAATCATTTGGCTGTGGACTTTTGTTGAGAAGTTTGATTACTGATTCAATCTCCTTACTAGTGATCTTTCTGTTCAGATTTTCTATCACTTCCTGATCCGGTTTTGGTAAATTGTATGTTTCTAGGAATGTGTACACGTCTAGGTTGTCGGCATCCCAAAGGTTTAAAACTACTAGGAGGCAACACATCCCTAAGGAAAAAAAAATCATGTTAAATCATATTCAGAGCAAGTGTATATACCTTATTTTGGTTTCAGGGGAATGAAACACATAGCAGAGTATCTCTGTTTCAGAGTTAGTTCTAAAAAAAATAGCTCTTCCTTCTTATTAAGGAGTATCAACAAAGAACAACAAATTTAGTGTCATTTATATGACATACTAGGAGACCAAAATATATAGCTAATAGCATATTCTTTATCCATTCTTAATGGGGTTGTGCCATGTAGTCCATCACAGAAGAACAGATTTTCCACAGGTTCTCCATAAACAAAGAATGGAATAATTTACCTGATAATTACGTGCACTTACCTTCATATATGAACTGCTAAAAACCCAAACCAAGTACCAAAATATTTCAGCATGTCACACTCAACAATCAACACAATTTTGATGTTTCAACAATTTATCTTACTCTGTGTAGTAAATACATCTGTGAACTCATGAGTTCTAAATCCTCATTCTGAACCCTGTTGCTGCTTGATAGTCAGCTCTGCTTTCCAAACAGCCTTTTCACTAATATTGCGAAGCCTTTAGTGATCAAAACACCCAAGCTTATTCCTCAATAAAAGCAGACATCTGTTAATTCAAGTATATTTCACAAATGCTGAATTGTAACAAGCTCCTTTACAATCCAGCAAGGCAACTATGATTTAATAAGGAACAAACCATGCAGGATTACTTTTTTTCAAGGAAAGCACATCAAGTAGGAGGACGAATAAACCAGCAAGATGTTTTCATTTACTCAAGTGATAACCTCAGAATACACCAAAAACGTCTCCTGCCAAATGGATCTAAACTGAGGAAATGTCATTGTATCACTGCGGTTATGAATCATCTTCCCAAGACATGATATGACAAAGATTGTGTGTACCTACAAATCTGCTTAATACAATGAGAAGGAAGATTAAGCTCCTCTATCTATTTGAAAGCTATTTCCACAGAAGTCTATATATTATAATTTTTTTTCATTTCTAAAATGCATTTATAATGATCAGTAAGAAGAAACCATTCAAAATTCTTATTACAATGGGGAATTTTAACTCCCTAATTCTATGTTACTTTTTATGAGGCTAAAAATTAACTCTATATATCTTTCAATTCATCCTTTTAAATCTGAAAAAAATCTCTTTCAAAAATTTGTACAATTGGTGTTAAGCCTGTTGTCTCTGAGAATTGCATAATTATATTCCTTGATAATAAATTACATCATAATTAATGGTATCAGAGTGCTCTCAAGAAAATAATACTAGATTTTACCAGTTTGATTCTCTTTGTTAACACACTGCTAAATAAATATTTATATTATTCTCATAGATAAATCCATAGTTCTGTTCTTTTAAAATGTCATACTCGGAACAATATGTATCTTGATATTTTAAAACCTACAGTAATTCCTACTTCGAGCTGAAAAGTCATACCTGTAATTTGTTTTTACTGTATTTTACAAAGCTATCAGTTTATAACATATTGAAAAAAGAAAAGTGGTCCTTCATTACAGATCATTTGAGAAGCAGCCTCTCTTCTACAGCAGCCTAGACTAGAAGCTAATTCATATGGATTCTTCCTTGTTCCCATCTTTTGGGACAAAGCTTTCCTTTTGCATACTATTACATAAAAATACGTCCCAGTTCCTTCAACTTCTATTCTGTTGGCTTTGAGGATTCATTAAGTTATTAATACACTGAACAGAATCTCCTAGACACATGAGGCATTCATTACTACAAGGTGAACAATCAGGGGGCAGTAGGCTGGGTGTTAGACAGAAATAGTAACACAGGAGTGTGCACATCAGCCCTAGGTCTGCTCCCACCAGATAAATGGTACTTTGACCTATCTATCCAGATCTGGTCTTCCACCCATCTTGCTTACCAAAGTTAAAGAGCTCATTTTGTTTTACTTTCCAGTTTCATAGAACCTGCATTTACAAGGCACCAACATCCCTTCTCCTTCTTTTCTATTGCTTCTTCAAATAAACGTTTATCCAGTTCTGCTACTTTAAAACTCTTCTTAGAAGTACATATGAGAGGGGCTCCTGGTGGCTCAGTGGGTTAAGTGTCTGACTGGGATTCAGGTCATGATCCCAGGGTCCTGGAATTGAGCCCCACGTGGGGCTCCCTGCTCAACAGGGAGTCTGCTTCACCCTCTCCCTCTGCCCTCTCCCTGCTCGTTCTCTCTCTCTCTCAAATAAATATTTTTTAAAGTATGCATGTGAAATCTTTGTGACTAATATTCAAAGCCCTTATATCTACCTTTGTAATAGATGGCTGAAAACTAACCATGCAGGGTTTAAAAAGGAGTATATAAAGTACTATTTGGGAAAACAAAGTAAAGAGAAAAACACAGAGGTTAATAATTTGGATATTATCCCAACCTAATTGGGATTTTATATATTTTATATAATTTATTATATATATATATAATTTATTTTTTGGATATATATGTACACTAAATTATTGTTATAAAAACTGTTGAAATATATTTTGAACTGAAGTTAAGGATTTCTTCGTCAAGCAGAATGCAGGTCATAAGTGATGGAACCAGCAATCAGACTCAGTTTTATTCAAATCCCAACTCCATACACTAGACCCAGTATCTTTTCATTAGTCTATTTCACTCACCCCACAATAATGGAAAATACAAGTGATTAATATTTCTATACCTCTTATTTATTTTTTCTGTTTGGCAGCCAAAAAATGACAAATGACACAAAGTTGTAGATAAAATATTCAGGATAACTTGACTGCATTGAAAATAATCTTCAAGAAAAAAAAAGTAATCTTCAGGGCATCTGGGTGGCTCGTTAGTTGAGCATCTGCTTTTGGCTCAGGTCATGATCCCAGGGTCCTGGGATGGGGCTCCCTAGAGGGGGCCTGCTTCTCCCTCTGCCTGTGTCTCTTCCTCTCTCTCTGTGTCTCTCATGAATAGATAAATAAAATCTTAAAAAAAAAAGAAAGTAATCTTCATCAGTTATAAGACTAAGACTAACCTTGAAAAACAAACAAAATGAATATATAAATAAATAAAAATATGACATGACCTACTCAGACAAAAAAAAAAGAAATAATGTAAAACTTCAGGTTTACAAATAAAATTCCTATGCAAATGATAATCACATAAATGGAGAAGGCATTCAGAATATTTGCAAAATAAGATAGAGTTTAGGATATGAGACATTACAAACGTTTCTTTTTCTAGTACATTAGAAGAAAACGAATATGAAGACAATATAAATCAAAATAGCATCTTAAGATATCTTTTTCCCCTATTTTCAACATTTTACTCTTTTTTTTTTCCCTCTTTGCAGAAACAACTGCTATTGGATGGAAAGAATAAAATTTCATTCCACGTACTTTACCTTGGCCAAGTGCAAATGACTTAGAATGGTGTTTATCTTATTAATCTAAATAGCATTAGGGAGGGGAGAGAAATGAACAGAAGTACAATTCTGATTTCTTGAGTCTGCAAATGGAAATACTTATCAAAGAATATGGTCTAACTGTGTGATCCTCTGAATAGAAATAAGGGAACAATGTGCATGATTTGTTAACTAGGTTTATCCTATGAAGTGTAATAATGTAATTGTCTGCTACATCAAACAAATAGAAGTATGCTGATTTATTCACTTACTTAGTTACATCTGTGAAATGTCCTAATTCTTTCTTCTTTATTTCTTTATATTTTGTTTTATTTTATTTTATTTTGATGATATTTCATCATATTTGAAGGAAGAAAAATAAAAAAGAAACATAAGCTAATTTCTACAAATGATCTTAAAATTCTATTTTAGCCTTCACAAATGTATTTGTTGTAAAACTAATTCCAATAAAGAACTATTAAAGTGTTTCTGAGTACATGCCCATTCTCCACAGAACAAATAAATACATTTTATTGCAACATGATAATTTAGGACCACAAATGCTTAAAGGTCAAGCAATGCTATTTAACTTTGTGGTGCTTCTAAGTTGCTATGTGTAAGGGAGCATGTTATAATGAGCCCTCTGTAGTTCTTGACTACAGGAAGTTCTGTGCAGGTAGGAAGTGCACCTATCTGGTTCCCTGCTACCTGAGGGGAATCGAAGACGTCCGCTTGCCAACAAGACCTGTTCCTAACAAACACTTACAAATGAATTATTTAGTATTTAACATCACTTTTCTTCATGTATAAAATGAGAAAGTCAGATGAAATGGTTGTATGTGTTAATACATGAAATACAAACTTTTTTTTTTTTTTTACATTTTGGCTAAATAAACATGGGGAAAATTGTATTTTACATCCCTCTCCTAAAAATTCACAATGCCTATTAACATGTTAAGTTCTCACAGAAGTCTTGAAAAAAAAAAAAAAGACCTGTGAATTCTTTTTAAACCAACAGTTCCAAAATACAAATTCAGAACACTGTGTCTCCCCTGCCCCCAGAAGTTCATTTTAATTTACCAGTGGGCTTTTTTATGAATACACATGGATTCTCTAGGTATCTAGAGCACGTTTAAATTTAAACAACTTTAGATACCTAGTTGGAGGTATCTTTAGAAAGTAGCATAACCCAGACAATAGATTAACTGAAGGTATGGTTACTATGATTAAGCAAGCTAAACACACAACATGTATGTATATATTTACTAATTATTATTATTATCAAAACATTTAATGTACTGCATTAAGTTGTCAGAATATTCATCATCAAATTCAAACATCTTCCTAAATGGCAACAGATCCATGAGTTAGATTAATGATTCTAAAGGGCAACAAACAAAATACCAACCTACAAAGTATAAAACAAACTCTGACCTAAATTAAGAAACTTGTATCTTTTATTTTGTTCCCCTCATTTTGTTTATCTAAATATTTGCTTGGATATACATTATTTCTTTTTGTTTCTTCTCCAAGTGCTAAGCAAGATTCTTTTCTACAGGCCTCCATCCCCTGGTCATCACTTGCTGAGCTACTTTACAATGTGACTTAGTTAACAGTTAAAAGTTTTTTAAACACTGCCCTAATTTTTTGATCTTTGCTGACTTCTCTGCTTCTGTCTTCACTGTCAATCAGAGATCAACCTTAATTCCAGTTCAAAGCCATTTTGTTGGATATCAAGTCAACTACATATCAGATCTCAAAATTAATACCTTACACTCTATCATCTGATTCTATGTCTCCCTCTTCTGTCTAAACTTATTCAATTTCTCTATTTATTACATGGCATCATCTTTCTTACAAGTGCCAAAGAATATTTTACTGTTAATGAATTAAATCGTAAATTGAAAAAAAAATCGTAAATTGATTTAAAAAAGCAAAAACGAGCGCCTGGGTGGCTCAGCAGTTGAGTATCTGCCTTTGGCCCAGAGCATGATCTTGGAGTCTCAGGATCGAGTCCCACATTGGGCTCCCTGCATGAAGTTTGCTGCTCCCTCTCCCTATGTCTCTGCTTCTCTCTCTATGTTTCTCAATAAATAAATGAAATCTTAAACAACAACAACAACAACAATGTAGACAGAGCAGTATTTGTAAAAACCTTAGAGGAGTTTCTTTAGAGGAATATTGTATGCAGAGGATTCTTAGAAAGGTATTTAGAGAAGAGCAGAGATACCGAAGTAGGAGCAATGAGATAATGACAAAGGAAGTAGATGTGTACTAATCTGACAAACTTCAGTACTTCCCAGCTGGTCTGTGGCTGGCCCTGAATATGCAATTAAAGCATGTGTGTGTGTGTGTGTGTGTGTGTGTGTGTGTGTGTGTGGTGAGAGAACAATGAATAAATAAATCCATCTTTTCACCTATCAGAAAAAAAAAAAAAAACAATTAGCCAAAAAGAGAATATGACAGGTGCATTGCCTTTTAGTCTTATGTTTCATAATTAAAATCAATTAAAAAAATACACCTTCTCTTCACTATGTGTTAAGATTTAATTCTCTGAAGCCAAGAAAGGCAAAGATAAATACCTATATACTCATGTAGTTTGTAAAAATTTTACTGAAACATATCTGAAAACAAAAACATATTAAACAATATTTTAAAGCAATTTTGATAGAGAAATCTCTGATATATAAGAATTCCAAAAATTTGTGTAGATACCCCATTCTGAAGGAGGCAGAGCTTCCTACTCTTCCTACTCTGTAAGCGGGTACTGAGCATTGTGACTTCCTTCCAAAGACTATAGTATAGACAGTGTTGGGGGAATTAATATTACAGCGGAGAAATCTGACAAACATTAACTCAGCCAGGGGATCAAAGCCAATTTCAGTGGTGATAAGCCATGTTGATATGTATCTTTGATTTGATGTGATGAGAATGGCATTTTTCCTATGAGATCTTCTTTCTCAAAATCTATAACCAGTTTAACCTTGAGGAAATGATCAGGTAAGTCCCAATGAAGGAATATTCTATGAAACATTTGACTGGTACTCCTCAAAACTGTCAAAAAGTTATCAAAACAAGAAAAGTTTGAGAAACTAACACAGTCAACAGAGTCTTGGCTTTGAGACATGATGTATAAATGCTCTGTAGTATCCTAGATGGGATTACAGTACAGAAAAATGATTTTATGCAAAAGCTAATAAAAATCTGAATAAATCATTAACTTTAGTTCATAATAATGAATCCGTATTGGTCCTTCTTGTTGAGTCCCTTCAAATATTTATCGAATTTTAAATTTACATTTATACCTCAGTTTTCATGAATATTTCACCATGTTTGATATCAATGTATTCAAACCAAAAAAAAAAAGTCAAGTGAGATAGTATAGGTGAGATTACCAAAATATAATTTTGTTCCCACTATGCTTGTCTCCATTTGAGAGGAGGAATGGGCACAAAGACATCAACTTAATATACTACAGTGGATATTGACATCCACTATATACCAGGTACTGTACTAAGCCTTATGAATATTCCAGTGAAAATAATATAATCCTTCCTCATGGTGCTTAGGGTAAAATTGACAAGAAATAATTACATCACAGTGTGATTCTACTATGATTTGGATAATTATGAAGAAAAAGACATACTAGACCAACTAAACCAGTTCTGGGAATCTGGCGGCGGGGCGGGCTGGGGGTTCGTTACAGAAAAAAATAAAGTAGGGAAAATACACTGAAATCCAAAAATTGTGTAGGAATTAGCCAGGAAAACTGGTTGAAAACAATCAAGGCAAAGAAAATAACATGCAAAATTCCAGGAACAGATGTAGGGCTTATTTGGTAACTAAAAATAATTCAGTAAGTCTAGAACATAAAGAGTACATAGGATGTACATAGAGATGGTGAGGCTGGGGAAAGACCTTATAAACAAACAGATCTCTTTACATTTGTTGAAGAATCTGGATTTTACCATCATGGTGATTCAGCAATTTTGCTCCTTGAGGAGCTTCCAAAGGAAATTTTAACTTATGTCCACTCACAAACCCACATGCAGATATTTATAAGAGCTTTATTCATAATTGCCCAAACTTAGAAGCAAACATGATGTGTTTCAGTAGATGGATGCATTTAGAAACTGTAATATGTGAAGACTGTGGAATATTATTCAGTGCTAAAAAGAAATGAACTATCAAGTCATGAAAAGCCATAGAGAAAACTTAGTGCATATCACTAAGTGAAAGAGGAAGCTTCCTGGGGACAAGAATATTTTATGTATCATATTGTTTAGGAGATTCTCAATAAATATTTGTTGATGGATAGATAAATCAATGTAGATTTATGTACAGGTCTACATGTAGACCTGGATGACTCTCAGACTTTGGCTTAGCAACCATTTGAATATGCAAGCAATTCAATTAGACTATAAAAAAGGATGAGTAGGATTGTGAGAGAGGAAAATGCATTCAACTGGAGATGTTTTCAGTATAAGGTACTTTCAAGGAAGAAGAGTAGAGGTGTCTATCTGATGTTGTAGATTTGCCTGGTTCACAAAAGTGAACCTGGGGCTGGCTGGAAATACATTTGAATAAAAACAACAAAATAATAGTTGTCCATGAAAACTCAAGCCTGATTGCCTTAATCGGGGAAGTCAGTTATCGTTATACAAAATAAAGTTCCTATCCGTTTGGAAAGAATGAGATTTGGATTCGCATCCCAAAAACTAATCCTTAAAACAGAGCTAAGAGCCTCAGAAAATTTTTACTTCATTTTATCAAAACAAGTTAGGTTTGTTTTTGTTTTTTTTTTTTAATTTTTATTTTTATCTAATCCCTAATTCCTTTAACTACTTTACTATCATGAAAACTGAATGAATTAGGAGATCCACTGTTCCTCATGGTCTTTCCTATGATATGACATTTTATAGAAGATATTCTACCCATTTTTGAGAAAGAAATCTAATTAATGTGCCTTAGAATATTTATCCTTTGGCAATGGAGTTCACATAGTAATTCTAATGTGTGGAAGGCCTACAACAAGAAAAGGAGAGGGGAGACTTTGCAGAGTGAAAAAAAGTAGAGTGCTATAAGCATTTTTTAGTTATCCTACTTGTATTTTAATCATGTGACCCAACTCTTTAGATTTAATATGATATGGGTGAAATACAACACTACTAAATAAGGTGTGGTGAAAGAGTGATTTTTATAGATATAGAACACCAGGCATCCTGTAACCTCACAGCAGCTCTGCAAGGTATTATTAGCCTATATTAGAGATAAGGAGATTGAATTTCAGCAGGATTAAATTAACTCCGCAGAGCTAGCAAATGGCTGGGCTGTGGTTTGAAAGAAGATATATCTGATTTCAAAGACTATGTTCTTAGCAGTATACCATGCTGCCTCCTTTGTCAAACTTACTTCCACTGCATTAACTTTTTAAATCCATTCAACAAATATTTATTGATTGCTTTCTATGTGCCAGACACTCTGCGAGAGCTTGAGATACATAAATTAACTAAAGAGACAAATATTCTTCCTCTCATGGCTCCTATATGCTAATGATAAGCAAAGCCAGCAAGCATAATACATAAAATAGGTAGATTATTACAAGATAACGATTGCTATAAAGCAACAGATTTAGGTGAGGGGGATCCGCATGCTGGGATAGGGGTAAGTGTTGTAATTTTAAACACAAATGTCAGGATAGACCTCATTGGTAAAATGACATTTGAACAACAACTTGAAGAGAATGAATGATTAGCCATGGAGATATCTGGGAGAAAGGCGTTCCTGTCAAAGATAATGATACGTGCACAGGCCCTGTATCACTCAGTTTCAGCAGAGTACATAGTTCACTCAAAATGGGTAGTTGCTGAAAATGTGAATATCGGGACTATTTCCAAGTGTGTGGAGAAGACAAAGGAAGAGTGCAGCATCACAGGACTTGTAATAAAATAAGCGACTGCAAGAGTAGTTAAGGGAAGACAAAGCAAACCAAGAAAGACCATGGCCTCACAGGAGCTCTGGAAGCCTTTGGTGAGGAATTCAGGCCACTTGCAGTGATCTCATAGGGAAGGAACCAGAGTAAAACATGTGGACGTCTCCCCTCCATCCTCCTGACGTTCTCCTGGTGATTCCCGTCAGATGAAGCCACTGGAATCCAGAGGGCAGGGAAACCACTGAGGGCACAGAGAAAGGTACAGAAACATAAAGAGAGGATCTGAGCATGCAGACCAAGATCTCCAGCTCAGACCCTAAAGGAAAACTCATACCTAGTCTTTCTCAGAAAGCATATGTCACCCAGTATGACTGGGGCAAATTGAGTGAAAGGAATCATGGTAGGAGGGTGAGAAATGTAGTAGAAGGGGCACACATCATACATATCAAGAAAGAGTAGATTTGCAATTTCAGTTTGCACTTAAGATGTGTGCATGTAGTTATAGATTTATTTTATGTGATTTCCAAAACTTCCTTACCCATTCTATACTTCACATAAAAAGCTTCCTTCTCATTAAAGAATTCCCTGAATCTGGAAGCTCTTTGAGTGGAAAGAAATCTGGAAATTCGTTAAAAAGATACAGAGTATTGAAAATCAACATTGCACTGTGTTTAAGACTCTGGGTCCCTGTCTCACGCTGACTTACGCTGAAATCTACAGTTGCTACTTTCATATTTCATCATGATTTACAACCATTAAAGTGAGTTTTCTAAGCAGCAATTTTACCATCTAAAATTTCAAAGTAATAATAGGACATTCCTTACAATATTGCTGTGAGGACTGAATGAATTAATGTATATATAAAAGTTACTGTAACGCTGGGATCCCTGGGTGGCTCAGTGGTTGAGCACCTGCCTTCAGCCCAGGGCGTGATCCTGGAATCCCGGGATCGAGGCCCACATCGGGCTCCCTGCATGGAGCCTGTTTCTCTCTCTCTCTGCCTATGTCTCTGCCTCTCTCTCTCTCTCTCTCTCTGTGTGTGTGTGTCTCTCATGAATAAATAAATAAAATCTTTAAAAAAATTACTGTAACGCCTAGTACATTCCAGTGTTAGCTTTATGTCTAAAGGCATTATTAGTCTGTAGGCTAAGCTATTATTCTTAATCTTCCTTCAGAGGAAGATTGTACCTTTCAGAAATCTGGTAATAATTCAACGAAAGGAGGTCTCCACCTGTGCTATGTCTAGTGGTATATGTTAAAATTCAAAATAGAGCACGTAGCCACTTTTATCTACCAGATATTTTTCTAAGTATCTTACAATGCTCTTGAAGTGCAAGAGTAGCTAGAAAAAAAAATGAAAAGCATTGCAAGTAAACCAGTTCTATCTAAGCTACAAGGTAATTAAAACATTCCAAATATAAGCAAGTTTACATTAGCATGTGCCCTTAGGAACTTCTGAGATTTAACCTAAATTCTGGCCTATCATTTAGGATTTCCTCTTCCAAGTATAAAGTTACTATGTAGAATGAGGTGTTCGAAACACCGTGTAAATGGGGCTCTTCATTGACTGTGGATTGTCTCTCTGTTTTATTGTTTTGTCAATTAAGAACCTAAGAGCCTTTGAAGTATTCCCTTCTGATAACTCATTTTGACATAGAGCCGCCAGGCATCATCCATCCCAATAAGAAGTGACAGTCCTAAGATTAAACTATCATTTCCCTATGAAGATTGTAAAGGTGCATTTACTTATAATTAGTATGCATGCTTTGACGGACCAGACATTTGCAGCACTCTTTCAAATAAAAAGACTAATTAACTATAAATTAATATTTATAAGGCAATCTAGTGCCTGAATTTGACTGTATGTATAGAACGATGATTCCAAAAAGAAAAACAATAAACTAGGGTTATCTGTCTTTCAGGACTAAAAAAAAAAAAAAAAAAAAAGAAGAAGAAGAAGAAGAAGACATTTTAAAGTAAGAGCTGAGCTATTATTTCTTTCCTGGTTTGAAGTATTTTGTTTTAGGTTTTAAAGTCTTTATTTAGGGAATGCTCTTTTGACCAATACAGGTTTTTCTATGCAGACAGATGGTTGCATTGGCTGACTATTTATGTCTTAGTTAAAAAACATTGTTTTGAGCAGGGAGCTGAATATATTCCACTTGTAAAGAGAAGCTGAATTTCTTCCAACTTTAAAATAGATAGATGATAGATAGATAAACAAGAAACATCATTTAGAAAACTCCTCCAAAACCAAATGGCATCTTAAATATATTCTAAAACCTAAGGAAATGCATAATAGCTCTGTTAATGTCAAACTAGAGAATATCTTTACATGTTCTACCTTTTTTGCTATCTTACACAGATATACAGTATGAAAATTACAATCTAATAACATATTTTTTTCAGTCTCCATTTGTTTTACTACAATCACCCTATTCACAGCAAATGGTTTCCTACTACAGGACCTCCTTACTCCATATACTTCTTATTGTCTTCCAAAACCCTATTAGAGATCTAATATAATTCATAATTTACCATTTCTTGTTATTTTTTTATTGACTAAACTCAAAGCACTCAAAGACAGGTTACTTTTTGGGTGGTATTTCCCTAGCATATGACAAGTGCTCAACAAATATTCTTCAAACTTATTCTTTAATTTATTGAAGACAATCTTAAGTTTTCTTAGAATTTTGCTTTGTTCCAAACCACATTATGCCCAGCAGAAAAAGAATGTTCATAAGTAAAGGATACAAAAAGATTTTAGATACAAACTCTGCATTTCAAGTCTTCTAGCCTTTATAGCATATCATGGGAAAAAGACATGGTGAAAGAATATGCTTTAAAATCATGTATAGCTGCAACTGTTTTTAATTTTCTTTGGGCAAATGTGTGTGTGTGTGTGTGTGTGTGTGTGTGTGTGTGTGTGTGTGTGTTTTAGAGAGAGAGAAGGGGCAGAAGGAGAGGGAGAGGAGGAGAGAGAAAACCTTAAGCAGATTCCATGCCCAGTGCAGAGCTCAACATGGGGCTCAATCTCACAATTCTGAGATCATGACCTGAGTTGAAATTAAGAGTCTGATGCTTAACCAGCTGAACAACCCAGGAACCCCTCATAGCAAATATTTCTAAATAAAAAATTAAATAACAAATTATAACCTGATATCAGGAAAAACATGTAACTCTCTTTAGTTAATGAAGAAACAATGAGATATCTTCTACATTCTATTAGTCCTGACCACTATTTTTTTTATGAGGTAGTATATGCAGAAATAGAATTTATACATTGGAAAAAGAAAATGAAGAGTTCACCTGGTAAGGCACCTGGGTGGCTCAGTCCTTACATTAAGCATTTGATTCTTGGTTTTGGCTCAGGTCACGATCTCATAGTCATGAGATTGAGCCCCAAGTAAGGCTCTCTGGTCAGTATGGAGTCTGCTTCAGATTATTTCTCTTTCTCCCTTCCCCTATGTCCCACCCCACTCACTCTCACACTCTCTCTCTCTCAAATAAAAATAAATAAATAAAATAAAAAAAAAAAGAGTTCATCTGGTATCAGAAAATGGTGTGATTCAGAAGACAACATCAGGATCAGGAAAAAGCATACAAGACAGAAATGTGTTAATGATGAAACTGCCAATGGTTATGGATGATGGAGACATAGGAACCATGTGTCAGGACAGAAGAAAGTAGATTAGATTAAACATAGTGAATCATGAAACACAAGGTCTGGAGAATTTGGAAAAGGTAGGTTCTGCAATCTTATTCCATATTTACACCAATGATTTCCCATCTGGGTTCAGCAGAGCCCAGAGGACACCTTGGGAAAGCAAATTAGAAGCACAAGCCAGAGATCTCTGGCTCTCTATACCTGCTTAACAAAGTCCACTGTATTGGTTTATAGACTACCACGCCATGAGAGACATGTTTCAAATTGGATGAGATTGGTAAATTCTTATGAATAAGATTAATAAGTTCTGGGGATTTAATGTACAGCAAAGTGACTATAAGAGGAAAATTGGAGATAAATATCTATCTATCTCTAGTACAAGTTAACATAGGTAAGCTAGATTGGACATTGAGTAAAAAAGCCATGAAAGAAATCTCCATGCCCTCTGAAGTTCTTCCAAACTATGAACTAATTTTAGTATTTTCTCAACCTTTTCCTCCCTCTGTCCTGCAACCATTGACCTCCCTTTGACTGCAATTTCTGGGCTTCATAGTACCATGTTTGTAAACCACCCCTAATAAATTGTTGAAAATGATAATAGTAACACAGCACAGAACCAAAAGTTTCAAAGAATGCATTTTAAGAACTTCAAATATATCATCATTTTCTTGAAAATCCTTTCATTTCTATCAATACTGCTAACAAGAAACTCTTTTACAAGCATATTTTACATAATGGTAAAACATGCAAGACGATGGCAGAAATAAAATGAGGCTGGTTTCTTCTAGGCAGTGAAGTCTTGAAAGCAGAGAAGACACCAATTTTTGCTCATCATTTTACTTCTTGCATATCACATGCTGTTTGCATGTAGTATATAGATTAAAGGCATCATGGGTGACTTATTTGGCTCTATAATTTAGCTAGGTGACGGGTTCCCAAAGTCACCTCCACAGTATTACAAATGTAAAACCATACCATGGTCCTTCAGGGCTGTTCATGGATGGTCCAATGCACATCAAGCCTGCAAAAGGCGTAGACCTACTTTAATGGACACATGTAATGTATTCATATGTGTTAATACAGAAATTTTAATTTTCAGCCTTATCTAGAAACATGCACTAGTGCGAGAATGGACTGAAATAAGTTGTCAAGATTAAAGCAAAAAGAAGCAAACGGCAACCAACACTACTCCCAGTTTTATGTTTGTTTTTTTTTTTTTCCCAAATCCAGCTATTGAAAACAGGAATTTAACTCCACTAAACATGAACATGAGCTCAAGTAACTGTCTTCAACAGCATATTGAAACCTTTTACAGACACACCTTGGGGGGAAACCAACCCATCTTTAATTAATTTAATTAAAAACAATTTTGTCAATTAACCTGATAAAATAGAGCTACCTATGGGCTGTCTGCTAGTGTGCTCCAGAGCCCTGCTGCCTGGCTCCTGCCTTTTGAAAAGCCAGCTGCTAATTATTTGCAGGCAATGCTTTTGTTAAGGGTAGTGTATTTGTTGAGGCTTTAACATGTTTTCAGCTGACTTTCAGCATTCTACATTTCCTGTCAAGCTGTATCTGTTGTACGTTGTAACCTCTGCATGCCTTCATTTGCACATGCCCATGATAAGTGTTAGACTTGCTATACCATGTCAGTAATGTTTTCTACAGATAATTAGAAGAACTAATAAATATCAATCTCGTCATGTAAGAAAGAAATTGTTTCTCTGCCAACGTAAACACAGACACACACAGTTCTTGCTGCATCAGCTACATCATTTGATATCACTGTGTCTAAGAACTCTGCTGTACCTTTACTATTCTCTGCCATATAGATAATGAGTTATTTGAAACCTAAATAGTTAACCACTGACAAAAGCAAAAGGATCCGGTTTTTGTACAAATTACTGACTTGGTAGGCTAAAGAGGAGCAATAGAAAGGAATAATATATCTCTGGTATTAAAGGCACAGATTTAGCCATCATATTTTTGGGTTAGCAACTACATACATGTTTATTCAGTGGCTGTAGGCAAGAGACGGCAAAGACCAGGAACACTGACTTCACTTCTTTGATAAAGAAACAAAATACAGGGCAGCCCGAGTGGCTCAGCGGTTTAGCACCTGCCTTGGGCCCTGGGCCGGATCCTGGAGTCCCGGTATCGAGTCCCCTGTCGGGCTCCCTGCATGGAGCTTTCTTTTCCCTCTGCCTGTGTCTCTGCTCTCTCTCCTATGTTTCTCATGAATAAATAAACAAAATCTTTAAAAAAAAAGAAAGATACAGAAGATTCAAAACAAAGCATTTTTCTTTAAAAGACATTATATTTGTTAGTACAAATGCCAGAACACAGTGAGATAAGGAAAATGATAATCCAACTCAAGGTTGGATATACATATACACATATGTATATGTAGAAAATCAACATATGATTATATATGAATGCATAAATATACATAACTTTAACATTTCTAGTATATATAGATACTTTTAATTGTCTGCAAACAGGACTCAAAATCCTTGAAATAAAAAAATACATATTATATCAATTCACAATAACCCTCATAATATTTTTATTTTTTTAAGAATTTATTTATTTATTCATGAGAGACACACAGAGACAGGCAGAGACATAAGCAGAGGGAGAAGCAGGCTCCCCACAGGGAGCCCAATGTGGGACTCCATCCTGGGACCATGGGATCATGCCCTGAGTCAAAGGCAGATGCTCAACAGCTGAACCATCCAGGTGTCCCCTTCATAATATTAAAAATATTAAATGGAAAAGTGGGGAAAATTACAAAATGAGGAGTTGAAAATGATAAAGAATATGGAACACAGTCAAAAATCTGTGACATCTTTCTAAGATATGAGGTGACACCAGTTGATTAAGCTGCCTTGATTTTATATTTTTATTATACATATTTATATAAAGTATGTCTAAAAAAGAAAAGTACATTACACATACTTTATATAAATATATTGTCTATGTCATTAAATATATTGAATATATATCATTATATACACATACACAAAGCATGTATAATCATTTTATGTGGAAGACCATCATTCTCTTTAATACTAGTGACTGAATCAAGGTAATGAAGAAAAAACATCAATCTGATTAAAGTAGGAATAGTACTCGAGAGTGTTTTAAAAGAGTCATTTTAGGATAAAAGAGAAAGAATTCGAGACATGAGGAGCAGAGGATACGTAGAAACAGAGGGGATGAGGAGGAGAAGGAAGGAGGCAAGCAAAAGACAGCCTTTGACAGCTGTTACACCAGATGCTTTCAACAAAAGTGATTGAGATTGGCAGAATTGGAGAACAGCTTTTCAATAAAATTATGCAAAATGAGTAAATTGGACCAAAAGCTTTCTTTGTTGGCAAAAATAAATTCCTTCAATTACTTTTAGAATAAAAGCCTAATATGCTGGAGATCCCAAAGCTAGATACCACATGAGAACTAAAAGGAGAAAAAAAAAAAAAAAAAGGACTGTGGAAAACATGACTCCAAAACATGATTATATAGAAAAAGAACTTTTATCTATTGTCACTTTTACTAATGATTATTGATTCCTAGACATGATTTATAAACTGATCAGCATATAGTAATATTATAGAGAATCAGGGAGATAAAAGAAACAATAAATGATGAAAATGACAAAGCCTAATGTAAAAGAACATTTAAATGCATACCTAAAGATCTTGCCAACCAACAATGATGGAATCATGACATCCATATTAAATATGCTTATATTTAATCTCCACCATAAAATCAAGTAATTCCATGCCTATGAAAAATAAGTCTAAAACCACAATTATGCCACAACCAAGAAAATTATAAGTAGTGAACTATTAAAGAAATCTCGCAAAAAGCATATTTTACAGACTTTTGCTGCCTATTTTTATTGTAATTGTTTCATTTGAAATGAAAATATTTAAGACAAGTCATTGCTTTCAACCAAAAGGAAGCCTTATTTTTTAATTTAATTAGCATATGCCTCTAGTCAGTACCTCATATTTTTCTCGATTATTATTTTTTAGAACTGTATAATAATTAGAAAGACCTATGTGAGTCTTTTCCATTTCCTCTCTTACCTTAGTCCTCAGGTCTACAAAGTTTAGATACACTTATTCTGTACTGTGGAGCCATTAAAAATACAATTTCTTTAATCTAATCTATTAATTAAACAGATCTGGGGCGGGTCCCAGGAACCTTAATTTTTTAAATATCTCACAGGAAATCATATGCATCTTTTCCGTGAGCATTTTTTTCCCCATACATTTTTGTTAAAACAATGGTTTAAACCAGAATGGCCCCAATTGAAGATGCAGTTTTCCTTAGAAACTAGGCCTTTGTTCACTTAAAAATATATTTTGAAAATATAGCTTTATCAATTTAATTAATCATACCTTATTCTCTTTGATATTTCATATCACTCAATTTTACAGATACAACATTAATTATTTTATCTGCTACTCCTTGAATCATTCATGTTATCTCCTATTCTCTCTCTATATATGTATATATGCATACATAATCATAATCAATATAATTAATTATTTTATATATTATACATCTATCTATACATACACAATGTTGCAAACCAACATCACTTACATATATTTTTGTTAAGTCATGACTACATTTGTAGAATATATTACAAATATTGAAATTCCATCAAACATGCTGGTTTGATAGAAATGGCCAAATTGCACTATCAAAAAAAAAAAAAAATCCTGGTTCCAGGCAAGACAGCGGAAGAGTAGGGTCTCCAAGTCACCTGTCCTCAACAAATTACCTAGAAAACCATCCAATCATCCTGAAAATCTACGAATTCGGCCTGAGATTTAAAGAGAGACCAGCTGGAACGCTACAGTGAGAAGAGTTCGCGCTTCTATCAAGGCAGGAAGACGGGGAAAAAGAAATAAAGACACAAAAGGCCTCCGAGGGGGAGGGGCCCCGCGAGGAGCCGGGCTGAGGCCGGGGCGAGTGTCCCCAGGACAGGAGAGCCCCGTCCCGGAGGAGCAGGAGCTGCACCGACCTTCCCCGCGGAAAGGGGCTCCCGGGGAATTGGAGCAGGATCCCCAGAAAGGCGGGGACGCCCTCGGGCTCCCGGGGACAGTAACAGAGGAACTGCGCCCCGGGAGATGCGCCGAGCTCCCTAAGGGCTGCAGCGCTCGGCGGGACCCGGAGCAGCTCGGAGGGGCTCGGGCGGCGGCTCCGCGGAGGGGGCTGCGGGGCTCCGGGAGCAGCTCGGAGGGGCTCGGGCGGAGGAAGAAGCTCCGCGCGGAGGGGGCTGCGCGGCTCCGGGAACAGCTCGGAGGGGCTCGGGCGGCGGCTCCGCGGAGGGGGCTGCGCGGCTCCGGGAACAGCTCGGAGGGGCTCGGGCGGAGGAAGAAGCTCCGCGGAGGGGGCTGCGCGGCTCCGGGAACAGCTCGGAGGGGCTCGGGCGGCAGCTCCGCGGAGGGGGCTGCACCGCCAGGAGCGCGAATCCAACAGCGCAGGCCCCGGAGCACAGGGCGCCGGGACACAGCCCAGGATCCGGCCTTCCCCGGGACAGGCAGAGGCCGGGAGGGCCCAGGACAGCGAGGACGCTCCTGCCCGGAGCTGAGCAGATCAGCGGCCCCGCCCGGGAGCCCCCAGGCCCTGCAGAAGGAGAGCCCCGGAGCTACTGCGGGGGCTGGATCCAGGGTCCCAGAGCTGCCCCCGCCACTGTGGCTTCCTCCCGGGGCCTCACGGGGTGAACAACCCCCACTGAGCCCTGCACCAGGCAGGGGGGGAGCAGCTCCCCCAGGTGCTCACACCTGAGAATCAGCACAGCAGGCCCCTCCCCCAGAAGACCAGCGAGACGGACCAGTTCCAAGGGAAGTCAAGGGACTTAAACTACACAGAATCGGAAGATACTCCCCGTGGTTTTTTTTGTTTTTGTTTTTTGTTTTGTTTTGTTTTGTGCTTTTTTCTTTCTTTCTTCTTGATTTCTGATTGCTTCCCCCACCCCCCTTTTTTTTCTTTTTTCTCCTCTTTCTTTTTCTTTCTTTTTCTTCTCTTTTCCCCTTTTTTTTCTTCTTTCTCTTTTTTCTTTTTCTCTTTTCTTTCCTTCTCTCTCTTTTTCTCCTTTTCCCAATACAACTTGTTTTTGGCCACTCTGCACTGACCAAAATGACTAGAAGGAAAACCTCACCTCAAAAAAAAAGAATCAGAAACAGCCCACTCTCCCACAGAGTTACAAAATATGGATTACAATTCAATGTCAGAAAGCCAATTCAGAAGCACTATTATACAGCTACTGGTGGCTCTAGAAAAAACCATAAAGGACTCAAGAGACTTCATGACTGCAGAATTTAGATCCAATCAGGCAGAAATTAAAAATCAATTAAATGAGATGCAATCCAAGCTAGAAGTCCTAACGAGGAGGGTTAACGAGGTGGAAGAACGAGTGAGTGACATAGAAGACAAGTTGATGGCAAAGAGGGAAACTGAGGAAAAAAGAGACAAGCAATTAAAAGATCATGAGGATAGATTAAGTGAAATAAATGGCAGCCTGAGGAAGAAAAACCTACGTTTAATTGGGGTTCCTGAGGGCGCCGAAAGGGACAGAGGGCCAGAATACATATTTGAACAAATCCTAGCTGAAAACTTTCCTAATCTGGGAAGGGAAACAGGCATTCAGATCCAGGAGATAGAGAGATCCCCCCCTAAAATCAACAAAAACCGTTCAACACCTCGACATTTAATAGTGAAGCTTGCAAATTCCAAAGATAAGGAGAAGATCCTTAAAGCAGCAAGAGAAAAAAAGTCCCTGACTTTTATGGGGAGGAATATTAGGGTAACAGCAGACCTCTCCACAGAGACCTGGCAGGCCAGAAAGGGCTGGCAGGATATATTCAGGGTCCTAAATGAAAAGAACATGCAACCAAGAATACTTTACCCAGCAAGGCTTTCATTCAAAATGGAAGGAGAGATAAAGAGCTTCCAAGACAGGCAGGAACTGAAAGAATATGTAACCTCCAAACCAGCTCTGCAAGAAATTTTAAGGGGGACTCTTAAAATTCCCCTTTAAGAAGAAGTTCAGTGGAATAATCCACAAAAAAAAGGACTGAATAGATATGATGACATTAAACTCATATCTATCAATAGTAACTCTGAACGTGAACGGGCTTAATGACCCCATCAAAAGGCTCAGGGTTTCAGACTGGATAAAAAAGCAGGACCCATCTATTTGCTGTCTGCAAGAGACTCATTTTAGACAGAAGGACACCTACAACCTGAAAATAAAAGGTTGGAGAACCATTTACCATTCAAATGGTCCTCAAAAGAAAGCAGGGGTAGCCATCCTCATATCAGATAAATTAAAATTTACCCCGAAGACTATAGTGAGAGATGAAACTCAAACTATATCAAACTCAAAGGATCTATCCAACAAGAGGACTTAACAATCCTCAATATATATGCCCCGAATGTGGGAGCTGCCAAATATTTAAACCAATTAATAACCAAACTCAAAAAAAAAAAAAAATAACCAAACTCAAGAAATACCTTGATAATAATACACTTATACTTGGTGACTTCAATCTAGCTCTTTCTACCCTCGATAGGTCTTCTAAGCACAACATCTCCAAAGAAACGAGAGCTTTAAATGATACACTGGACCAGATGGATTTCACAGATATCTACAGAACTTTACATCCAAACTCAACTGAATACACATTCTTTCTCAAGTGCACATGGAACTTTCTCCAGAATAGACCACATACTGGGTCACAAATCGGGTCTGAACTGATACCAAAAGATCGGGATAGTCCCCTGTATATTCTCAGACCATAATGCCTTGAAATTAGAACTTAATCACAACAAGAAGTATGGAAGGACCACAAACACGTGGAGGTTAAGGACCATCCTGCTAAAAGATGAAAAGGTCAACCAGGAAATTAAGGAAGAATTAAAAAGATTCATGGAAACTAATGAGAATGAAGATACAACCATTCAAAATCTTTGGGATGCAGCAAAAGCAGTCCTGAGGGGGAAATACATCGCAATACAAGCATCCATTCAAAAACTGGAGAGATATCAAATTCAAAAGCTCACCTTACACATAAAGGAACTAGAGAAAAAGCAACAAATAGACCCCACCCCCAGCAGAAGAAGACAGTTAATTAAAATTTGAGCAGAACTCAATGATATCGAGACCAAAAGAACTGTGGAACAGATCAACAGAACCAGGAGTTGGTTCTTTGAAAGAATTAATAAGATAGATAAACCATTAGCCAACCTTATTAAAAAGAAGAGAGAGAAGACTCAAATTAATAAAATCATGAATGAGAAAGGGGACATCACTACCAACACCAAGGAAATACAAACGATTTTAAAAACATATTATGAACAGCTGTACGCCAATAAATTAGGCAATCTAGAAGAAATGGACGCATTCCTGGAAAGCCACAAACTACCCAAACTGGAGCAGGAAGAAATAGAAAACCTGAACAGGCCAATAACCAGGGAGGAAATTGAAGCAGTCATCAAAAACCTCCCAAGACACAAGAGTCCAGGGCCAGATGGCTTCCCAGGGGAATTCTATCAAACGTTTAATGAAGAAATCATACGTATTCTACTAAAGCTGTTTGGAAAGATAGAAAGAGATGGAGTACTTCCAAATTCGTTCTATGAGGCCAGTATCACCTTAATTCCGAAACCAGACAAAGACCCCACCAAAAAAGAGAATTACAGACCAATATCCCTGATGAACATGGATGCAAAAATTCTCAACAAGATACTAGCCAATAGGATCCAACAACACATTAAGAAAATTATTCACCATGACCAAGTAGGATTTATCCCTGGGACACAAGGCTGGTTCAACACTCGTAAAACCATCAATGTGTTTCATCATATCAGCAAGAGAAAAACCAAGAACCATATGATCCTCTCATTAGATGCAGAGAAAGCATTTGACAAAATACAGCATCCATTCCTGATCAAAACCCTTCAGAGTGTTGGGATAGAGGGAACTTTCCTTGACATCTTAAAAGCCATTTACGAAAAGCCCACAGCAAATATCATTCTCAATGGGGAAGCACTGGGAGCCTTTCCCCTAAGATCAGGAACAAGACAGGGATGTCCACTCTCACCACTGCTGTTCAACATAGTTCTGGAAGTCCTCGCCTCAGCAATCAGACAACAAAAAGACATTAAAGGCATTCAAATTGGCAAAGAAGAAGTCAAACTCTCCCTCTTCGCCGATGACATGATAATCTACATAGAAAACCCAAAAGCCTCCACCCCCAGATTGCTAGAACTCATACAGCAATTTGGTAGCGTGGCAGGATACAAAATCAATGCCCAGAAATCAATGGCATTTCTATACACTAACAATGAGACTGAAGAAAGAGAAATTAAGGAGTCAATCCCATTTACAATTGCACCCAAAAGCATAAGATACCTAGGAATAAACCTAACCAAAGAGGTAAAAGATCTATACCCTAAAAACTATAGAACACTTCTGAAAGAAATTGAGGAAGACACAAAGAGATGGAAAAATATTCCATGCTCATGGATTGGCAGAATTAATATTGTAAAAATGTCAATGTTACCCAGGGCAATTTATACGTTTAATGCAATCCCTATCAAAATACCATGGACTTTCTTTAGAAAGTTGGAACAAATCATCTTAAGATTTGTGTGGAATCAGAAAAGACCCCGAATAGCCAGGGGAATTTTAAAAAAGAAAACCATAGCTGGGGGCATCACAATGCCAGATTTCAGGTTGTACTACAAAGCTGTGGTCATCAAGACAGTGTGGTACTGGCACAAAAACAGACACATAGATCAATGGAACAGAATAGAGAACCCAGAAGTGGACCCTGAAATGTACGGTCATCTAATATTTGATAAAGGAGGAAAGACTATCCATTGGAAGAAAGACAGTCTCTTCAATAAATGGTGCTGGGAAAATTGGACATCCACATGCAGAAGAATGAAACTGGACCACTCTCTTTCACCATACACAAAGATAAAATCAAAATGGATGAGAGATCTAAATGTGAGACAAGATTCCATCAAAATCCTAGAGGAGAACACAGGCAACACCCTTTTTGAACTCGGCCACAGTAACTTCTTGCAAGATACATCCACGAAGGCAAAAGAAACAAAAGCAAAAATGAACTATTGGAACTTCATCAAGATAAGAAGCTTTTGCACAGCAAAGGATACAGTCAACAAAACTAAAAGACAACCTACAGAATGGGAGAAGATATTTGCAAATGACATATCATTTGGAAGATATTTGCTAGTTTCCAAAATCTATAAAGAACTTATTAAACTCAACACCAAAGAAACAAACAATCCAATCATGAAATGGGCAAAAGACATGAAGAGAAATCTCACAGAGGAAGACATGGACATGGCCAACACGCACATGAGAAAATGCTCTGCATCACTTGCCATCAGGGAAATACAAATCAAAAGCACAATGAGATACCACCTCACACCAGTGAGAATGGGGAAAATTAACAAGGCAGGAAACAACAAATGTTGGAGAGGATGCGGAGAAAAGGGAACCCTCTTACACTGTTGGTGGGAATGTGAACTGGTGCAGCCACTCTGGAAAACTGTGTGGAGGTTCCTCAAAGAGTTAAAAATAGACCTGCCCTACGACCCAGCAATTGCACTGTTGGGGATTTACCCCAAAGATTCAGATGCAATGAAACGTCAGGACACCTGCACCCCGATGTTTCTATCAGCAATGGCCACAATAGCCAAACTGTGGAAGGAGCCTCGGTGTCCATCGAAAGATGATGGATAAAGAAGATGTGGTCTATGTATACAATGGAATATTCCTCAGCAATTAGAAACGACAAATACCCACCATTTGCTTCTACGTGGATGGAACTGGAGGGTATTATGCTGAGTGAAATCAGTCAATCGGAGAAGGACAAACAGTGTATGTTCTCATTCATTTGGGGAATATGAATAATAGTGAAAGGGAATATAAAGGAAGGGAAAAGAAATGTTGGGAAATATCAGGAAGGGAGACAGAACATAAAGACTCCTAACTCGGGGAAACGAACTAGGGGTGGTGGAAGGGGAGGAGGGCGGGTGTTGGAGGGGAATGGGTGACGGGCACTGAGGTGGACACTTGACGGGATGAGCACTGGGGGTTTTTCTGTATGTTGGTAAATTGAACACCAATAAAAGTTAATTAAAAAAAAAATCCTATCTTCAATGTGTGAATGTTTTCCCCCATAAATTCTAAGCTGTATTATGGCTCTTTTAACCAGTCCTTTTGCCAATTTGAGAGAAGAAAAAGTGCCGTCTTTTATTATTTAAATTTTTATTTCTTCAGTTATGAATAGTGGTATGAGACAGGATATGATCCTAGTCATTTTAATATGTTCTCTCTGTTCATATGCTTTCCAAATTTTGAAGTTTTCTTTGTGCAAATTTTAAGTATTCTCTATATCAGGACATTAGTATATTTTGTAAAATAAAGAGTTTTCAAAGGAGCACCTGGGTGGCTCAGTTAAGCACTTGACTCTTGGTTTTGGTTCACGTTATGATCTCAGGGTCGTGAGATTGAGCCCCACATGAGACTCTGAGATCAATGCAGAGTCTGCTTTAGATTGTCCCTCCTCCTTGCCCTCTGCCCTCTGCCCCAATTGGGCTCTCTCTCTCTCTTTCATAAATAAGTAAACAAATAAATAAATAAAATATTTTTAAAAGTTACCTGAAGTCTAAAAACTAAGGTGCTGTAAGCACAAAGTTCTTAATTTCTGCCAACATGGAGGAGAAAGGGGCTAAATTTTAAGAGGGTGACTTAAAAAAAGGAAGTGAAGACTTAAATGAGCATGTCACACATTTGCCTTAAACTAATGTTTATTTTCTGAAAGAAGTTCTATCCAGATGGGGAGATTTTCCCCAAATTCTCCTTTAACAAGTGGTAAGGGCTTCATTCTGATTCAGTCTTCTTCCCAGTGGTAAAGACAGAGGAGCACACCTAATGTCTATAGAAGTTGAGGATGGCTTTGCGTGCCCGTACATATCCACTGGAATTATGTGGTACATTTCAACTTCAGTGCAGACTACTACCTAGAAGAGAAATTACTTCATTTTTTTTCTGCTTTTTCACTAGTGATTTTTGACTTGCATAATCATGCCACTATTATTTTGTTTTTCTGTACTAGCCCTATTAGTTGATATTTAATATTCCATTTGAAATGTATTACTTTACTGGCATTAGATTTGATAATAGTAGTAGTAACTCATAAGTGTGTGTCAGACAGGGTTCTAGGAACCTTTTTTTTTTTTTTTTCAGTTCCTCACAGATTTCCGTGGTGGTGCCGGAGCTGGTGATTTATGCACCATCCCTTGTTATATACCTGTGATGAAGTAGTCTGATCCATTCCTGGGCCAAGAATTTGCATTATTCTTACTTCCACAATTAGATACTAGTTTTGATTAACTTGCAACTTAGTCTACATATTATAGTTCTAACTATAAAATACTAAGTCTGGAGATACATGACATACATTTACCAACTCAATGAGCTGTCCTTCTAGCCAAATCTGATTCAAGATGTCTGACTTAGAAAAAAAAAAAAAAAGGTATTCTAATATACAAATAAACCAAAGGGAACTTCACAATGAGCAGGGACTAACTTACAGAATAGCAGAAGTGAGTTCCATTGTCTTTTCTGGCTGTCTTTCTTTTAGTCAATCTTACATGCAGGAGCCTTTCCAAGTTAACAAAATCTCTAGGTTTATAGGTCCCAATCCTTAATTCCTAGGTGATTTCAAATGTCTTGGATTACCTACCCAAAATATGACACCTAAAACGCAAATTACGAAGCATCGTGTTGGCTGCTGTTGAATGTTGATTTTTAATGGAGAAAGACAGTGAGGGGTGGGTGGACTCTAGTTTCAAGGCATCCTTGGGTGCCAGCAAAGACTGCTTTTGCTTATGAGCAGTCTTGTGCTTCTGTCCTGTGGTCCTTGCTTTCTTTCCGTCCTGTTGTCAATGAAGTCTGAACAGAGAGAAAAGAAATGCTGACCAAGGATGCATACAAATTTTTAGTCCAATACTTAAGTACATATTCTTTAAATGTTGATTATCAAGAACTTCTTTCCCTTTTTTCCCTGCTTCACAATTATCTTTTCCCCAAAAAGCAGTAAATAACTCATGGCTAGCTATTTGTACTGGGAAATTGGGTTGAGAAATCTTTAGTATCCAAATGAAGGCATTTGGTGAATACAAGAACAGAGGATAATACTGTTGTTAGTATTTTGAAATATTCTGCCATCACAAACAGAATGCAACAGATAAAAAAATTCATGAAGTTACAGTCAAATAGACATAAAGAGGAAAAAAGGTGTCAAGGAAAGATTCACATACATTTTGACAGTTGAACACAAAGGATGCAGGGCAAAAAAATCATATTTTAACTTTTTGTAGCATGATACTTAGATCAGAGGTAAAATATTTCTCATTCTAGATCCACTTATATTGTATTAAGCTAAGATTTTCTCCAAAATTTTATTTTATTTTCCTGCTTTATTATTGCCTTCAGAGCAACTATAGAACTATTTATGTTTCTCATCTAGTCTTCAAGACTGTGATACTACACACTAAATGGGAGGGTTTTTTAAATTTATTTTGTACTTAATTTAATTCTTTTAATATTTTAAAACTCTTTAGTAGTGAGTTTCTAAATGTATTAAACTGTGACCAGAGACTAAATCCTGTATCATTTTTATCAGTTATAGGATATATCTGTACTATTTTATAGACATTAGAAAATGCACATTAATTTTAGGATATAAATTTTTATATAAATTTTAGGTATCTATAACCAAACCCAAATGCATACAAACACAATTAAATTATATTATTTACATTATCCAAATATCATGTACTTAATACATTTTGATTTATCTGTCATTAATTTCTAGTGATATAAGAATAGCTCAAAGTAAAATGAAGTTTTGATGTATTCTATATTGACTTATTTGAATGTACCTATGTGTTAATTTACATCTAAGGGTCTATATAAATCTTTTTAATATTAATATGCATTTTTATGTTAAATCACTTTGTTGCATAATCAAATTATTTTTATCTTGAAATCTATTGTGACTGAGATTAGTATTGCCTCCTCCATTTTTGTTTGTATTTAGATAATATATTTTGCTCAGCTTTTATGAAATATAGATGTAGATGTGCTATTTTGAGCCTCATATCATTAGATTTTATTTCTTATATTAAGCAAAAGTATGTTCTTTTTGCTGAGAAGGCTAACTCATTTATATTTATTGGCAAAAGTGGTGTTTTTATGTTTTCATTTACTTATTTAAAAATGTTTTCATATTTTAATGTTTCATCAACAATTTTGTTCTTCTTTTCCTGACTATGTAAAAACTAAAAATCTTAAAATATTGAAGCTGATCTTTGTCTTGTGGTCAGTGCTCTAAGGCAATTTTCTAAGGCACTCTATCCTATATCTTAGCAAGTGTGTTCTGTCTGGTTCAAAATGGATATATTCTCAGTCTCATCTGTTTTTAAACATAGAAAATATAAAATCTGATAACTCAATTTATTTTCAGAAAAAAATACAGTAGCAGATGCTACAAGTTCATGCCTTATTTCTTCTTATTAACTTAAATGTCAACTGAATTAACTGAAACTTTTCTCCTGCTTAGAATTTATCCCAGTAATTTCAACTGTGGGAAATTTTTATTTCCTGGGGAATAACTGTCAATATCTGGAGATATTTTTTTTCTCATGACTGATGAAAGGGTGCTATTGGCGTCTAGGAAATAGAGGTCAGGGGTGCTGGTAAACATTTTACATCATACAGGACAACAAAGAATTATTTGGTCAAAATATTAGTCTTGCCTAGATTAAGAGTCCATGCCTTAACCTAATATTTGATCTCTAATGTTAGAAATATTCTGTTATTAAAAAGAGATTTTCCTTTTTTTTTTTTTTTTTTTTTTTTTGAGATTTTCAGGTAAGAAACTAGAGATCCTCAGAAGCAGTTGCCTGGTACTCAAACATATTATCCTAGGTCAATTAGTGAGGGATGAAAGTTAAGGTGGAAAAAAAAAATTGCCACAGTTTCTTTCTCCCTGTTATGGCTGAATTATGTCTCCCCAAAATTCATATGTTGAAGTCTTAACTCCCAGTACCTTAGGATGTGGATGTATTTGAGAAAAGGCCTATAAGTAGGTAATTAAAATAAGTTCATACGGGCAGGTCCTAAACTGACTGGTGGCCTTAAAAGAGGAGATCAGGACACAGACACACACAGAGGGAATATCATGGGAAGACAATGAAAGAAGATGGCCCTCTATTTAGTCAAGGAGAGAAGATGTCAGAAGAAACGAACCTTGCTGACACCTTGATCTTAGATTTCTAGACTCCAGAACTAGGAAGAAATGTACTTCTGTTGTTTCGGCCACCTAGTCTGTGGTACTTTGTTATGACTGCTCTACCCAACTCAAAAACTCTCCCTATAACCTGTACCTCTGAGTGACTTAATCTCAATAAGGCCATATTTAATAACCATGAAAAACAAACAAACAAATAAACCAGACCTGAAAGGCCTGGTTCATGAAGTTTGTGTGTGCTTGCTGCTCTTGGAAGCACTATAACCATCTTCTTGCAAACAACCCTGGCTAACTTGCTGATGATGAGAAACATACGGCTCAGCAACCACTTTTTCCCATTCACCAGCCCCATTTTCCCCAGCCAACAGTCATCTAACATGCAGAAGTGGAGGCCCCTGGGTGAGCAGAGATTGCTCACCAGTGCACAACACAAATTACTCATCCACAGAATCTTGAGTTAAGTAAGCCACAATGATTTGGGTGGTTTGTTATGGTGGCAAAAGCTAATGGGAGGTAACCAGTAAAAACTTACAAGTTAAAGGTCATTTTCCTTAGATTTTAGCTTCCGCAATAATAGTTAGATTCCTTTCTTAGGACTCTGACTAGGAAAAGTCTACCACTTGCTATTGCCATCAGCAGACTGGACATTTTTCTTAGTCCTTTGTTGTAAATCAGCTAATTTCCTTGAGACTCTCAGATTCAGCAAATGTAGGCCAATAGCCAAAAGCCATTAAACTGTGGATATTATCAAGGGGAAAATAGGATGCCTTCAGTACTCAGATAAGTGCTACACTAAACTCAAAAGACGGATTATAACAAAAGTTGGGGGAGTATATTTTTTGATACCATTTATTATATTGCACCGCTTGACACAGTGTACTATATTGTGCCTATAAATCAGTTGTAGCAAATTATTTAATGATGCATTAACTGTAGAATTTCACATACATTACTGTTCTTTAGCCAATGTTGAGTGCTTTTTCAATAGCTTAATCCATCCCCGAAGTACTGGAGCACACATAGTCATCCATCATTGCAAGACACATAGTTTGAACTGCAGTTTTCTTATATTCTTTTATTTCATATAAAAGTAGCCCTATCAATAGGAGGTCAGATACCAAATAAGAGCTTCCATTAAATGTACACTTAAAAGTCTATGCAAAAGGTGTGTCCTTCATCCTTCTTTAAAGTCTTATTTATTGACTTATTCTCTCCTCTTCTACTCTCCTCTGCCCGCCCCCCACTGTAACTTAGAGGGGCAAATGTACACAAAATAGAACTGGGAGATACATTTTGGAAAGATAACTTGAAAAAATGACTTAAAACATGGTCATAAGACATATTAGATAGGGATAACTAAATAACTTGAATAAAACCCAATATAAACTTGTTTCTTGGAAACTTGCATCATTAATTTTGTGGCTTGCATTAATTTAATAATCCAAACAAGTTTCACACACATCCCAGGCAGACAGTAAGTAGAAAATGTATTATTGGAGCTATCATTAAGCAGGGAGGCCTGAAAATGCTTATTTATCCCTACTCCCTCCTGAAATTTAACTAAAATGATAGTAATTAAATATGAAAGTTACTAATCCACAAGGAACCTTCAAAATTAAATCAGGGATTAGAGTTTTAATTTTGAATGACTCAGTATATGGATATTGCTTTCCTTCAAATGCTCACTGCAAAACCTTGTAGTTATCCGGAACTACTCTTTCTCTCAAGCCTCACATAAAATCCTTCAGCAAATCTTTTTAGCTCAAGCTTTAAATTATGTCTGACTTCTCACATACCCACCACGGTGCAAAACACTGTCACCTTTCATCTAGATTATTACAGTTGCTTTCTAGCTGGTTCTTCTTCTCATACTCTTGTATAAAAGCAACAGTGGGGGATCCCTGGGTGGCGCAGCGGTTTAGCGCCTGCCTTTGGCCCAGGGCGTGATCCTGGAGACCCGGGGTCGAATCCCACGTCAGGCTCCCAGTGCATGGAGCCTGCTTCTCCATCTGCCTGTGTCTCTGTCTCTTTCTCTCTCTCTCTGACTATCATAAATAAATAAAAAAAAATTTAAAACAAATTAAAAAATAAAAATAAAAAATAAAAGCAACAGTGATAAAATGAAAGTCATAGTATTTCAACCATCTTCTCAAAACTCTCCAAAGTGAAGAAAGTCTACCCAGTGCAGATGTACTAGTCTTAATTGACTGGCAAGGCTTCTTCCAACCTGAACTTCTCTCCATCCTCCATTCCTAGAGTTTCCTCTCCTCTGGGTGTTAGAACATCCTGCCTCAGGCTTTTGCATTCCTCTCTCTCTCTGAAACATTCCGTCCTCAAAACAGTTCACTTTTTATTTTCTTCAGGTTTCTCCTATTATCCCCACATCAGCAAGGCCTTCTTCTGTTAGCCCAACACAAAATAGCACCCCCCCAACTCCACTCTGATGCCTTCACCCTGAGTCTGCAGTATTTTTCTCCATAGTACCTATCATTCTATCATTATCTGATTTCTATGCCCAATTATTTCTAATTATCTATCTTTCCACGTTAGAATTTAACTGTTGTGAGTACAGGACTTTTCCTTATGTATATGGTCTGTATCCGGCATACAGAAGAATGTCTGGTATTTAACAGTAGGAGTGAACATAAGTTTGTTGCATGATAAAATGAATGATTACATTGTAATATATCATATCCAAGAGGTGAGAGGTGCTCTACCGCCAAGATCATTCATTCTGGAAACCTTCAATTTTGACCTACTTCCTATTTCTATCTTGTCTGTTTTTCTCAAATACTCCTTTTAGGCTTAAAACTTCTCCCTGCTATTAAACTTCAACATTTCAGCCCATCAGTGGACCAACTCCACGATTCTATCACTTTTTGTCGTCTCTTTGCTAGAGGTACCAAGACCTCACCGTTAGTCTTCTCCAAGAGGTTACCATCAATAAGTTAGTGCTACGTTTCCATGCTAGCTTCTGTCATGGTCTTTTGATAATGGTCAGACATTAGAAAGTACTACTGTCTGTGTTCTCTGCCTTGATTGTCAAGCTGCCAGTTATTGCTACAACATTCCACAAGACCATACTCTTTGGATGCATCATGCATTTTTTTTTTCAAAATTATATTAGCTCTTTCAGACTAGGGTATTTGGTAAAGAAAGCATATGTGTGTTTTTAAAACACTGAACAATTCATTATAGAAATAAATAAATAAATAAATAAAAAGTAATAAATAAATAATAAATAATGTTTCTCTTTGACCCGCTTATCTTGTGCCTGACACTAATACTGCAGTATATGGTAACTAACTAGAATTTAAATAAGAATTTGGGAACCCCTGGGGGGCTCAGTGGTTGAGCTTCTGCCTTTGGCTCAGGTTGTGATCCATAACCTGAGGGTCCTCCCTCCATGCAGGGAAGCTGCTTCTTCCTCTGCCTCTCTCTCTATGTATGTCTCTCATGAATAAATAAATAAAATCTTTTTTAAAAAAGAATTTGAAACAACGAAAATAAATAAAATTTAAAAATAAAGAAATAAATAAAAATAAGCTCTCTTAACAGAGCTTGGCGCCTGCCCAATTATAGCTCAAAATCCTTTTTAAGGGAATGGTATTAGAGTATAATGTGTTTCAATTAATAAATTAATTCTCAAAGGCTTTCCTATTTCATGAGAGACTTTTGATTTATGGAGAAGTACCCAATGTTGATACATAAATATCACCTAAATAAGTGATGATATCTAAGTTTTATGATCCTGAGGCAAAATCTAAAAACAAACAAGAAGACTAATAATATAGATCACTAAAAGTAAAGCAGCAGTCTACCTTCTAGTTTTCCATTAACTAGAAAATGCCATGAACATTACTTCCTAGTATAGGTCTTTGTCAACTCTTGTCGAACCTGTTTAGTGTTCAATATCTGCCTATATTGTCCTCTGATCATTGCTATGATTCAGTACCTTTCTGACTCTTGATTGCCTCCCTGGATCTATGGTGTGTCATCTGATCTTCAGGACTCTTTTATTCCTGGCTGTGCCCGTTTGTACCAATTCTGTCTAATATCATCTTGACATTCTATCATAATTTCTCACCTATGTTTCACCTTTAAGCTTCTCTTTCATTCTTAATAAATAAACAAACGAACAACAAACTTCTTTTCCAATACCTTCTTTTTGTCTTCTTTTGCTCTCAGATGTATCCTCCCTCCTCTTAAAGGTATTCCTTTCACTTTATATCATGTTTCCATTATTTCCTTTCTTCTCTGATTTTTTTTTCTCTTTTCTCTCTCTCTCTGTTCTTTACTTTCTCTACCTCCATAAAGATAACCATCTCCATTTCTCCCCTAACCTAAATTCAAAATAATTTCTCTGAATTCAACTACCTGTTATGAACACTTAATTATCTCTTGTCCTTATTGACAGGACAGTCTGTAGTCTTTATTTCTATTTTCTCCTCAAATATTAGCACAGTCCTTACTACATCTTGAAAGACTGTTCTTACCATCCCATTCCATATTTCAACAAACATTCCTCTCAAAATAATAAATGTCCTTATTATCTCCAAATTGTCGATGACTATTCTTTAGTTCTTGTTTTTTTCTGTATTTAAATTATCTTTTATTTTTAACATTGTTTTATTCCTCAGCTTTAATAGTCTCCATACTTCTGGATTTTTACTTCATAGATCACTTTTTTCTTATTCATCTCTGACATCTCTTCAACCTTATTATAACAGTCTTTTCCTAATCCAGTATGCACTCTTTAGAGTTTTAACTCCTTATTCTTTTTACATTTTTTGCTCTGAGATATTTCATCAGCCTCTTAGTTACATAGACATGGTAGTTGAAGGTAATGAACGAGTGTATAAATCAACAATCTTTCTTTAAAGTTCTATGATTGGATTGTGGAGGATATTGAAGATAATTAACTAAATATACAATGACTTAGCACATTTGTAGTAATCATATCAGAATTTGTCATTTTCCCACAAGTGCGCTCTTTATAGTAACATCACCCTTTAGTAATTGGCATCTGCCTTATTACAATCAACAAGAATTAATACTTAGAAGTCATGTCTTGCTCTTCTAAGTTTTTCATATTACATACCCTAATAGCTGCCAAAACCTACATATTCTACTTTTTGGTAAATTGCCATTAAACTGATCTAAATTATTATCACTACTTTGTTGGATTGTTTAGTTTCTCTTTGAGAGTGAGGGATTTATTTAATATCTTAAATGACACTAGTGCCTCCATTACTTACTAAGACATCATATAAACAAACACCTCTGAATAATTGCCTAGTCATTCTCACTGCTTATATTAAATTTTGCCCTTTTTTATCTTTTTATAACCTTTCAGCTTTCAACAATCAGGTATTAATGGCCTTTTGACAAGTATTATGAGTTCTTTTTTGTAATTACTGCTAGACCAAACATATGAGTCCTTAAGTATTTGTGTACTTTCTCATATTTGCTCATTACAGTTATTTTTACTGAGAGTCTTTCCCAATAATTCATGTTTTATCTCAATCTCTCAAGCTTATACAATCTTCAAAACCTAGCTTTAAGGCACCTGGGTGGCTCAGTCAGTTAAATGTTTGCCTTCGGCTCAGGTCACAATTCCAGAATCCTGGGAGGCAGTGTTGCATCCAAGCCCCCACATAGGGCTTCCTGCTGGCTGGGAAGTCTGAGTCTTCCTCTACCCCTTCCTCCATCCCAGGTCTTGCACACGCACGCACATTCTCTCTCTCTCACAAATAAATAAAATATTTTTTTAAAATCCTAGCTCTAATGTCGCTTCCTTTATAATCCATTCCTAGTTTATCCCTTATTGATATATTTATCCATAAATTTTCATGACATTATTGTGCATTTTGTGAGGCATTTGTTAAACTGTCTTTTCTTAAGGTTCATACATTCTTTTGAAAAATGTTTATTAAGCACTTCATTTCCTTCTCAATGAGGTCTGACCTACCCACACATTTAACATTACAACCCTTTCCATATACTCATGAACTTATTTTCTATTTTCACAGCGCTCATCAATTTCTAAAGAACCACACATTTATCTATTTACTGTGTTTATTGTATACAATCTTTCTTTTGTACAGTGTGTTGAAAGCTTTATGGATGCAGAAATTTACTTATTTTTTTCACTAACATATTCCAAAATCTAAAATATGTTTGGCACTAAGTATACATTCAACAAAAGTTTGTTGATGAATGAGCACTGACTGCATTCCACTGACTGCAATAAATAAAATAGACAAAATCCATGATTTTCCTATTCAGGGGATTATGATATAGCGAGGGAAATTGATAGTAAACACAAAATTAACCTAAAAGTAAAAGTGTTGAAAAGGAAACTAATAACTTACCTGCACAAATGACACGTAGGCTAAATCCTGAGAGTATATAGATGCTCTTCTTCAATGAGCTGTCCAGATGGAAAAAAATAGCACATGTGAAAACACTAAACTCTAAAATTTTCATGCAGCTTAAGAGATGTGAGGAAGATGTTCATAAAGAGATTAGAGAGGGAAGCCTGGGTCATATATAAGATTTTATTCTAAAGCATTGACAGGTCATTACAGAATTTTAAAACAATGGAACTATATACAGTAATTGTATTCATATATTTGAAAAACCACTCTGGCTGTTGGATAAGAAATGAATTGGAGAAGAGTTAATTAAGTAAAAACCTGCCTGGTAGCCTATTACAACAGTTTATGTAGAGGAGGATGGTGACAGAGTTAAGATGGTAACCCATGGAGAAAAGTGAAAGTAAGTTCTTTGTTTACTTGATTTTTTACAGGGAACATTACAAATAGCTTGAGGGCAAGAGGCAGCTACATTTTAGCTGTTGTCTGCATGGCCCCTTTATGTTGAGGGAACATGAGGTTGAGATCCAGATATACCAGGATTTGTAGTTCCCTTTCCTCCTTTTTAAGCTACGTGGTTTTGGTTAAGTACTCAGCTCTTTAAACCTCTGTTTCTCTGTGTATATATTGAAAGTAATCACATGCCACTTATCAAACTTTGGTAAAGGGTAAACAGTGTATACAAATCTAACAGAGATGGGTTAACAGAGATTGCTATCTGTAGTAGGCTCTGAATAAATACATGCCCCTAATGCACTACATAGTTCTTTGAGTACTCTTTTACACTCACATTCACTCAAAAAATTTTGTAAATACAGGTGCCATATAACTTTGAGAGAACTTTGATTTCCTTTTCAAAAATTCAAGTAAACAAACCTTTAAATTATGTTTAAAATGAGCTTAACCATTCTTAAATGATTACCGACATTCAAAACCACTGATTGGAATAATAAGATATCTAAAATAAATAAATTATTCTCCAAATTTAATTTATATATACTTCAAATGACACTTTTTAGTTTGGGGATCACTACTCTTTCCACAGCTTACTGAGTTTTATCTTTCCATTTTCATTTTGATATATCTTTCGGGGTCAAAAACAGAACAGATAATTACTTAAGGACATACATATGAAATTTATTAAATGGGCTTAATCACATTACTTTGCTAGCAATTTACTGGCAATTTTTAAATAAACATTCCTTTTCTGCTGGCATCTCCATATATCTTCTAGAAGTGTACATGCTTCATATACCCAATAATTGAATAATCCCTTTTCTTTTTATTTTATAAATGAGCAACCTGAGTCCTAAGGTGATTAATTGGTGTACTCAACATTACAGTTGCTTGATGTCAGAGTTTATTTAGTCTTCGATTTCTATGTTAGCATGTCTTTCGGCTACACCACCTATTTCTTTTACGTTTTGGCTTTACACATATAACCTCTTTTACTAATGTTATTATCCTGACAACCCAGGAAGATTCAGTGAAAACAAAAAGAGAGAGAAAGAGAGCAAGGAAAGGAGGGAGAGGAGAAGAGAAAGGGAGAGAGAAATTAGAGGGTTGGGCTTTTGTGGCTAGAAGCTAGGGGACGCCCATTGTTGCTGGGCACCTCCAGAAGCCAGGAAAAGGTAAGGAAGGGTTCTTTCTCAGAGTTGTGGGAGAAATTTTCGCCATGCTGACACTTTCATTTTGAACTTCTAGCTTCCAGAACTGTGAGACAATAAATTTCTGTTGTGTTAAACCACCCAGTTTGTGGTGCTTTGTTACAGCAGCCCTAGCAAACTGATACAGTCATTATCATCATCATCTTCTGAACATTTTGTTGCTAAGAATGACTGCTAAGGGTCTCCGCTGTAAATTTATGATTTTTGAACTGCTTCCAAAAGCTCCCATAAGGGGGAAACTCCTAACACATCAGATTTGCGAAATCTCCATTGTTGCAAAAAGGGCTTGATCTTCCTCACCAGAATATAAAGAAAAGATAATTTGTTCAGGGACATGTAGATTTGGAAGTTTCAAAACTCATTATTACAGCTGAGGTGAGCTATGGATCTTTGCTGGGTCTGCAGATTTCCACTGAACATCTGGCTTTGGAAAAGAGGAAAGAAATGCCTCAATTGATTACCAGGTTCAAGAAATACTGTTTCAGTGATCAAGTAGGCCATATTGAGATTATTAAAATATTAAATTATTAAGTCATTGACTAGGTTTTTTTGTTTTTTTTTTTTACTGTGGGCACAAACATTAATCATTTGTAATCATTATCTTTATTATGAAATCTAGACTTACATATATTGATCGATCACAGAAACTTTAAGAAGCACATGTGACTAAGTAATGCAAAAACATAGTATTGGAAAAATATCTCCTTTGGTTATCCACATGGAAACATTCAAGTTTTGATTTAACCTCATTTGATTGTAGTATGGCCCGTAAAAATATGGGGCAAGCTTTTAAATGGCACCTATTTAAAATGACATGCCAATGAAACACGGCAAAATGAATCTCAGGGGAAGACAACTTAATAAGACTATAAATTTCTCAATATAAATTTAAATGAAATGCCTTACGAGATCGTGAAGGATTGCTGGTTAGCCCCTGGCTATCAGGGAAATGGTGGAAAGGTCCCATGAGAACAAGAGCTTCTGAGAAAGGAAGGTTTTCTGTAAAAGGGGGATGTTATGTTGGGAAATTAATCTCAGCTGGAAAACCTAAAAGGGTCGAATTTAATGGGTTTTTGATAACCCTTATGTATATATGTGGTATTACCTAGCTTTGAAGAACATTCTCTTTGTGTAATGGGCTTTGATATAATTTACAACTGCCACTCATTTTTTGAGTTATAAGTGGTATATTTTCCTAACCACCCCAGAACTGACATGCTGTGTGTCAAATCAGAAAATGTTTCATTCCTCTAAAAAGAAAATGCTTTCATCAAAAACTGTTTCTTTCCAGAGAAATACTTGCAACACACATTTTTGACATACATTTTGGGGAAAAATTCTTTTTTTATTATCACAAAAAGTCACTTCAGGCTGTGCTGAGGTACTGATTAATGCTTGCCTGGGTGACACTGAAGGTACTCATGTTTCACTATGCTCTCCAGACAGGCATTAATCGCTTCCAACACACCATGTTGTCATTTCTGCTCCCAGGTTGGAAGCACTTAAAAAAAATGCTTCAAACATGGAGTAAAAAACACAGTAAGGAATAAAGGAAAAAAAAAAAAAAACTACAAGTGGAAGTTGAAAGGACTATCATCTTACTCAGTATTTTTTTTACCTGATTTATTTAAATGATTGCTGAATTAGGAGATTGTGCTAAGCCAATAGGTAGGGAAGAAAATCTTTTTCAATCTTTTGTCTTCAAGTGTCACTAGATGATAAATTAAACATTGAAGTGAAGATTAACGTAACTTACTGAACTTTGTAGGCAAAGTAAGGCTTATTGTTACAGTTATCCTTGACTATAATTTGTAGGGAGGATATTAAGTCTTAAGACTCTATTTGTTTGATCTGAATAAATGAAGGATTTAGACATTGATTAGGCTATGGCAGTCTTTGGCCATGTCACTATGTATGGCTCCTAAAAAACCAGAGGCATCCAAGCACCATTTTCAGCCCTTTCTTCTTTGCACTCTTGAATTAGCTATTAAACTTTCTTCTTTGTACATTGTCAAAATGGCTATCAATAAAAAGTACATGACTGATATTAATGAAGATTGATAGAGTGCTTCTTGTGTATCAGACATAAAATAAGCCTCTTACAAATGCTAGTTTATTTAATTCTCAGAATAATCCTGAAGTGCATTTTAACATTGTTTTTTGTTTGCAGTATTTTGCAAAGTAATGCATACAGAAATTAGATAAATTTTGCAAAACACTAGTTAAGTGAGAGAACCAGAGTTTAAGCCGAATTATATCTGATTCACTACTTTGCCACTACTATAAGGCACTTTACTGATGGCACCTTCAATCTTTTAGGTACTTCATAGAAAGAGTGAAGAACCATGACCATGAGCTGTATAAGTCCATAATAAATGAAATTCCATAAATTTTGAAATGAAAGTCCATAATTTCATAAATTAAAGTCCATAAAAAAAGAAATTAATTGATTGCTTAAAAGTACTGTGATGACACTCAAGGAAGTTTTTTAAATGCATAGTACTTCAGTCATTAGGACCATAAATAATTCTTAAGAGAAAATCATTCTTAATAGAAAACAAGAAGCATTGTCACATGAAAGATGATTTCAACTGGATTGCCTACAAATATGTCCCATAGTCAAGTGTACACTGCAAATTTAATCCTTTAAACATCCTACAATAAAACATAGTAAAGATTACATGTGTTTACCAAGTAAATAAATGAACAAAAGGCTGTACATGGAACATATGAGGATGAGCTTGTTGGTGACGATTATCACTGATTTTTATTGGTTTCAAACCCAATATTGCAAAGGTTTTTGAAAGGTTTACTTATTTGAGTGAGAGAAAGAGAATGCACAAGTCGGGGGAGGGGCAAAGAGAGAGGAAGAGAGAGAATCTCCAGCAGACTTCTCGCTGAGGCCTAGCCTACATGGGGCTCAATCTCACAACCCATGAGATCCTGACCTGAACCGAAATCAAGAATCAGATACTTAACCAACTGAACCACTCAGGAACCCCTGCAAAGGATATTTTTTTAAGTGGTGGAATATTGCATATTTTGGTCATGTCCAGGCTTATACTAAAGAACATTTTGAACTACAATGAGAGGGAGGGAGACAGAGAGACAGAGAGAGGAAGGAAGAAAGCAAGTCTATCTAAAAGACTAGCAAAAAACTGTAATATCACAATCACTACTTTTATAACTTACTCTGATCTTTCTGTTTGCTAACTCTAATTTTCTTATTTTTTCCAATATAGCTTGAGGTTGATTTGTGATGAAGAAAGCTTTAATTTATACTGATCATGTTGCAACAATGAAACTAAAACACGAAAGTATATATCGTATGGGATGATAATATATTAAATATGCAATAATTACATAACATTCACTCCAGTGGGGCATAGGAGTAATGAGCAGTGAATATGTCTCACTCCTATTTTAGTCAGTAAGAGAGTACATTCCCCATAGAGAATTTAAATAGGAAAATAACAGCAAATAAAGGTTGCTCTGTTTTTCATTATTACCATATGGCAATTTTAAATAATGCAAATTAAAAAATACTTCTTGATATGCTGCTCTTTCCTTGCTATTCCACTGATACTCTACTATAAAAATGTATGAAAAACAGGTAAGAGTTAATACTAGCTTATTTAGAACTATGTTTAAGAAGAAATTTTCATAATTAACATATTTTGTGTTTGCGCACTCTCACATTTTCAATTATTGTTTATAATACCTCTAAATACAGGCCCACAGAATTCATAGATAAACATAATATAACTTCTTTCCTAGAGGAGCCCAATGGCAGGGAAGCTGGAGACCCTTGAATATGCTAGTGAAATAAAGCTAATATTACATAGTCTTTAAGTTAATTATTGATATGTTTCTCATAAAAATTCACTACGGCATACACTATAATATGTACTTTTTATATGTGTTTTCAACTTCAAAAAAGTTTATTTAAAAGCTAAAAAGTTTAACTGAATATATGGGGAAATAACTTCATATTAATATCATTAATTATAAAAAATTATATTCATAAAGATTTAATTATGTATTTTTCAATGAAAAACTTTAGTTGTTAAGGCAGTTTTAAATTCACGGAAAAATTGAGTAGAAAGCACAGAGTTCCCATAAGCCCCAGGCCACTGTTGGCATCCTCCATTAGAGTAGTACATTTGGTACACGCAGTTGATGAACCTATACTGACACATTCTGTCAAAGTCTGTATTTTACATTAGGGCTCACCTTGGTGTTGTATATATTCTATGGGTTTGTACATATGTATAGTGACACATACCCATCATTACAATATTATATAGAATATGTATACTGTTCTAAAAACCCTCAGTGTTCCACCAGTTCATTCCCTTCCTCTGCCCAAGCCCTGGCAACCACTGATTTACTTACTGTTTCCACAGTTGCCTTTTCCAGAATGTCATCTAATTGGAATCATAGGGTATTTTCCTTTCAGGAAAATAATAGGCATTTAAGTTTTCGCTATGTCTTTTCATGGCTTGATAGCTCCTTTTTTTTTTTTTTAGCACCGAGTAATATTCCACTATCTGAAACCATGTACCTCTGTTTTTTATGCATTTATCTCCTGAAATATATATTGGTTACTTCCAGATTTGGGCAATTATGAATAAGGCTACTATGAAGATTCATGTGTACACTTTTCTTTAAAGTAGGTTCCATGCCCGGGGTGGAAGCTGAGGCAGGCTTGAATTTATGACACTGAGATCAAGACCTGAGATGAAATCTAGAGTCACATGCTCAACCAACCAAGCCACTCAGGCTCAATGTACATTTGTGTAACTTTTTTGTGTGTAAACATAAGTCTTCAGCTCCTTTGGGTAAATGCCGTGGAGTATTATCATTGATGGTATGATAAGAATATGTTTTGTTTTATAAGAAAGATTATATATTTTTTTTTAATTTGAAAGTTGGTTTTCTTGATTCAAAAGAATTCCTAAAAATACATATTAATTGCTATAAATATAAGCAATGTCATAAAATAAATTACTTTTATTAATTTAATTAATTGAACAATTTTAAGCAAAATAAATTATTTCAAAATATTAGAAAAAGAAAATCGTAAGTAAGATATTAATACTTTTTCATATAGATGATATTAAATAGATTGAGATCTTAAAATTGATGTTACCCAGTTTGTCCTTCGTATTATTTATAAAACATCCCTAACCAGAATATTACACCTTTATGTAACCATCATGAAAGTCTATTTGAGAAATGGAAGGAAAGTTTTGCTCTTCAATGTCCAATATTCATGCCAAGCAGAGTTTGAAGACAATTTTAGAGTGCCATGTATTTCATTTTATTGTGAAATATGCAATATATCTTTACTTTTTTGTCCTCTTCTAGACATTAGAAGAAAATGACCAAATTCCAGAAAAATGGGACCTCCTGGATAATTACATAATGCTTAATATCTAATATATCTAACATGGCATATATTTGTAGATACATCAAAAATGATTTCATCATGCCTTGTGTATGTAGTTTCAGTAAGCCACTCCAGAAAATAACTACTTCTTAAATGACGTAAAGCTTTCACTTAGTTACATAGATAAACATTACCTCCTCTAACGTAATGTAATACAAAAGAAAAAAAAAATATATTGAATTTGGTACAAAATTGATAGAAATTTGGGAGTTTATTAAGCCATGATTGATACTTAATAAATTATAAATAAAACATTGATAAACAGAATTTTATACAATGATTGGCTTTATTACACATAAGAGGAATTTATGTTGGAAAAAGAGGAAAGCTGAATCTATGCTAAAACCTGAATTTATCAATTTCTTGGTCTACATTTTTCTGCTTTTTTTTTCATTTTTCTACCTTTAAATTTCATTTTAAATGGAGTCTATAGCCACTGGTTAAAAAAGAGAATAACTGTGACTAACCTAAAACTTCTCAAGAACTTTAAGCAAAGTATCAGTTAAATTATATGTATATAAACATATTTTGCATGATTATATGCATAATATACAATTCTAGTCTCAGGCCTGTTTGTGTTCAAAAGAATTTTTAAAAAGAGGAAAAGAAAAAGATTTTGGAAGAACGAGTATCATGATACTGAGTGGTTCCTGGGGCTCCTGGGTCCACTCCTAGAGATTAATGCACAGCAAGCGTTGGTATAGCCCATGAAATTTCCTTTCAAGGACCTCCTAAGTGTGGCTGGTTTTGCTGGTCTGGAACCCTTGCTCCTACTTGCTACTCACTGTGTAGTCTGTAAAACAACAACTTCAGCATCTTTGGGGAACCTTAGAAATCCAGAAGCTCAGCCTCAGCTGAAACCTACTGAAAATTTAACAAGATTCCCAGTAGTATGTGTGTACCTTGTATTTTTAAAAGCACTATCCTCAAGCATAAGAATATGGAAATTTTCTTTATGAAGATGCCAAATTAACTCCAGAGATTTGCCATACCTTATACCCTCTGATATTGTGCGCATATTAACATGAAACAGGTGGGAAAAGTCAGTTGGGATAGTTTGCTTTCTAGGACACTCCATAAAATGCAAACATAAATAAAAGGGTTATAAGAATTATTAAAAGCACTGAATACATATAAGATTAGTTATGCAGCTGAATCATATTGATTATTGGATTATGTGAACTACTGAGATTTTCATTTGTTTATATGCCATCTATCTTCATTTCTAATTTGAAAAAATATACAGTCTAGTCTGAATGCTATTAAGAATCAAAATAAACTATTCTGGCAATAAAAAACATAGTCTTTTAGAGAAATAACCCTATAGGGCCCAAATTCTGCTAAAGAATGAGCCCTGTATTTACTAAATCTGTCAGGAAAATCCAGGATAACCTCTCACACTGTCATTCAAGGTAAAACATGGCTTTTTCTGTTTCCTTCTTTTCCCATGATTCTTACTCTTCTAATGGGGTCATTTCTAACTTGACAATTCAGGTGCCTCATCTCTGCTGAGCATATTTTCTAATGTGTCACCGAAGTGGTAATTTATCTCTCCTTGTCCCTTATCACTGGGTATGAAACATTTAATAATTGACACTTTACACGGTCTGTATTAAATCATTTTGTCAGCAGGCTTTCATTTATTGGGCTCCACACAATCATAGCTCTTGGTCTCCATGGTTTGAAAAGAAGCAAATGTATATTGTCATGAGAAACATCACCTACTTCAATGGTGGAAATGTCAAATAGTCATCATGTTTGTTTTCTAGTGAGTCTCAAATACCTTGAGAAAGGGAAAACAGTTGCAAAAGTTCAGATCCTGCATTTCTGGAATTTACAATCAATATTAAAAAAGGGAAGTATTTTGGTTAGCCTAAAATGGTGCTTTACTAGGAGGTGGAGGAGTCCAGGCACACTCCAGTTTTACGACCTTGAGCAGAGCTTTATCTCTGAACCTATTTTTCATCTACAAAATGAACAGATTGTACCAGATGAACATTGACTCACTGTAGCTTTAACATTACTTAATTCTATGTGAATGACTCATGTTACCTCTTAAAGAATAAAACCGTTATGAAAACAGTTTTAGTAAATTATATGTAGGCATTTAAAACTCAATATGAATACTCAATGCCTCTTTATTTACCCTGAAGGAATGAGTCCAATGCCTGTATTTGAAACACTGTGTGCTCTAATGGCATAGAATAGCTGAGCCAGAGGAATTGTCAATGTTCTTTAACCCTCCCACACACGGGGACACCACAGTTTCTGCCATAGTTCCTTGATAGGCACGGTCATATTAACACCAAGAACAATTGACTACAATCTGGAAACATGACTAAGGAATCATAGGAAGGACAAAGAGAGATAAAGGATTCTTTAGGAAACAAAAAGGAAATGAGATGCAGCTTTATGCATCTCACCTAGACAGTTGTGCTAACATGCTGAAAGGAGGGGGTAAGATCTGTCATTGCAAGTACTATTTAAGAAAAAAAAAAAAAACAATCCCAGGCAGGTCAGTGTTAAATTAAACTCGTTTGTTACACACTATTTATATTACATAGACTATACCATAGATCACGGTCCCTGAAAAGTATGATTACTCATTAAAAACTGAGGTAGCCCAGCTGCTGCATGAGACAAACACGATTAAGTACTTTACCTCAGTAAAATTAGAGACAGAACGAAAACATTGCAAAAAAAATTTAGCTCACTTCATTTAGAAGCGTACTTATAATGAACTCTTGGCTATGTTTATATTTGGTATGTCTGAACTACCTGTTTTTTCTTATAAGTAAAGGATAACAATATGGTGAGATGTTAAAAACAAAAATAAAAACAAACAAGCAAAAACCTTCGCTTCTTCTCATTATATAGTATATTCTGGCACAGTGTCACTGGATAAATGCCGAAATAGTACCACTGGAGTTTGTTCCTAATGCTTCCCTACGGTGCAAACATTTATTTATTTATTTATTCCTGTTCATTCATTCTGGGAGATCTGCCTCTTAAGAAGCAAATTAAAATTTTATTTGTGACTTTGAATTACTGTGAAAAATGCCATCTGGAATAGGCCTGAGACATGATTATCTCATTTAGCCTAATAGAAGTTCATCAGTTTCATATAGTTCTGGCACGGAGCAGAGAAACAAACAGACGTCATTCAAAACAATAGGCTATTATTATTATTATTAATACCAAAATAGTTTTGTTTTATTTCCTACTGAGAAGTTTCCTATTTGACTGGGCAACTCTGTTATTGCCACGAACACGGACATACAATGTGCTGGTTATTTACTGAAGTCTTGTTTGTGATTATGTAAGATCTGTTTCATTGGCTGAAAGCAACATAAAATCAGGTGTCATTGGTTTCCTGAAAAGTGTTTCCTTTAAGAATATTATGTTGTGTTCTTCATAGCCTGACCCCTGAAAAAAAAACCTTAAAATAAACACATTAATACTATTTTTTGTTGTTCTAGTAATATGTAAGGTTTGCTTGATGTTTTACAATGACTCAGAGATCATTTTAAACCTGTCAGCCATGATTCAACAGAGAATTGTATTAATTTCCCAAACCACAAAAAACTACCTTTGTAATTATTTTCTTGCCAAGTAAATAAATGAGACAATGAAGAAGAAAAACTAGGTATCCTTTCCTATTAAAATCAAATTAATTTTTATTTTTCATTAGAAAATAATATATGTTAATTGTAGGAATATGAAAAATAAGTGTGAAGTGTGAAGAAGGGAGTAAAATCAGTCCATAATTCTGAGATCCACAAATGGTGGATGGGCCTTTCAGATCTTTTTTTTTTGTTAATTAATTTATGCATTTTTAATCAAACAAGTAATACATAAGTAAATGTTCCATAAGAGATATTCAAATATTATTCCAGAAGGCATTGCCAAATCCCCTCCCCAATACACACACACACACACACACACACACAACACATACACCAAGGCCAAAATGTGAAAACAAGTTCTGTTAAAGTTTTGCTCCTTAACTTCCCAAATATTATACATGTATTTTATACAAATACATATATTTTATAAACAAATGTATAGTTTCCTAAAGAGATAACTAGTGTTGTGATATAATTAAATTCATCTAATTCCTCCTTTGTGATTTTGCTCTTTGTGTCTGTCTTCTTTAAGAAATCCTTTCCCATGCCAATGTCAAAAGTCATTCCTCTTTATTTTCTTTCCCAGCTCATAGTTCTTTGTGGTTAGGTCTTTAAGACTTCTGGCGTCCGTACTTTATAAATAAGAGTTTTATTTTACTTTATTCATATATGGCGCTGGTTTTCATGAGATTATTTAAAAATCCATAACTTTTGATTGCTTAACATTTCTATGATATAACAATTATGGCGTATGTATAAATTTCTTCCTATATTATTTATTCTATGCCATTGATTTAATTTATCCCACTTTCACTGGTAGCACACTATTTTAATTATCAGAAATTTTCAATATTATCTCAATACATGTGCAGGAGCATTCCCTAAACTGTGAATAACATTTTATAAATTTTCCTAGATATTTGTGAATCTTTATTTTCTATATGCATTTTAGAATCAGTTTGCACAATTGCAAAAATAAAATCCTTGGGTTTTGATTTAAATTGCAAAAGTAGCATACATTAATGCAAGAAAAATTGACATCTATATAAGATTGTAGCCATTTCATCCACTAACATTTTATTCCCATTTATTTGGAACTTCTAATATGCTTTTAATATTTTTTTAAAAAACTACGTGGTAGTAGGCTGAGTAATGACCTCCAAGGTGTCCATGTTCTAATCTCTGGAACCTGTGACTATTACTTTACATAGATGAGGAAATTATCCTGGATTATCTGGCTGGGACCTAAACATAATCACAAATGCTCTTAGGAGAGAAAAATAGAAGATTTGTCACAGAAGAGAAGTCAATGTGACCATGGAAGCAAATAAAGGAATGATGTGCCACAAATTTAAAAATACCAGCAGCCACTAAAAACTGCAAGAGTTAAGGAACCTATTCTTCCTTAGAGCACAGGGAATGAAAGTTCTGCTGACACCTTAATTTCTACTCAGTGAAACTGATGTTGGACTTCTGACCCCCTGAACTATAAGAGAATAAATGTGCATTCTTTTAAGCCAGGAAGTTTGTGGTAATTTGTGACAGTAGCCAGTGTTACATGGAGTTTGGTTAGGTTTTTGTTTTTGTTTACAGTGCAGATAATACAGAATTTCTATTATATTTTTAATTGGCTAGTATAGTGATAAAAAGTTATATATCTTAAACTAGTATCTATAAAAAGTATTAAACTTGTTGGTTTTTAAGACTTTATATGTAAATGATCATCTTATAAGTTTTCTTTTCTTATTTGTAAAGATTTTATTTATTTATTTGATAAAGAGAGAGAAAGAGCAAGTGAGCATAGGCAGGGGTTGTGGCAGAGGGAGAGGGAGAATCAATCAGGCTCCCCGCTGAGCAGGGAGCCTGACATGTGGCTTGATCCCAGAGCTCTGGTACCTTAACCTGAGCCACCCAGGCACCTCAAGGTTTTCTTATCTCATTCATTTTTTATGTATCTTTTTGCTTTTTCATTTGTTTGCAATTGATTAGGATTTTTATGTTGTGTGATAGTGATTATGATCAACCTTGCCTTTTCAACATCTAAGGTCATGCAGGTAATATAATGTATCTGTGTTATACATGCTATTTGGCTTGCATTTTCTTTACATGGATTTTTTAAGATTAAGGAAGTTGTTTTCTGTGGTAGTTTATACTATGTCAACTTGATCAGGCTGAAACTTGTTCTCCAGAATGCATTTCTCCTATATAACTCCCCTTTAGATTTGGCTGAAGGAGGAATATGCTTAGAAGTTGGGAGTCATAAGTGAAGCAATGGCTAATACTCTCTGCATATCAGTACGGCTAGATATGGAGACAGAGAAACTCATTGGGTGCTGGCAATTTTCATGTTGCTCTCACTTCTGCTTCACATTTGACTCTCCTTGATTGCTGACTGTGTATATCAACTGTGGCCCCAGCTCTACCACCTGATTCTTGGTTTGGATCCACTTGTTAGCTTACCACGTACCTAGCCAATGGATCTTCCATTTCCTTACACGGGTATTCTTGGCAGAGATTCTGGATTCAATGTGTTAACTTAAAAAGGCTAGAAAAGGCTTTAATAGGTTAATTGTTAATTGAGACCAAGATACGTGGGTGACCCACATTAAATTCTGTTGACACGCCGGAAATCCCTGGTATACAACAGAGGAAGATACACAAAGGTAAACAGAGATTCAAAGCTGGAATTGATTTTTTATGTAAGAGTTGCTTACCTTCTTCATGATTATATCCTATAGGAAGTTGAATACAATACTTTTAAACAAAGGCTTTGAGAAATATATTGGAAGTAGAGGAAAGATCCTTTAATAGCCCTATAATGGCTAGTCTCTACAGATCAGGAATAACAGTGAGAAATGCTATCACTGAAATGGGCAAGGATCATGTGGCAGCATTTACTCATTAGAGACATGGTGTGTGTGATTACCATAATGAATTCACAGAGATCATTTGCATTGGCTAATTGATCATGATGTCCCTGGACTGCAATAAGTGGGCAACCTACTAATATTGCACTGATTTGTAACAGTAGAAATGCTCAGTACAGTTGAACAGACGTCTGATTTGGATGACAATAGAGTCACTACTTAACTCTCAAAAGAGTTGAGCCAGTTCACAGACCCATTGTCTCTTAACTAAGAAGAGGACAGATCCTTCTGAAGAAGGATCTTGATATATTGCAAATTTTAAATCTTCCTTTTAGCTTTCCCTGAAATGACTTGTGGTCACTTACCGGGATAACTCTGCATTGAAAAAGTGAAAATAAACAGACTTAGGTTACTGGACACTGGCCCTGATGTGGCTCTAATATTTGGTGACTCCAACACCATTATGGTCTAACGGTCAGACTGAGTGCCTATAGAGGTCAGAAGATTTAATGAAGTTTTAATGTAGATCCTTCTTACAGTGGTCTGGAGTGCTCCTCAGTATTTGCAATTTGTGTTAAAAGTTGACTGATCAATTAATATCTCAAAACAGTCAAATCTACAAACCCTTCAGGGATGATAGTATGACTTACCACACTGGGCAAGGGACAATGACCAACAGAAGTAATTGCTGAGAAACAAAAGAATATGCAATAGATGTTGGGAGAAATTATAAATATCACTTCACAGATGACCAAGTGAACAGCTAGAGAAATGAGAATTTTGGGATATGTCAGTATTTCTTCCTGATTTTGATGTTAACCAATTATGTTTTCTTTTCTCTCCGCCTATGGCCCACCCCCATCTCCTGTTGCACTCCTGTCATAAAATAGCTCACTACCTAAGTTACAGGATATCAAAAAAGGAATGCCATTCAACCATAAGAAAAATGAACCATCACTCAAAGATGGATAGAGAGTCATGTGGAACTTTTGAATCATCTTCTGTGGAGAGAATTCGTGTGTCTTCAGTTGAATGATAGCTGGTTACTCTATGTTGGGTTGAAGCATGATTTTGGTATTGTTTTTATTTGAGCATTAAATGTATTTAAAGATGTGTTTATGAAAATCAAGTTGATTAGAATGGACAGTACTTTTTGGAATTTTGTCAAATTAATACTTTAGACTAGACTAAAAGAAAATTTGGGGTAAATTTTAGGAAGTGGATGTGAAGGTGTCTGTTACTGTTTGACATTGTCATGGTTAAGTGTGGTAACGTACAGACATAAAAGTTGCCAGCAAATTCCAGCTTGTCTTCATACTCCTTTACCCCCATACAACTTTTCTTCCTAACTGTTGAACCTATTGATCATAATTGGTTTCACGTCCTTCACCAGATGCCAACAGTGGACCCACAAAGGTGGTTCCTTAAAGAGAGCTCTCCAAGATATTTTCCTTAATGGAGTCATTTCAGTGGTGAGATGCGCTAGATTTTTAAGACTCTCTGGTTGGTGTCCAGTCCTATCATTTAACTTCATTTCCAGAAACTTCAATCTCTAGCGCCTCTGGCAGTTGTGTAAGGTCAAATTTCTCTAATAAATCCCTAATCCCATAAATTAGGGTGGGTTTTTTTGGTCCCTCATTGAACACTGACTAATATACTTTCTACACTGTGTCTATTAGTTATTGCTGTGCAACAAACACTCTAAAACTGAGTGACTTCATTGTCTGCAAGTTCCAGTTTGTATTCACATTTCTCCATCCACATACAGCTTTTCTTACTTATTAGGGATTAGAAATAGGACAGCTGATTAGTTCCTGGATCTGTTATGATCAACTGACTTATGGGAAATTGTGGGGCTGGAGGTTAGCTTATCTAGAAGGCCACAGCCAAGACAGTTCATTTCTGCTCACAACTTCATGCATCCTATAGCATGCTTGACTGAGCTTTTTCTCATAGTAATGGTAGGGTCTCAAGAGACAGCTAACCAAGACAAACAAACATGAAAGGAAGTAGAAAAACTCAAGCACTCTTTTGAACCTTTTTTTGTTCATCACATTAACATCCTACTCACTGCAGATAGTCATAGACAGCCATAATCAAAATCAGAGGGGGAGGGCATCACATATTTTCAAGGAAAGAAAGCACGGACAAAGGGAGATTATTAACTGGGACCATCAATGATATCAGTTTATGACATATTTCCAGTTTTTTCATGTAAGTTTTTTTTTTTTTAAATTTTTTTTTATTTATTTATGATAGGCACACAGTGAGAGAGAGAGAGGCAGAGACACAGGCAGAGGGAGAAGCAGGCTCCATGCACCGGGAGCCTGATGTGGGATTCGATCCCGGGTCTCCAGGATCGCGCCCTGGGCCAAAGGCAGGCGCTAAACCACTGCGCCACCCAGGGATCCCAATGTAAGGTTTTATTTACAAAGCAGAGTATCAAATATGTTAGAGGTAAAAGTTAAAAGTTGATATAATAGTTGATAATATTTATAATAACAAAATCAACAAATTGCTGTTGAGAATGTATAAGAAATATTTAATACATGTAAAAATCACACAATAGAAAAATGAGCAAATAAAAAATTAATAAATAAATCATAAATCAAAATAGCAAATAATCATAGATACTTAGCTTCATTGGTAACATGTATACAAAAATTAAAGTAATAATGAGATGCTGTTCCATAAACATGATTGACAAAAATAAAAAGTATAAGTCTGATAATAATTATTGACAACATAAATGAATGTATCTTTTTTTTTTTAAGATTTTATTTATTTATTCATGAGAGATACACAGAGAGAGAGAGGCAGAGACACAGGCAGAAGGAGAAGTAGGCTCCATGCAGGGAGCCCGATGTGGGACTAGATCCCGGGTCTCCAGGATCATGCCCCTGGCAGAAGGTGGTGCTAGACCGCTGCGAGCCACCGGGGCTGCCCTAAATGAATGTATTTTAAATCCATTCCTTTGAGCATTTGAGTGAGGAAAATAATAAACAGAATATCGTGTGCGTGTGTCTGTGTGTGTGTGTGTGTATGCAATTAAACTACACATAAGTGAATGCTCTTTGGAAGAAAAAATGAATGGTATGCGACCTTAGCATTAATTTAAATATGTAATTAAATTACACAAATATGTACACACAGAAGTGCATGTACACACACACAAGGGGCCAAGAATTTTTTTTTTTTTAAGTGGGAAGGTTGTGCTAGCAAACAGGGGTGGGGGAGGAAGAGGAGAGAGGCAGAGGGAGAGGGAGAGAGAGAATTTAAGCAGGCTCCTGTTCAGTGCAGAGCCAGGCATGGAGGTTGTTTTCATGACCCTGAGATCATGACCTGAACCAAAATCAGGAGTTTGATGTTTAATCAAGTGAGCCACTTAAGTGCCCCTGGCCAAGCATGATTTTGTTTTTTCAAGAATTATTTAAATAAGCTGGTGTGCCTGCAATTCAAAGTTACAATTAATCCTATGTCATGTATCTAATTTCAAATAACAGTACTTTTGCTACCCAATCTCCAAAGTGGTCCCCAGTGACCCTTACCCCTAGTAGCCATGCAGTTGGATATTCTCCCTATATACTAAATAGACCTTATCCATGTAACCAATAGGCTATTACAGATATCAAGAGGATAGGATATTTCACAAGAAATTATATGACATGAGACTAAGTGTGAATTTGTTACATTACATGAGACTAAGAATGAATTTGTTACACATTAATTTGTGTTATGACAGCACCCTATTTCTATATATAGAAAACTGTATTAGCTATTGATTGCTGTATAGCAAATTATCTCAGAACTTTTAAGAACTATCTTAAAACAACCATAAATGTTTATAAGCTCAGTTATGTGGGCCATAAATTTGGGATTGGCATAGTTGAATTGTTCTGGTTTAGAGTCTCCGCTTCATAGGCAAAATGCCAAATGGGGCTGTAGTCATCTGAGCCTTGACTTGAATAGGAGGGTTTGCTTCCAAAATGGCTCATTCACTTTGCATTCAAGCTACTGCAGGCTGTTAGCACAAACATTTCTCACCATATGAACCTTTCTATAGGGCTGCCTTTGTGTCCATAAACCATCGGTCTGGCTTTTTCCAGAATAAGTAATTCAAGAGAGAACAAGTCATAACCCTCAATGTCTTTTATGACAGCCACAGAAGTCACACACCATTTCTTCAATTTCCTGTAGGTTACTAAGGTCACCACTATTCAATTCGTTAGGGAACAGCACATGATATCACTAACAGGACATGAGCAACCTGTATGCATAGGTCTATTTCTGGATTCCTTATTCCATTCCATTCATCCACTAGTCCACTTCCACCAATGCAATACTATTTTAATTAACATAAATAACAAATACACATTCCAACTGGTAGGGAAAATACTTCCTCTTATTTCTTTTTCAATGTGCATTTATTTTACCTTGTGACTTTTAAAGCCAGCGTAATTTTCCATAAAAAACTCATTTTGGGATTTTAGTCAAAATGCAATAGAATAGAATTGATATATTAGCTTATGGAAAATAAAAACTTTCCAATATTGAACATTTCCATCCATGATCATGGATGTTTCTCTTAATTTTTTTTCCTTTTTTCCTTTTTAAATATATTTGTATTGAGATATAATTGAAATATAACATTATATTAGTTTCAGGTATAAAACATAATGATTCAACATATGTATAAATTACTAAGATCAAAGATCACCATAATAATTCTCATCAACATCCATCACCAAACATAGTTATAAAGTTTTATTCTTGTGATGAGAACTTTTAAGATCTACTTTCTTAATAAATTTATTTAAAAAAAAAAAAGATCTACTTTCTTAGCAACTTTCATTATTAGTTACTATAGTCATCACACTGTACATTATATCTTTAGGACTTATGTAGTTTATAACTAGAAATTTGTACCTATTTCAATTATTTTAACATTTTGAGTAAAAACGATTTATTTTCTTACCATAATCTCACAGATGTAGTACTAGGATTATTATTATGTGCCTTAAAAATTTATTGCAACTATGTGCAGTTTTATAAAAATTTAACACATTTCTTTGTTGTTGCGAAAGAGTTCCTATTTCAATATTGTATCCCATTTATATCTACTTAATGGAACTCTCATTATTTGTAACAATAAATTGATGCCTTTTTTCCTTATTTCTTTTGATCTATACATCTAAAATATAAATCCTATATTAAGTGCCCATTGATAAAGTCTTCTAAATTTATTTTTTTTTTAAGTCTTCTAAATTTAGTTGTAGTATGTAAGTAGTCTGTGATGATAGAGCTAGAAATAGTCTATGTGAATAAATTGGTCACAAATAATTGTCAAACATAAAAGACATAACAAGAGAAATTAGAATTTCCCATTAGTTTCTCTGTCATCTTTTTTTATTTCTTTTTTTAAAGAGAATTGATTTTTTTTTAATTTCCATAAGTAATCTATATCCAATGTGGAGCCGAAGCTATAACTCTGAGGTTAAGAGTCAGTCACATGCTCCACCAACTGAGTCAGCCAGGCACCTGTTTTTATTTCATTCTGAAGATCTTATTTTAAATGTGAATGAGTAGCTAAGAATTTAAGTTAGTATGCATGTTCTTAGTGTTTTATCTTTGGAAAGCTGATACATTAGCCAATAAACCAATATTAATAAAATATTTGTTATATTTTTTCCAAATTAAGAATGTATATAATTTACAGAAGAAACAAATAATCAAAGTTATTTATTACTTTGTATCGTCTTTGGTACAAACTTCATATGTCAATCCATTTTGGGATAAATTGGTAATGAATTCTAAAATTATAATTTATAAGGTGCAAAATTTATATCCATGATTCCCTACAGGCTTGTACTTTAAGAACTGATATTTGTATGTTTCCAAACCTTTGGGTGTTGGCTGAAAAAAATCAATTGAATTAGGCAAACATAAGATCATGACAAATTAATTACTTGATTCCAATCAATGTTGGTCCAGCTCTTGAATGGGTTTTTCCATTCATACAAGGTGAGTTTCACTGGTTAAGACAGCTTTTCACTGGTTTAGCCAGATATTGTCTCCATTCTTCTCTTATGACATATAATTGGCATATTTCAGATAGACATATGGTGCACAGCTGCATGGTTTCATTTCTGAAAGTTGGCATATACCTCTTCTTCTACTTTGTTCCTTTGACTCACTTCTAGAACTCTTGATGTAAATTCCCAGTTTCTTCCTTTAAAATGATAAAAGGGAAAAAGTTATTTTCTCATAAATTTATTGTGTAGGTAATAAATAGGTATACAATAAAATTTTCTCAAAATGAAGTCTTCAAGTCAGAAATATTAAATTTCCTCAATACAGGGAAACTTAAGAAATTGTTTATGCATGCGGTTGAAAAGTAAAAGATCAAGAACTTGGATAGTCAGGGAAGTTTGGAAACAAATCCAAATTGTGGATGAATGAATAACTTGAGAAACCAATGTAATGTTTCCTTGTGCCAATCTGGCTTCTTTCCACCATGTTAATGTATGTGAAACATTGAGCCATTTCCACTTACTGGCTTTCTCTAGTGCAGCATTAGTTCTAGCATGCCAATTAGAATAGACAACAGATCGAGATTTAAAATCTTCTGGAGTAAAATTAATTATTCCAGAAGAAAATAATGAAACTTAGATTTGTAAACCTCAGAACTGAAACTGTATTTTTTCAGAGTCCTGGTGATTCTCTTAATACTTGTTATAGAAAGTAATGACTCATGCATTAGGAAAGTCTTAGAGGTTAACTTGTACAGTTTGAAAGAGAGAGAGAGAATGTGAGATTTCACATATATCATGTGTTTTAAGTGAGGTTTGGTAATACTCAAATTGAGCCGAACCTGAAGAGGACTGGTATAAAGGAGAAAGAGAAATACAGCTATGACTTCACATATTGACACCACAAAACAGGGAAGCGATCAGAACCAGATAGGGTAATATTCTGCTCAGAGGATACCAGCATAGACAGGTGACCAGATAGCTCCTAAACACAAGAGCACTACATAAATGCCTTTGTATTAACTTGAGCTTCAGGGGGAAAAAAAAAGAAAAGAAAAGAAAAAGAAAAAAAAACTACAGCTTATTGAGGTTCTAACAGTGTAGAATGAAAACCACAGTTGAGTCTATTTCAGTCACAGAGATAAGATCATGATTCTTACACAGCTACTTTGTGGATGAAGTATATGCCTTTTCCAATGCAGTGTTGGTGTTGGATTCAGTACTCTCTCCGCCCATGTTATGTGTTCTCATACTACTTAATATAATATATGGACAATGAAACTAAACTCTAAGCAACCACATTTTTAGAATATTGAATGGTTTGGTTATTAAAAGTTGGGCAAATGTATTCCAGATCCAGAATTGTAAGAGAGTGAGGGGCATTTGTTATAAACGAATAATCTTATGTACAAAATCCCATATATAGTTATTTTCTTTTTCTGCATTAATTCATTGGCAAAGTTTGCAAAGTTTGCAAAATTTACAGAGTGCTGTACTTAAGGGGATAGAGCAAGAATAATAGAGATGGCAAACATTGTCCCTGCCATTCCAGAACTTGTGATTTAATGAGCGAAATCAGAAAGCATATATGTTGACAATTAAATCTAACAATTGTAGACTCGTTTAGTTGTTTAAAGATGTGAGAGGAAAAGTTGTGAGATTTATGAAATGGAGAATAACTTCTTCTAAAAAGGTAAACATAGAACTAATTAAATGGTTAAAGATTAAATGCTTAAATGATGAAAAGAAGCCTGAGAAAAGAAGGTTTGATAGGCCTCAAAGCTTATACACTTCTGGGAGCCCTATTTTTATTTATTTTTATTTTTTTAAAGATTTTATTTATTTATTCATGAGAGACAGAGAAACAGAGAGAGAGAGAGAGGCAGAGACACAGGCAGAGGGAAAAGGAGGCTCCATACAGGGAGCCCGACATGGGACTCGATCCCTGGTCTCCAGGATCAGGCCCTGGGCTGAAGGCGGTGCTAAACCGCTGAGCCACCGGGGCTACCCTATCTTTTTTTTTTTTTTTAAGATTTTATGTATTTATTCATGAGAGACACAAAGAGAGGCAAAGACATACGTACATGGAGAAGGAGGCTCCCTTCAGGGAGCCTGATGTGGAACTTGATCCCAGGACCCCAGGATCATGACCTGAGCCAAAGGCAGATGCTCAACTTCTGAGCCACCCAGGTGCCCCGGGAAGCCGTATTTTTAAAATGGAATACTAAATTATAATGATAAAATTACGCTCAAGTGGCTAGTGCAATGCAAGATCTTGAAACATGTGTGTCATTTATTTAAAACAATTTAAAATATAGTAGAAATGGATCATATTATGTAGATTTTTTTGGTTAAGTAAACAAATGTAGATTTCTATTAAAAAATCAATGGAAAATCACCAAAGAGATCAATTTTGTAGCTAAAAAATAGGATAAAAATATGTAAGAATTCAAGTGCAGTCTGAGCCATGGGTGTTAAACAAATGAGAAATGATAGTGGTTTGATCTATAATGGCAAATTGCAAATGAGCATGGACTCATGACATGTGGAGACAGTGGTGACCAAGTTTGCTAGAAGATCAAGTATAAGAAACAGAAGCAAGTCTCAAATCAAGAAAGATTTATAGGAGTGGTGGCCTTTACGAAAATGGAAATACCAAGGGAGGAGTCATTTTGAGAGTTTATTTTAGAATCTATTGAACATCCATGTTGGCAACTACATCAAAAAAAAAAAAAAAAAAATCACGAATGTGATGGCTGGGGAAGAAAAATTTTGTATCATCCATGGGAGAAGGCCAGCATTACCCAAAAAGTTTAGTATATTTCAGAAAGCTATTCAAAAGGGTGCAGACATTAAAAAAAAAAAAAAAAAAGATGCAGACATTTGAAAAGGGTCAGTATTTATCCAGTACATTCTAAAGCAATCACTTTGCTGAAATTTAGCAATTGGTGTGCAGGGACTATAACTTTCTTCTCTTGGTATATGGAGCAATATCCTCATCAGGGTCATCCATTACAGAAAATGCCACTTGCACTCAACTGGCAAAATCAACATATGTGATTACAATATTGCTCAAGATATACTTTATGAGTATATCTTTCCCAGAAAGAAAAGAAGAGGCTATTATCATGTGCCCCGTGGTTGGCTCATTGTAGGTTCTCAAAAGTTATTTGATGTGCTCTTAGAGATCACAGTGTGGGATTCCTTTCCGTGGATGCTCCTTCATATCTGCTACTATGACAGATGCTCGTATTAGAGAACTATAGACTAGTAGGAGAAGCATGTAAGTACACAGACTATATAAAAATTTTTAAAAAGAGCATAAAATGGTTTTATGATTTAGCACTTTGGAGAAGAATGCAACCAGAATGGGAGATCACACAAGACTGTTTAGAGAAGAGAATGGTTATGTTGAGTCTAGAGAACAGCTAGTAATTAGGGAAGAAAAAAAAAAAAAAGATTCATTATCAGCTCTGCTTGGCCACTTACAGTAGCAGCACTAACCTACTCAATTTATCTCTGGAAATTTCAGGGGAAAGGACTTCATTATGTTGAGGCTAAACAAAAATCTGTTTCCACTTAATTTTCATCCATGATTGCGTTTCTGCCTTTTGCAGCTGTACTGTGTCTACTTCCTCTCACTTGACAGGACTTCAGGTTTCCTCTTTCAAAGGCTTAATGCCCCAGTTTCTTAAACTATATTTTAGTAATGCAGGTTTAGAACATTCACCATCCTAATCACCATCAGCTGGGCACACTCACTTTCTACAGTTGTTCTGAACTTACGAGGTATAGAATTAAGCACACAACTCAAGCCGTATTTAAAACACCAAGAATTAAGGCAAAACTATTCTGTTTTTTAGACTATTAAAAACAACCATTCTAGTAGCTCTAAAGTGGTAGTTTTCACATAATCCATAATTTGTGCAATTAGACACATTTGTGTTTTATCAAAGGTTTCCATACTTAGGCAGTATGTTAAATACACTTAGAAGGTAGATTTATTACTCAATAGATTTTATGGGTCCTTTGCAACCATTAGTGTCTATTGTGTGACCACGAGTTTTGGCAAACTACATGACTACAGTGAATAGGGCATACACATTATCAAGGTCTTCATGCAATTTCTAAAGAACCTAATTATGAGTATCTAGCAACAGCAACCGCAACACACGAAGATCTGGACATACAAGTGTCCTTTAAATAACTTAATAATAGTAAGGCCACAGTTCCTTAATCTAAATGACCTTCAAAATGTATCTTACATTTTAACAGGGATTCTAAAAAGCGGGTGGGCAGAAAAGATGTAACAGAACCAACAGTGAGCAGAAAGAAAGGATAAAATTGAATAATTTGTAAAACTTCTTTCAAGTTCCTCACATACCTAAATCCTGAGATTTTGACGATAATTGACATTTCAAAATATGATGGGGAATGGCATTTATAATATTTAAGAGGCTTTTTTTCCCTGTCAAGTTACTCTTTTCTTGAATGAAAAATGAGAAGAAAATGAACCCTAATTAAACTCGTCAATTTTGTGCCTCTCCCACCAGATTATTTGGTACAGTAGTTTTTGTTCTTTTGTTGTGTTTTGTCTTGTTTTTATTTACACATGTACCAGGCAGAGAGACTAGACTGGAATGATCAAGAAATATAGGAGGAAATGTGGAAGGCTCCTGAAGAAGTTTAAAATCAGACCTCTTCACATGCCTGTCAAGAATGGCTGTCCAAATATTTTTCAAGTGTACTGAGACTTTCTTGTCTACTGAACAGCCCAAAGGGGTGTCTCAGAGAAACGTGCATTTGAAGGGTGATGTGAGGAGACTTGTAATGATGTAGAACTTGGAGAGCTAATACAGAGTATTAGCAAGGCTGGAGAAGGCAACAACTGCCATAGCCACACTCCTTTTTTTTTTTTTAGCCACACTCCTTTTATGCCTAAACTATTCTTACCCTTCTGTTTTAAAGGAGGACAATGTATCTCACTTCCCAGATAATAAATAAATAAATAAATAAATAAATAAATAAATAAATAAGCAAGCTGTCAAGTGGAAATTTTCAAACCTTTTTGTTAGCAGACTACAAATGTATATGCACCATCAGCCCCCACATGGCTTCCCTTACTAAGAAGTGCTATCTCCGGCTAAGGTAAATTTCTCCACTTGTGCTCTGAATCCCATCCCTTCTGGGTTGTTTTGGAGACCATGCTCCATAAACAGCCACATGTATCATGCTACAAATTATTTAAATGAAGACTGACTGACTGACTGAATGAATAAATATAACCATGTAGAAGATACTCATTGCTCAAGTGCAGGTACATAAAAAGGCCTTCTTCTATTTCCCAGAGCCCTTACCTTCACTGTTTATTCAAGTTAAGTATTTGAGGCTTAGAAAGGGAAACAAATTTGCATTTTCTACCTTTGCAGGTTATTCTTTTATGCAGAGAGATCAGAATACTTCAGTCACACCATCTTGAATTTTCTGAGACAAGACTCTTTACATATAATCAATCTTTCTTGCCTCTTTTGAAAAAGAATAGGATTACCCTAACACTTCAACTTTCCAAGTGGCTCTCCTTTTTTGCCTGAATTTTAAGGATAATAACTCAGGGGACATTGGCTCAGGCAGCTGGGTCGGGGGGACAGGTAGGCAATTTCAAGATATGGCAGATATCGAGTAATGTTTTCACCTGTATTATGTGGCCTGATGTAAAGGTGGGGTGGGAAACAAACAAAAACTGCATATTCTCACTTGATCCTGCTCCACTCACTCAAAGACCAGGTCCCTTAGAAGGGCTGTACATATACATAACCTTACACTGGGCCTCTGCCAATAAGGAAAAAAAGAAAAAAAGTCTTTTTGGTTTCAATCCTACCCTCTACCCCACAAAACAATAATAAAAAGAAAGAAAGAAAGAAGAAAGAAAGAAAGAAAGAAAGAAAGAAAGAAAGAAAGAAAGAAAGAAAGAAAGAAGAAAGAAAGAAAGAAAGAAGAAAGAAAGAAGAAAGAAAGAAAGAAAGAAAGAAAGAAAGAAGAAAGAAAGAAAGAAAGAAAGAAAGAAAGAAAGAAAGAAAGAAGAAAGAAAGAAAGAAAATTGAGGACTTGAGGCATTATCTAAAAGAAATGATGGATTTTCATTTTTTTAATATTATTATTTCAGTTTTGTCTATAAAAATAATGGAAAAGGACTATAATTACTTAGTAAAAAGCCATATTTGGAACCTCAAACAGTAAATAGAATACCAGTGTATTTTTTTCTTCTGTAAGTAGATACTTAAAAGATTTTTTTCCTAAAACATTTTTATAAGGCATATCACAACTAGATAAATTCTCATTAAGTTGTTGTAAAGATGCCTTATTAATACACATTTATCATCACTGAAGAGTCTAATTCCAGGCTAGAAAAAGAAGGTATGTAGTTTCTCCAGAGGAACACTCACTTTGAATAGGCAAATTCTCAAGGAATGAGCACATATTTTTAAAAGATTTTATTTATTTATTCCTGAGAGACATAGAGAGAGAGCAGAGACATAGACAGAGGGAGAAGCAGATTTCCCACAGGAAGCTCGATGGAGGACTTGATCCCAGGACCCCGAGATCATGACCCTAGACAAAGGCAGATGTTCAACTACTGAGCCACCCAATGCCCCAGGAATTAGCACATTTAGATGTTACATTTAATTTTTGTAATAGTTCCATCTAAAGAATTTATTTAATTTCCTCTTTGATTTTATTCTATATAATTTAGTGGTCTTCAGTTGTTATATGTGTACACTTGTTTGTCTTCTACTATTTTATTTTGTAACTATAAATTGTTGATAATAATATGAAAGACCCTTGTCTATAAAAATATAAATACATTTTGGGGCACCTGGGTTTTGGGCATTTGGAGCATTTTGGGGCACATTTTATTACACTTTAGGTAATGAGCCAATTTTTTATCTATAAGAAAATTCCAAACAGCATTATTAGTTGCCTTTATACATGTAATATGTTTTATAGATTTTCCTTTTATTTATTTATTCCAAACAGCATTACTAATTGCCTTTATATATGTAATATGTTGTACAGATTTTTATTTATGTATTTTTTTATTTTTTTATTTTTTTATTCACAGAGACACAGAGAAAGAGAGAAAGGCAGAGACACAGGCAGAGGGAGGAGAAGCAGACGCCATGCAGAGAGCCCTATGTGGGATTCGATCCCAGCATCCCGGGATCAGGCCCTGAGCCAGAGGCAGACGCTCAACCACTGAGCCGCTCAGGCATCCCTACAGATTTTCCTTTGAATCTATTTTAAACTCTTAAGCTTTCCTCATTAATTAATGAACTAAAGAAATCCCTTATTGGTAAGAGCATCAGGATTTTACTTTTTTGAAAATTTTACTTCCTCAACATTCAAATAAATTTGCCCGAGAATCTAAAAATCTTTATTGCATCCTAATAGACTTATATATTTTCTCATAAAATTATTGATAAATAACGAGTGAGGAAAGTTCATGTTTCTGGCTATGGAAATAATTGTGCATTCTCCATGGTGTGATAAATGTTGTATCACTCATCACTGTAAATATCTTGAGGAATACTGGAGTTCTTGTAATCACTGTCAATTACATTTCAAAAATAAAGTAATAAAGATGACTATATAAGCAAAGAATACTTTGGAAGATTTGCATTTACTGGTATGACTTAATGCTTTTTACACATGATGAATTATTCACATAATAATTGCATTTGCATTTGAATAAAATTCATGACTAAAAATCTGAAAAAGTCTTGAAAGTATGAAAAAAGTGAGTCATAGGGACTCAAGAGGAAGTTACAAATTGAATAATTATAAATGTTACTATGTTGAGTAATAATTCTTTAAATACTGTAAACTCTCTTCTATACCAGTTGGACACATATTCAGGGAGAAACATTTTTTTCTAGATTGTGATCTAGGTATTTTTGAAACAAATACACACCTACATCTTCATCTGCCAAGAAGAAAAATACACATGGAAGGACAATATTTCTTAAAATAATTTAGATCTTTAGGTTAACCTTGTACATTGAATTTTTCATACCTTAAAATTAAAATCTACCTTCATCAAAATTAAAATTCTCCCCTTTCTAAGACCATACCCCATTCAGGGCCACAGTGAACCAGAGTCCTTTTTATTGAGATTTCATCCCATCATCCCACTACCATCAGGGTGATATAAGTTATAGGGAAGATACTTTCTTCCCTTTATTAAGTATGAAGCTTGCAAGTTAAGATCTAGAAATTTTTCTGTGTAATTTAAATTTCCTTCTCCGATTTTTTTTCCATAGTAGATGGATATCCAATGCAACCTTAAAGATTACTGAAAAGGGCAAAACAAGCTGTTTCCTTTATTTTTATGATATATTTTGACCAATGAAGTGTCATTACTGTAACATATTCTGAACAGTGAAGAAAATAAGCAAATTGAAATTTTATTTATTTTTGTTTATAACCTTTCTTTTTTTAAAAAAGGATATTATTTATTAATCTAGATAGGTAGATGATAGATAGATAGATAGATAGATAGATAGATAGATAGATAGATAGATTTGACAGAGAGATAGAGCACAAGCTGGGCGAGCTAGAGAAGGAAGAGCCCCTCCAATGTGGGGTTTCATCCCAGGATCCTTGGATCATGAATTGAGTAAACTTGTTACATGCAAATTGTATTTCAATAAATCTGAGGCTGTGCTCCCAAGTCTTCCTTTCTAAAATCTAACTCATGAGTGATTGGTCTGTGGACTACATTCTGGATAGCAAGAACCATAGTAAACATCTGAAATTAATCTGATTTTGAACACAGCCTTGAACTTGTTTATTGGCTTGCTATGTGTTTTTTGGGGGGATGTTAAAACCAAGAAAATTCGGTAAACAGTGTTTATTTTGAAACGAAGACCCAGAAAGCTATAAGAATCTTGCTGAAAAAATTACCAAAAATCTGTGGGTGTAAGACTTTGTTTAAAATAGAAAACTTTATACATGAATTGAGTAGGGATTTGATGTACCATTTCATCAATAAGAACATGAAAAGTATTATCAAAAATAACTGAAATGGGTATTTTACAAAGTATAGTGAATTCCAACCCTTTTTCAAAAGCAAATGCCTCATTTTGATGTATATGCATTGGACTACTATTGCCACCTGCCATATCAAATTGCCTACAATGATGCTAGCATGCAATTATTGATTTATCACCACTGTCAGCAGCACATAGCACTCAATCTCCAGTGAGGTAGCACCATTCTAACCTTTACTGTTGGTGATTTAGACTTTCTCGTTTCCTTTCTATTTTGTTAATTCAAACCATGCCTAGATGGGTTGTCATAGCATGTATTTGCCCTCCACTGTCACATAATAGTTCTAGCTCATCCAAACAGCTTACATCTCTTTCAGGATTCTCAGCTCCCACTTGCATGATGTACTGGTGACCTTAGCTTCATTGGTATTCTGTGAATGTCAGAGATATGCTTGCCTCAGCTGCCTGGGCCCTGGTGAGCAGGTGGAAAAATGACCAGTTGAAAATGAGTTGTTAAGACCACTACAGTGAAAAGATTGATGCAATTAATTTTTCATTATGCACAGTGTCTGCGGATTCTAATCAGTTTGGATTGTTCCTCCTTTGAGGCACAAATAAAATGCAAATGGCTTTGGAATGAAAGGGAGCATTCTTTATGGTATAGACTTTCCAAAGCTGTAAAATGGCTCAGGACTAATCTGTGGTGTTAGAAATATTTTATGAATTAGGCCCTGGCAGGGTAATGTAAGTTCTTTCTGGAAATCTGAGCTGTAGCAACTACAGGAAGCAGCTTGAAAGGTAGATTTGAAGGGCACAGACAACAAATGGGAATGAGACTTGAGTTAAACCTTTCTGGATTGAAAAGAGAGTAGGGGAGCAAAGGAAATTTTTGTTTGCTAAACTAATTGTAAATACACATGGTCCAATCTACAGTCATTATGTGTGTAGATTTATTTTCATAATCCATGCAAATAATTTGCAAAAGCAGGACTATGGATTTAGAATTGTCTTTAGTTTCATGATAAAATATATCCCCTACGTTACATTATCTCCTAAAATTTACTTTGTATATATGGCAACCATGCATCATGAACTAAAATGAACAAATTAAGTTACCAATAGTCTTACAATATTATATACCCCATTTTTTCTTAAACTAAGGTCATTCCAGTTATAAACAAACAACTGACAATCTTTTACGGATGGTCATCCAAATTTGTTTTCACTTATTTCAGTGAAAGATACTGCTTTTAAGTTATATACTTATCTGAGTAAGGTATTTTCTTTAATTTGTATTAAAATTGCTAATGGGCACCTGGGTGGCCAGTGGTTGAGTGTCTGCCTTTGGCTCAGGTTGTGATCCAGCGGTTCTGGGATCCAGTCCTGCATTGGGTTCCCCATGGAAAGCCTGCTTCTCCCGCTGCATATGTCTTTACTTCTCTCTCTTTCTCTCATGAATAAATAAATAAAATGCTTTAGGAAAAAAATAAATAAAAAATAAAATTGCTAAGGTAAATGTTGGGATGTAATTTAAAAGTTAATATTGGAAAAAGATTTCTAGCATGGTCAACAGAAAAGAAGAGTACTCCTTAGTCTTTGGGTGCTGTGTCACATGTGTTTTAGGATTGAAGATTTATTACTTTTAAAGAAGTTGTTCAGTTCTTATTACAAAACTATTTGGATTTTTTTCTAAGACATGTAATGAGGAATTACAGTATCCTTCTAGTGAAGTTATCTTTTGAAATGTGATCTAAATTGAAGATCCTATTTTTATGCGTTCTAAAAAGCCTTTAACAGCATTATTTGGTGACATGATTTGGGAACAAATAATTGGAACTGCCATTTTTCACTGTGGAGCTCTTCTTAACACGAGAAACTGAGAAAACTATACTTAAACACTTCCTGAACAGAAAAGATACTAGTTATAATTACACTTCAAAATGCTTTCTTACAAACGTGACTTGCCTTAGGAGATAGCAAATGTGCTAAATTTAGAGGTTCAACTTTCAGAAGGAGTAAACTTTTAGAAAATCATTACTAGACGTGTGCATTTTATACCTGTCAATCGTAATCAACGAAAGATCTCTTTTGAGTGCATTCAAGGTGTGTGAAATACAAAGAAACCTGCCCTCACAATTGTCTTCAATGGAATTTTATTCTAGGCCTTACTGGTTTTGCCAAAACAGTCACCTACAATTCATGAGTAGAGAAAGTCTTTTTTTGCTTTTCTCTGCTTTTATTCAATTATCACTTCCTTCTACTTGCCCAAATGAGTAGAGCAAAATAGGCTAAGGACCCACCCAATTTCAATAAGTAAAAATCAGTTACAAACCTCTCTTCCCTGTTTATTTGTATTTTAAGAAATGATAGTTCAACTCAAAAACTTTCTTTTTAAAAAATTTTATTTATTTATTTATTTATTTATTTATTTATTTATTTATTTGAGAGAGAGAGAGAGAGTACAAGGTGAGGGAGGAGCAGAGTGGGAGGGAGAGAGACGGGAAAAGAAACTCAAGCAAACTCTGTGATGAGCAGGAGCTTGACACGGGGCTCCATCTCACAACCTTGAGTTAATGACTCGAGCAGAAACCAATAATTAGATGTTTAATCAACTGAACCAATGAGGGGTCCCTCAACTCAAAGACTTTATAATCTGTAGACTATATAGACAGGTAACATTTGTGAGGAATTCCTATCTTCACATATTACCTCTTTCTAAATATCTCTTCATTCTCTAAATACTAGAAGAACATAAGTCAGTACATTTTCATTCAGCTTCTGAAATTATATATTACCCTTCTAAAAGCTACATAATTATTGACTACTCTGACAAAAGGTCTACTATATTCCAAACAACACACTGAGACTCTGTAAGAAAACGTAATATCCTTGTGTATGAATTCACATTATTTCTAGAAAGGTTCATAGCATGCAAATAATTATAAAATGTGTTATATGTCATAAGAATACAAATATACAAAGTGTTATGGACACATAAAAGAGGGGACTTTTACTCTTTGGAGTAGATTCTATTCAAACAGAACCTGAGAAAATGAGTAGGTAGCAAAAAAAATTAGGTTACTAAAAGAAAATTCAGATAAGAGTCTGTTGATTGATCCATGGCTCACATGACTGTAAAATGTTAGGATCTAGGGAGTAAAATCTAGTAGTTCCAACGGGCCACGAATTTTCAAATCTGGATGTCAAATGCATGGAAATAAATGTGCTAAGAGAGAGAGAATACTTGAACATATTAGGAAAAACCAATCTTCACTAAGTACAGAGGTAGAAAATAAAGATCCAATGAAAGAGGATAGGACTAAAAAAAAAAAAAAATCAGAGGAATTTTTTTTAAAAAGAGTCATTGCTCAGTTGAGAGAAAAAAAATAATAAAGAAGACATCAAACTTGTTATACCAAAGTGTTTTCAAGACACAGAACTGTGAAATTGGAAATGAAGGGGTCTTTGATACAGACACACAGACATGCACACATGTATAACTTTTCACTTATTTACATTAGAACATTTTATTGATTATTCAATAATCTCTGAGGATTGACTTTATTATCTATGACTTTGTTTTATTTCAAGATAGGAGAAGTTTTAATATACTTGTGATAAAAATAGGGGTGTTGGATCTGATAAAGTTGAAAATCATTGTTTTATCTATCAAAATTAGCTTCAAAGTATAATCTAGTTTGCAAGAATCATTAAGGAAATTAATTATACTAAGAAATTGATTTGATATGAAGGTAGAAGAGAAACAACTCTTAGATGTCTGCCTGGATGGAGAATTGGAATAAATAGATCTTTTTTTGTCATTTCAACTCTTTCTTCATTAGATCTTAAATATTGGGACACTTGGGTGGCTCAGTGGTTTAGCTCCTGCCTTTGGCCCAGGGCATGATCCTGGAGTCCCAGGATGGAGTCCACATCGGGCCTTCTGCATGGAGCCTGCTTCTCCCTCTGTCTGTGTCTCTGCCTCTCTCTCTGAGTCTCTCATGAGTAAATAAATAAAATCTTTAAAAAAATCTTAAATATAAAAGTCTGTCTTATTCTCTCTGCAAGTGATTGGCAGAGAGCAGCGTCAAAAAATCATATAATAATAAAAAAATCATATAATAATTCAATTTATTTCACAATAAAAAACCTTATCATCTATGTGGACCTAGATTCCATATTCCTCACAATTTTCTAGTGGAGTGCCATTTCATGGAACCCCTGGATTAGAATATTTTTGCATGAGATATAACAAGAATATTTTGCACGAGATATAACAAGAATGTAAACATGTCTATATTTGACATTTTAATTAGCTTTGCTTTTTCTTTCACTCACCAAAAGATGTAAATTTTAACCAACTATGTGGAATTTATTTACTTATTTATTTATTTTTATTTATACTTATATAAACCCAAGCTTAAATGTGGTCTTGTGTCTTGTTACTAATAGTGTAGTTAGTTGATGGACAAATGGCACATCAGCATTGCCTAGGTATTTCTTAGATTTACAAAATCTCAAGTCTCTCCACAGACTTATGGAATCAGAATTTGAATTTTAATAAGATATCCAAGTGATTTCTGTGCACATTAAATTTTAAGGAGGACTAGTCTTGTATTTTGGTTGAACAAATGATCAAATGTTTATATACATTTTTATAGTTATTGAAAATGAATATCAAATTAATTCCTTTATAATTGGGGATTTTCCCTCCAGTAATGATATATCACATTAGTAAGTTACACTCATACATACATATTTAGCAAGACCAAAGCTAAATGAGTTGTCTGCATTTAAAGATTTGAATGAGAGATGGCTCCATTTCAAGCTTCATTGGCTTTAGTCTATCATCTAAAAAGTCAGTGGAAAGGAAACAAGATATAAGCATTCGAAACGGGTGAGGAGAAGCTTCCAAGAGTGTGGAAAGTTTCTTACCCAGATCAGCAATTTTGATGAGTACTTTTTTGCAAAATTGCTCTGCTTGAGGATATACTTGCAATTCGAATTCATATCAGTTTTCCTTTCCCATTCAACCTTTCACAATTGAAAGAAAGAAAGAAAGAAAGAAAGAAAGAAAGAAAGAAAGAAAGAAAGAAAGAAAGAAGAAAGAAAGAGAAAGAAAGAAAGAAAGAAAGAAAGAAATATAAAGAAAGAAATGAAAGAAAGAAAGAAAGAAAGAAAGAAGAAAGAAAGAAAGAAAGAAAGAAAGAAAGAAAGAAAGAAAGAAAGAAAAGAGAGAAAGAAAAAGACATAGTTCCTAACCATCCCAAACCTTATATACCTTGGGGTGTAAAAAGGTTGAGGGCAGCAAATAATGTATAGTATACAATTTGATGTCTGAGAAGATCTCTAGTGAAGGTACAGTAAACTGACACAAAACTTAATGTCTTTCTTTTCTTTACATGTATTTCTGTAAAAGGATAAACTTGGCATTTGAAATAAGATCATTTTGGATGTTATAAGTCAAATGTATTATAGAGAGGTGGAGGGTTGACAGTTTTGCTTCAGTATCCCAATGTTTTTTATCCCTAAGTTATTGTAAATACTATATCCTAAGATTCCTAAAATATAGCAATTTCAATTGTATGGGAGTTGTGTTGATCATCTGAGCTTCATAAAAAATTGTCCTTAAGTAATAGAGTAAATTACAGAAGAATAATAATAATCATGGGAAAGTCTTGAGAGAACCTATTTATTTATGTAATCTTTGCACTCAACATGGGGCTCAAACTCACAACTGCAAAATTAAGAATCACATGCTCTTCCAACTGATCCCTGAGAAACCTTGTTTGTTATTTGTTTACTTAGCAGAAATAAGAAACCGAGAAAGGACATGACTTGAAAGGCTGAAAAACAGTAATTGGCATGTTTTTAATGAATTTGAAAGAGAACATAATCGATGAAATACATAAAACAATTGAATAATAGATTACTGTGTGATACGTACCATATGGTTCAGAAAAAATTCAACAATTGGCATTGCTATAACCAAACCCTTTCTATTATCATACTAATAATTATGAGGATTTCATAGTGCTGATATTTATAAAAAAGAACAGTAGGGACACCTCGGTGGCTCAGTCAGTTAAGCAGCTGACTCTTGATTTCAGCTCAGGTTATGATCTCCCTGGGATAGAGCCCCAAGTTGCCTCTGTGCTCAGCAGGGAGTCTGCTTGAGATTCTCTCTCTCCCTCTTCCCCTCCCCTTGCTCGTGGGTGCATGCACGTTCTCTCTCACTCTCTCTCTCTAAAATAAATAAATCTTTTTTTTTTTAAAGGTAGGAAATGATTGGAAGCTGAACAACAACTCCTAAAAGTAATTTTCATTCACTGACTTATGGAAAGAATCTCTCATTAAAAGATGCATTTGTAAAATTTAATACTTAATAAAATATGTATTGTATTTGTTTTGATCAAGCATGTACAAATAGTAATTATAACTTTATTTTAAAAAGAAATATTATTAGATTTTGTAATATTTTTGCATATAAACATATAAAATGAAAAATAAAAATCTCAATACCTATAATTTTTGTATGCAACATTTTTGTTTGAGAAGTATTAGAGAACCCTTGACAAAATAATATTCAACATTAAATATATGTATATATATATTTTTATGAAAAATTTCCCTAGGGAAAAAAGAACAAATATCAGTTTAAGAAGAAAAACAGTGTACATATAGCCTCTAAAAAAAGAGTTTGTTCATATATTTTTAAATAAATATGGTAGCACTGAATCATCATGAAATTTAGATTTCTTCGGTATATTTAAAAGAGATGTTAAATATTTATTTAAAAGCATCAACATATACAATATGTTAAAACCATAATATTAGCAATTAGAGACCAAGTTCACTGTGGGGTTAATAAAGCTTAAGTTCAGAGCTCTCATTTTATTTATACAGGTTTTTCCAAACCTGGGAGGCTCTAACAACATGTTTATAAAGCCATTTGTTCTTATTAAATTTTCAAAAGCAAGTTAATTTCACTGCATTTGTTTAAGACCTCCATTACATTCCAATTCAATTTACCCTTCACCACACCTTTTCTGATTTTAAACTAGCTTTGGAAATTTTGCAGTCCAAAGAGGAAACAGTTGAAGATACATTTAGTTTGGGTTTCATGCAATAAATTCATACGATCCAAACTCACTTTGTGTAAAGCTATCATTGCTATCTGTTCTATTGTAAAAATGACTTTCATGGACATTCTTACACTCACTGTGACAACTCATCATTACCATTACAAGGCTAGGGGTCATGTTGTGAGATGAGCATATCCAATGGCATCCAACACTTGAAATATGTGAATAATGGAAGAGAAACAAGATTTGAGAAGTCAAGAATCAGAAGCTAGTCTGAGAAAATTTCAGTCATTAGATATACACAATGGTTAGTAGAAGATACTTATTGATGTCTAATTCAAATAGATAATATCTCCTCCCATACTTGACGATGAATGCAGTTTTGATGATTAGAAACATACCATAACATTTAAAAAACTGTTTCATGGGAATCACCTATCGCTAAAGATTTTAAAATTGGGGGTATGTGGAGGATAAAATCTGTGCAGTACTACAAATAGGAAGTATATATTGAGTATACTGTGTGTGTGTGTGTGTGTGTGTGTGTGTGTGTGTGTGTGTGAGAAGTCACATGTATTATGTATCCCAACCAAAATAATAGAAAATAAATTTTAACCAACTATGTTGAAAGAAAGACTGTCTCTTTTTCTCTGTGGAAAGTATTTAAAAAATCATAATAATATGATGACATGATCAAAAAAGTATGCTGCCAACAATATTGAGATCAAAACACAGTATTACAGATGAATATCAGGCAGTGAATTAATACAAATATGTTGTTTTCCTGGATATTCTTTGATGTTTGTATTATTTGCCAGTTTTTTTTTTCAGAATTTGTAATTTGCAGTGATTTCTTAGTCTATAGAAATTTTTAAAAAAAAATTTAAAAAAAATTAAAAAAAAATAAAAAAATAAAAAAATAAAGAAATTTTATATCTTCTTTTGTATTAATGATTTGTATTTTTGGCTGAAAACAGTTCTGTGTGTGTAAATCCTGTGTCCCACAAAATGAAGTCCACTTTCATTTGCAATGATTTAAACTTAAAAAATATGTAAATATATGAAAACTATACTCATATATATTTATTATATTTGCTGTGTATTATAAATACTACATATAATGTATGTATTATCTATATACATTATATATGCACACATACTTTGTACTGTCTTACACAGTAGTTTTGGTAAAATATTTTAAAGTGATTAGAAGTAAAATTATTTTTAGGTTATTGCTATAAGAGATGAACATACATGTCAGTGAATAGTTGTGGCTTTCCACTGCTGCCTTAGTTCCTGTAGCAAGCAAATCTACAATTTCATTGCTGATATAACCCAGATGGAAGGAAGATGTATCAGACCAGAAGGTCCATGGCCTTAGGTAACCTGTGTGGCATGTCATTAGTTTGAGCAGGGGCCACATAAGCACATCATGGTTTATATCCTACCATTTGTATAAAGAGTACTTGGACCACAGTTACATAGCTCTGCTTCATGTGCAACAATGAGCCTACATCCTGGGTGATATTTTGTGAAAATATGAAAGTAAATATGGACTGTTTTAAGTTGGTTTTTCGATATCATTTTATAGGTAATCAATTGATATCATCCATGATTATTTTATACTGAGACTACATAACTCTATCATATGATAAACCACACACAATCATATTTTATGCAGATACTACTTTGGGAGAGCATTTACACTAATGAAAGTCTACATCAGTTAAAAAATTCAGATAAATATGGAAATTGTGCAGATTTAAAAAATCATCAAAATTACAGTAGTTATATTAAGATGAAACATACTTGAAATTAACATGAAATTATCTCATCTTAAACTGCACGTAAAATATGACATATAGAGAGTAGCAGGGGAATTTTTAAAAGGAGAAAGACTGAGATGTTCACGAGTGAATCATAGTAGTACTCAGGAACCATGTCATATTTAATGGTGTGAAAATGGAAAAAGAGATAGTCATATATCCTGGGAAGCATAGAGTCATACAACATAAGAGTTTCCTGTCTGAACCAATAAAAGACTTCTGTCTAACATCACTAAATGATACTCTCATTTGAAACCAATTCAGAGAACCTTTATTTAACAGCATCAGGCTTTGGGTTTGTAAGTTTCTCCCCCCTTTCTTTCTATGACCTAGTTTGGCTTTTAGAGACTTACTGATTTGTCCACAGATTTTCAGTTTTGTATTTTTTTTACTCTTGTGTTCTTAAAATTCATATTCATTGTTGGTGCTTTTTAAAAAGATTTTATTTATTTATTTATTGACTTATTTATTTAAGAAGAGAGAGAGAGAAAGAAAGAAAAAAGAAAGAAGAAGAAAGAAAGAAAGAAAGAAAGAAAGAAAGAAAGAAAGAAAGAAAGAAAGAAAGAAAGAAAGAATCTAAAGCAGACTCTGCACCAAGCACAGGGCCCCACATAAGACTCAATCCCACAGCTGTGAGATCACAACCTGAATCGAAACCAACAGTCAGATACTTAACCAACTGAGCCACTCAGTCGCCCCTCATTGTTTATACTTTTTTAAAATCTCTGGTACACTGAGGCCTGCAGTGTCTGAAATGTGTCTTTAAACAAATGAATAAACAAACAAAAGAAATGTTCTAACAAGCCTTTGTGATTTCAAGATGGGAAATTTTTATTCAACTAATAAATACCCTTAGAACTACTGATTTCCTTATTAGCAATCATACAAAAACATTTTCAGATGCTCTCTGACCATGATAACAATGAAAGTTCTGCTGCAATGAATATTAATAGCATTTATTTAAGCAGTGAACATTAATATATCAGAGACAATACTCTTCTCTTTGACACTTTTGGGAACTATTTTTGATAAAGAATCAGAAAGAAGATTTCAAGTGAAAATCCTACACCAGCCTTCAGGGGTTGAAAGGATGACCTAATCGGTGTTATGAAACCTCTTATTCTTATGATTGATTGATTAATTTTCTTCATGCAAAATGTTATTACTATCCTATTTTCCTTGCTTTATTTGCCTTATCTCTTTTGAGAAATAACAGGGTATGTTAGAAAGCAATGCAAGCAATCAGACATCAAAATTACATTCTTTGTTATTCATCATTACTAAAGAACATACAGTGTTCTGAATCTACCAGCAATATTTTAACACTTGAAGAGATTTAATCATAAAGTTTTGCATATCAAACATACGTGTGTGAGTGCATATATCAGATCTGATTCAACTGAATGCATTGTAGTGTTCATGTTAGCATATGATACCTGAACTAGCAGTTAATGAGGAAAGGAAAACAGGCTGGTTACAGAAAACTGTATAGAATTTTATCAAAATCTTGTCATATTTTGGTCAATATGGCCAGCAATCGGCTTTTGAAGTTTATTCACAAAGAGCATTTAAAAAAAATCATTTTTCTTTATATAAACACTTGCCCTTGGTGCTATATTTTGGATATAAATATTTTTACCATTTATATATCAAACATAAACATGAGGTTATGGATATGAGCATTATGGGTTCATGGGTATGGTGAAATAGGTACGTTTCCCTAAGGGTGCTACCATTAAGATGTTTTCTCCCAAATTTACTTCTTTGCGGATTGTATACTTTCTGCAAGGCACCCATTTCCAAGTAACTTGCACAAATTTATATAAACAATTTCAGTCCATTTATTTATTTTCTCTATTATTTGTGAGAGAATAAACCACAATTTCCAAACTATCAGCATATTTATGATTTTCCCCACTTACAGAATAAGATTTTATCCAAAAAGATACTCCACCATTACAAGAAAATAAATTTTGGGTTGTAACTCTGTCATCACTCTTCAGCCTTCCATTATCATTTCTATATCCCTGTTAAGCACCTATTACCTTATTTTTTCATTAAGAATAACAAAAATAACACTTAAGAAAAATACAAGTTTTTCTTTTTCTAGGAAGTCATTAGACTCCATATATCATTTGCCAATGTGAGGCATCATTAACAGTAGTAGAAGTTTTTACTTGGAAGGGAAAGACTCCTTGGTTTATTTAACTTTGTATATTCTACTATAATGAACAAAATTCATACTCATAAAATAGATATGCTACATAAAAGCACCTCATGAGATTTAAACTATTTTATTGCTGGTAAATATACTTTTGTACCAATAAGGTTAAACCTGAAAATACTCTGTTAACCTAGATTTATTTCTGGGAAATTGGACTACATTGACTAGTATACAGGAAAATTTTTATATATCTCAATTGCCTGTCAATGAACGATTTGACATAGGCTTAATAAACTATATTTAGATCATTTCCCTTTATAAATCTTTGAACAAAGAGACTATGAGATATTATAATGAGACTATAATTGGAATTTTGAGTAAATATTCTGACTTTCCTCCTTGTTAGCTAATGGACTTTAAACGATATGTTTAAGTATGTTTAAGCTTGGTTTCCTCATTTGTATAATATGAGAAAGCATATAACGTATACAAAAATATCTGGTATGGCAGAGTCAATTATATATATATATATATATATATATATATATATATATATGGTATGAGTATGCATGTCTGTATATATGTGTATGTGGGTTTATATGTACACACATGTATATATTGTAGAATTATATATACACATACATATATAATTATATATACGTACACAATTTTAGATACACACATATGTGTATACATTATATACATTACATAGAACAAATAAAACAAATTTTAAATATATAAATGCAAATATATTTTATATATATACATACATGAACACAGTGACACACAGTAGATCCTTACCCACTGCTTAATAATATATACATTTACTTTTTAAAAATTCTGTCCATATATTATGCTTTGGAATATTAAGACAAATATCTCTACCGTGGAAATTCTTGTCATTTAAAATCCTTTGAAAAATATCTGTAATAGCACAATGACATTAGACTAAAACTGCCCGAGTTTGATCAACTAGAAGTTTATTGAAAATCCTGAGCCTGTTCTCCTATTGCTTGAGGGAGATGCTATAGGATAATTTCTTGATCTTCATATTTGACCTATAGGATTGATTCTCATGAATTTTCCTAAAGCAGAAATTATCACCTCGACCACTCATAACTTAAATCAAATTACATCAAAAGGACACATATTAAATCTAAAATGTGGGATGCCTGGGTGGCTCAGCGGTTGAGTGCCTGCCTTCGGCCCAGGGCATGATCCTGGAGTCCCGGGATCAAGTCCCACATCGGGCTCCCTGCAAGGAGCCTGCTTCTCTCTCTGCCTATGTCTCTGCCTCTCTCTCTTTCTCTCTCTGTGTCTCTCATGAATAAATAAATAAAATCTTTAAAAAAACAGTAAATCTAAAATGTGATACTCACAATCCTGCATGATAAGGTAAGACACCAGCTGTAGGAACAGCAGATTTCAGCAGGGACTATCCTAGCAACTCGTCCCTTTCTTCACTCTTGCACATTTCTATTTCAAAAGTGCATCTGTGGGAAGTAATTCAGAGCTGGTGCTATTCTGGGAGGGCCACTCATCTACTCATTGTTTCTTAGTGTACAACTCTCTCATATAATCATTATTTCATTTATACAAACCAAGTATCTTTATTGGTGGTCAGTTGTATGCTTGGCAGTGTGTTAAGGTGATAGCAATTAAAAGAAAAGTTCTTATACTGTATCATGAAAGAGAACATTCAACCAAATAAACATGCATACAAAAAAACAATGGGAATTTGTGCGGAATTCTACACTACTAATTAAAGTCTGAGACAGAAAATTAAAGGAAAGCAAGATTCTAGGCTAGATGCTGAGCCAGTGAGTGGGGACAATGAGATATTTTGGATCTTTCACTGTTTTTTTCAGAACTAAAACCTTCCAACTCAAAGAAGTTTTGTCACTCACTCATTGGTCAGTCCAAACATGAGACAGAATTGTTTTACAGTACAGTAATGGGCGGGGAAAGTCTGAGATGGCCTTCTTCTGCATCCTTTTGAATTGAGAATGGAAGTGCCATCTTGATTTCAGCTTAGGTCATGACTGAGTCCCTGAGAGACTCTGCATTTGGTGGGGAATCTGCTTGAAATTTCCTCTGTCCCCCTCTCCCCCCGCTCCTCATTCATGCTCCCTCTCTCTCAGATTAATAAATAAGTCTTTTAAAAAAAACGTTTTTCAGATTTTGAATGGAGTCAAGGCTGGGAACCAGTGGGTGAGGAAATCATTCTCTTTACTTTTTAGATTTTTGCTAAGGAATCTGCCTAATATATTTTTAACAGAAAATTGACACCCCTCCCCCCATTACAAAAAATCTCCACTCAGATAAAAGGTCTGTTGAATCTCAGGCCTTTATAACACTAAGTGTTAAACTCGTGTGTGTGTGTTTGTGTGTGTGTGTGTGTATACATCCCAAACACCTTAGTGATACCTTATAATTTAATATGTTTGGAATAGTCAGTCCAAAGCTGTCTTTTAATGCCAAATGATTTCAAGAAACAGGGGTACTTTGGTGGTAGTCCTTTACCAGTAAATATAAAGGAATCTTATTACCTCCAAACTTTTGGGCAAAAATAACCTCCTTTGGAGAAGCACTGAAGATTGTTTAACTCCTTCTGAACTGTGTTCATAATTGAACAGTGTTTTCTAAGTTCATTTTACCTACAACGTATGTAATTTAAAAAAAAAAAAAAGGTTTTATTTATTTGAGAGAGAGCAGAAAGAGCGAGCCCAGGAGAGGGAGGGGGAGGGGCAGAGGGAGAGAGAGAAGCAGACTCTCTGCTGACAACTCAGGGTTTGATCCCATGACCCCAGGATCAAGACCTAGGCCACAGGCAGAAGCTTAACCAATTGAGCCAACCAGGCGCCCCGACCACCCCAGCATATGTAGTTTTCATTAAAAGTACTAAAATATTTTTTAATAAAATATATTTATTTCATTTTTGTAGAATGTAAATGTCATTTTCTGAAAATGTCTAAGTGGAATATAAACTGCCATGGAAGAAGAATACCTGTCTGATGTCTAGGCAAAGGAAAGAGGTCAGGGCTGACTGCTGTTCATTCTCATTTCCTCTGACGCAAGCTCCTTTATTCATTATGTTATATCTTATGAATGGCTTTACTTTTGTTTGTTACAATTATTCTTTATTGCTTGGGGAAGAGGACAACATCAAATAGATTTGGCAAATCAGATTTTGCCTGTTCTGACCAGAAATTTCCTTAAAGCTTATATTATTAAAATATTTTTAAATTTTTGATGAAGGCATGTTTTATAAATCAGAGAATTTTAATCAGAGATGATTTGAAGTATGATATGATTTATGGGAACTGAGCTAAGGCCCATTGGCATTCTAAATACCAATTCAGTGTATTAGGTGTCTTTTGTTCCACAGTTTCAATATTTTCAGAATGCTCCAACTCCTTATTTTCATCCAATATTGCTTTATAGGTGAGTGATAGTAGCTATCAGAACATCTCTCTTTCTGAATATTCATGAAGCATTTTTTTTTATTTTCTGGAATGAAGAAAAAAGGAAATATATTATTGAGAAAGAAACCTCTTTGAAACTAAGGTGGCCTGATTCTGGAATGGTCCTCATTGACAAAGAAATTGTTATTCTTTTTTGTAACAAAAAAATACTGTTGAGGACTTCTAGACAGAGAAATCTGGTATTGGAAACGTGAGAATAGGTCAGCAAGGGTTGGTTGCTTCTTTAGTTTTGAAAAGCAAGTTAGACTTCTTAAAACTATTTTAGTCACTTGGTCTTTGAATAACACATACTTGGGTTTCAATTGTGCTCTGGCACTAATGCGATGTGTCACTTTTGACAAATTTTTCAAGTTCTCTACTGTCTTTGTCTGTTCTTTTGAACAATGGACATAATGGCATCAACTTTTGAGGCTTTGACAGAGCACCTGGCATATAGTTGGACTAAGTAAATGTTAGTTCCCTTCCTTGTCTGCTTTATTTAGTCTTTTGCCTATTGGTAAGGAAAACAATGGAAAACTACTATAATAGTTTCCTTACCCCACATTGTTCCTGTCAGTGAGGCAAAGCAATGTATAGCTGTGGCCCTTAGCATCTATTCCTGGTTCTGTGAGTCCATACAGCATCTTAGAATTGTGTTAGCCACCTGCCTGATGTGCTACGTCCCTAGATTCCTTCTGTTCACTTCCTTTTCTCTGCTTCCTTAGCCTTCAGCAATAGGAGGAATGGGGAGAACCAAAAAGCTAAATTTCTATCTTTTAAAGAGAGGTCCCTCCTACCCATATTTATGCTCTGCTTCTTCATTCTCCATCCTCGCAGAGTGACGGACTGAGATTCTGTACAGTTTTGTCTTTGGGTAAATTTAGAGGACAGAAATTGTCTAATGAATGGAGCAAAACCACATACTAAAAAGATAGCAAACTATTCTTCTGCAGAAGGTAGTTAACATTTTGAAAACAATTTATTTGGCAGCACTACTGCATATAATCATAAACCAAGTCAAACAAGATGAACATATGCACGTTGTTGAGCTGAGTGGTGGAATGGCTTTTCCAGCAGCAACACACCTGTGTAACAACATAATTTCCAGGTAAATAGCTCTTTTATTGCTAATTAGAATGGAGTTTGAGATATTGTTTTGAAGCTCCAGTCGAGAAGCCCAGCTATTTGCACATCCCTGACTGAAGAATCATGTCCCTAGAGCTGGAAAGGTCATTCTCTCATCTTTTGTTCATATTACACTTGCTGAGGACGAGGACAGCTCCTCAAACTGTTGCCTTGATCCTCAGCAAATATGGAGCATGGGACATTACAACCAGATAACCTCCGCATGCTGTCCCATCACTTAGCTTTTTCTTTTCTTTTTTTTTTTTTTTTTTTGTTTTTTAAAGTTTTATTTATTTATTTATTTATTTATTTATTTATTATTTATGATAGTTACAGAGAGAGAGAGAGAGGCAGAGACACAGGCAGAGGGAGAAGCAGGCTCCATGCACCGGGAGCCCGACGTGGGATTCGATCCCGGGTCTCCAGGATCGCGCCCTGGGCCAAAGACAGGCGCTAAACCGCTGCGCCACCCAGGGATCCCAACTTAGCTTTTTCATAAAGAGAAATTCATTGCCTAGAGTGGTTAAGAGCAGAATTTAAATAAGTCCGGGGGCTGACATTATAGATTATAACATAATCTACTCTACTCTTTTTTAGAATATACAATTCTTGGGATGGGTTTTTGAGACAAGGAGAGTGCAGTTATTAATCTCTCATTTTACCTCTGATCTAAAGTCCTGATTCCTATGTTCTTTTATTCTTTGAGGAGAATTTTAAGGAGCGGGGGGCGGGGGAGATAAACCACAGGTTTTTAAACACTATTGGTTTAAAATCAGTTGGCACTTAAGTCTGCTTCATGGAGAAACAATATCCTTATCAAAGCAAATCTAGAATAGAGTCAAATCGGTTACAGCAGGAATTAACTCTTGCTCTTTAGAATCTTCTTTGCTGTGTAAAATCGTGAAGAAATCAATGTTAGAGTAAAGAATGGGGGGGGGGGGAAGTGAAGGAAACATCCCCAAGTATAGATATTCAAGCTCTTCATTTTACAGATAAAACAACTGAAGGAATCAGTGAAAATATATTGGCTTCCATAAATTATACTGTTTGGTTAATTAGTAATAGATCTGGGATGAGAATTGCATCTCCTACTTGATACTGCAGTCGGGCTTTCACACAGTGGACTACTCAAATTTAAAAACAACAGAGGAATGAACACTTTTCTGTTGGTATAGATCTTGGTAAATATTTTCCACCAAGCACTTGAGTAGAATAAAAAGCAAAACTGATCATGTAGCAAATTATTGGGGGGAAAATGTACATTTGTTCTAAAATAGAGAAGGTAATTAACCCAAACTAATGGAATCTGCGTACGATTTGGGATGATCTGCTTTTTCTTTAAAAATTCCACAAATATGCCCATTCTTTGAAATATGCCATTCTTGCCAAAGGCAAGAAATCCTAACTACTAAAATAGTAGGTTATGGTTACAAATGTATCATAGTCTATCCCCACTTATTTCATTTTATTATATTATCCCATAGCAAAACAGCTTTAAATACTTGTGGTTATAAAAATTGTAGGTCATAAAATCTAACTTCAATCAACATAGTCTCTAGAATTTGAAATTTAATAGTGTAAGTGCTGATAGAACAGGAAAACAAAAGCGTATTGAAATTTTCCTGTGGAAAGACTACCCTCTTGTGACTCCAATTTGTACTACAACTGTCTCCCTTTTTCAAGTTTGGATCTCTACAAAGGGGCTTGGAATACTTTGATTTATGAGCTAAAATTTAAGTTAACAATGTTCTTAGGAATTCTACTCATTTGTTATTGTAGCTTTATTTTGAACATATCGAACCTGAATCCTGGGTGTTGATTAACACCTCTCTGAGATTTGTAGACTTAAAAAATGAAACCCTAAGAAATCATATGAAATTTGAAGTTGTATGTCATCTTATCTAATATATCACTAACATATTACCTCATTTATTAATGCTTAATTTTAAAGCTATAAGCTTATTTTACATGAAAATTTAAAATTAATGTCTCACACTAGCAGCCTTAAAACTACAAAAAGTACTCAATATTGGCAATTACTTATTCCAGTTATTAACCGTTCAAGATGTCATAAATTAAATCACAGATTTTATGTAATAGGAAATGTCAATAATGTAAGCCATTTCTTTGCTCAAATCCAGTGATATTTAAGAATATTTTTTGAAACACATGTTGATGTCTTATCACTAAATGGATACTAAATAGTAAGTAAGTGGTTAGAGGTAATATAAGTGGTTAGAGGATTTCTTAATATCAACTTAAACCCTGTAACAATGTAAAGTTTCAAGGTTGCTGGAAGGACTAATTTGGTTGAAGTCAATTCTCACACTGAAGGGGGAAAAACACTGAGGTCCTGTACAGGATTGTGAACAAGAGATAGTTCTTAGGGATGGTCCTACGGACCCAAACTCCAGCCACAAAGGTGTCTATGGCTTTATGTATTACTCACTCCCTGGATCTTGTAAGGATGATATCCATGTGCATTTATATTGTGTAGTAAAATATTAGTAAAATAGTAAAGGCAGGGTGAAAGACACATAAGGACCATCTTTGAGTGCTAACAGAGCCTTAAAATTTTTACCTTTATTCTCATTTAATTGGTAGATATTATGGCTATTTTGAAAGTAATCTCTACACCAATGTGCAGCTAGAATTTATGACCCCGGGATTGGGAGTCTCATGCTGCACTGACTGAACCAGCCAGGCATCCCTTATGTCGTAAATATTATTATTCAGAAATATCCACAGTTCTTCCCGACCTCTTCAGAAGGAGTGAACTTATGCCATTCTGGACATTATGCTCAACGATGGGACTCTGGATGACTGGATGTCATCACTCATGATTGGATATAAACTTGAAGTGGGTTTGTGATAGTTTACTCACTCGCTCCTCTGTTCTGGTTATTATAAGAATGTACTTAGCCCAGCCTGCTGGCCCCAGGCCGATGAGAGACTTGAGGGGCAGAGCCTACCTCTTCTAACCAAGCCCAGCCTGGATCCATTGTCTCCGCATTGCCACAGATTTCTGAGCTTTTAAAGCCTTGTGTTGTATGCTTCTGAGATTTTATGGCCTTTTTTTTTTTTTTGTAGCACTGCATACCGTGGTCATCTTTAAGAAAGCAACTTTCTTTCTTCACATGAAGAATATCTAAATGTTCCACAGTTACATAGCGGCAATGTCTATGTGATTGTTCCATCAGGTCTCTCCTTCCAATTTTTTAAAGGTATTTATTTATTTAGGAAGGGGCAGAAGAAGAGGGAGAAAGAGAATCTTGAGCCAACTTTGCAATGAGCACACAGCCTGACATGGGGATATATCTCATGACCCTGAGATCTTGAACTGAGCCAAAATCAAGAGTGAGGTGTTTAACCCACTGAGCCATCCAGTCACTCCTCTCCTGCCCAATCTTAATGAAACACACTATTTTCATCCTTGAGATCAAATAAATCTCACCTTCTCAGAGAGCAGTTTCTTCCTGTTCTGTTTAGAGTATCTCTCAGCAAACAATCCTTTTTGATGACATACTCAACTTCCTATTTCTTTCATAAAAGTTAACATTACTTTTAATTTCAGTGTTCTTGTTATCAGGAAGCCCCAATCAAATATAAATTATATGAAAGTAAAATCCCATCTTCTTGTTCCCTGCCATATCTCTAGTGTCTAGCTCCCAGAATTCTCTCATTAAATATTTTTGAATGAACAAATGAATGATTTATTCAGCCCATTAATACATCAGTGAGTTCCATTACCTGATCTGGTAAATCCCTACTTCAAACATCACTTAAAAAAAAAAAAAAAGAAAAAACAGTCCTCATTAGTTTTAATATCCTCTATAACTGTTCTCTTATTTCACCTGTGTGTCAATTGTCAAGTATTCAGTAGTTGAGCTGATAATGAATTATTTTGAGTTGATTCCCAGTCCCATGCTATGATTAGGCAGATATACACATATTATAAATTATCATTTATTGTCAATATTTATTATAGTCAACTATTTCTGTCATGATCCTATTCCTTCTCCTCTTTATCATATGAAACAAACAAGACTAAAACTCCCAAAATTTATGTCAAAACTGTATCTTTTTACAGGTTTGTAATGATATATGAGTGAGCATCAAAATAGAAAATGTCTCGTTGGATATTTTGTGTTTTTTGCTTGTTTGTTTGTTTTTAAAGATTTTATTTATTCATGAGAAATAGAGAGAGAGAGAGAGAGGCAGAGACACAGGCAGAGGGAGAAACAGGTTCCACGCAGGGAGCCCGATGCGGGACTCAATCCCAGCATCCTCGGAAAGGCAGACAAGCCACCCAAGTGCCCTGATTGGATATTTTGTATTTATTCATTTAGCAATAAATATTTATTGCATTAATGGATATAAAAATACCTAGAACTTAGATTAAATCCTCAAGACCTGGGATCCCTGGGTGGCGCAGCGGTTTGGCGCCTGCCTTTGGCCCAGGGCGCGATCCTGGAGACCCGGAATCGAATCCCACATCAGGATCCCGGTGCATGGAGCCTGCTTCTCCCTCTGCCTGTGTCTCTGCCTCTCTCTCTCTCTCTGTGACTATCATAAATAAATTTAAAAAAAAAAAATCCTCAAGACCTGACAATCCTAGAAAGGAGACAAGAGCTGAGGTAGGTAATATGATCAATACAATTATGGCTTACACTGCTAAAGTACTTTGCAGGAAATTAGAGTTTAAAGAAAACTGCATTGCTGGAAGAGTATATGAACTTTGGTTTCAATAGGATTCTGAATAAGAGAGAGGAATGCAGTAATGAAGGGTAAGATAGTTTGCTACATAATTGACCATTCATTCCTTTGTGGGCCAGAATTGAAATGAATGTACCAGCCCTGACTGTGTGATAATATATCTTATGGAGAAAAAATTGTAACTGAAAGATTTATATTGCTATATATACCATCATCAAAACAATCATTTTAAATAGTATTTCCAAAAAAAAAAAAAAATAGAAAAATTACCCCTATATTGAGCTAATCACTACATGAGTTACAAAGAAAAATCAACAAGGCATTTTTCTCAGCGAGCTTATAGTCATTCAGTAAGTAACATAAACTTGTCAAGAATTTGGGTCACATATAGTAATTATTTTATAATTTTTTTAGGAGAACTATTTTTTTTTTTAATTTTTTTTATGTATTTATGATAGTCACAGAGAGAGAGAGAGAGGCAGAGACACAGGCAGAGGGAGAAGTAGGCTCCATGCACCGGGAGCCCGACGTGGGATTCGATCCTGGGTCTCCAGGATCGCGCCCTGGGCCAAAGGCAGGCGCCAAACCGCTGCGCCACCCAGGGATCCCTAGGAGAACTATTTTATATTATATTTATAAACTCAGGAAAACATTAATAATGTAGAATGTTAAAGTGGCAATGAGAGGGAAAAAAGCATGAAAGGGACTGAAACAGAAGAGATAAAAATAGGAAGAAAAAAGGGGGAGTGGGAAGAGAAGTGATGGAGGAAGCAATGTGCCATGGATTTCGATAACTTTAGTTCTCAATCCAAATCTTGCCAAGAACAGTTGTGGAATGAGTCGGGCCTTGAAAGCTAGCATTTTGATAAGTTATTGGACAGGGAAGGTGTAAATGTGAGTGAAAAGAGTATATTTGGGAGACGGTTCATGAGACAACTTGATTGGGAAGTCAAGATCGCACCTCTTACTGGAATACTCAAATTCTGATCCATGGAACACCTTTGAAATATTTATTGATGCTTGTTATGGGCCGATTTGTGTCTCCCTCTAAATTCATATGTTTGAGTTGTAACCTCAGTACCTAAGGATATAAACATATTTTGAGACAATACCTTCCTTCAGAGAAGTATTGGATAAAATAAAGTCTTATGAGTGGTTTCTAATCCAGTATGACTGGTGTCCTTATAAGAGGACTTTACTGGGTAAGCACGGAAAAGACCACGTGGAACATGAGAAAAAGATGGCTATCTACAAGCCAAGGAATGAGGCTATTGGAAGAAACCAACTTCCCAACACCTTGATGTCAGAATTCTAACCTCCACATTTATGAAAAAATAAATTACTGTTTAAGTCACTCATTTTCCCCACTCCAACACTGTAGCTCACTCATTCTTCAACAGCCAGTGCTGTCTTCCTAAATCACAGAGCACATCCTGTCAGCCCCTTGTGCATGTCCCCCTAGTGACCCTCCCGGCAAATAGAATAAAGCCCAAACATCCTATTTTGAGCTAAGGTCCTACTCACCTGGCCTTTAGTATTTCTCCTCACCCCATCTACTTTCCATTTCCTTCTCTAGCATATTTCAGCCACACTGATCAGGGTTTTCTTCCTTTTGTTTGTTGGTTTGGTTGGTTGTTTTTTCCTTCAGGGGCAAGGCAGTAAATTTGTATTTAATTGGGTCTTTTCTTCCTCCATTTTTTTTTTCATTATTCAGTTCTCATTCTAAGTGCTAGCTGCCTTGTCAGAGATTCCTTGTCTAAGCTAAAGATATAACTGTCTAGTCTCCATTTTCCTGCTTACTGTTCACATGTTATCCTATTTTAGTTTTTTCATGTATATTTGTTTATTTTCTGTGTTATCTGCTTTGAAGATGGGGACTGTATCTGAATCATTTTGTGCTTTATCATCAGTGGTTAGGATTTTGCTACTCAAAACTAAAATCATTACCTACATGGGGCTATTAAGCACTTAAAAAATGTGGTTACTCCCAATTAGGATGTGCTGTTAGTATAAAATACACACCAAAATGTGAATGTTTGGTATAAAAGTACATCAAATATATTAATAATGATCATATCTGTCAGATGTTAAAAATGATAATATTGTGGATATGCTTGTTTAAATAAAATATATTATTATACTTCATTTATACACCTATTATCTTCTGTGTTTTGAAAGTAGCCATCCTAACTGCTGTGAGGTGATAACTCATTGTGGTTTGGATTTGCATTTCCCTGATAATTGGAAATGTTGAGGATGTTTTCCAGTGCCTGTTGGCTACTTGATGCCTTTGGAGAAATGTCTACCGAGTTTGTTCGTTCATTTTTGTAATTGGGTTATTGAGTGGTAGAAGCTCTTTATATATTATGGATATTAACTCTTCATCAGATACAGCTTGGAATTTTTTTCTCACATTTCATAGGTCGTCTGCTCATTTTCTGGATTGTTTCCTTTGCTGAGTAGAGCTTTTTAGTTTGATATGATCCCACTTGTCTCTTTTTGCTTTGTTTCCTGTGCTTTTGATGTCATATCAGAGAAATCATAGAAAAGATCAATGTTCAGAAGCTATTCCTCCTGTTTTTTAGTTCTAACAGTGTTTTTGTTGCATACGAGTTCATGCCATCTATAAACAGAGAGAACTTTACTTCTATTACAATTTGGACATCTTTTATTTATTTTACTTGCTAAATTATTATGGCTTCTAATTCCAGTACATGTTGAACAGAAGTGGCAAGAGTGAACATCTTTGACTTGTTCCAGATCTTAGGTAAAAAGTTTTCAGTTTTCCCCTCTTGAGTATTATGTTAAGTATTGGCTCTTCATTTATAGCCTTTACTGTGGTGAGGTCAGTCTCTTCTATATCTTAATTGTGAGCATTTGTATTATGAAGGGCATTGAATTTTGTCAAACTTATTTTTTTTTGCATCTTTTGAGATAATCATGTAATTTTACTCTTTCATTGTGCTAATGTGGTTTATCACATTGATTTGCATATGTTGAGCTATCCTTGTGCTCCAAAGATAAATCCCAGTTGGTCATGGTATATGATCTTTTTAACATGCAGTTGAATATTATTTGCTAATAGTTCATTGATGATTTTTGCATCTATATTCATCAAGGATATTGATCCATAGCTTTGTTTTCTGGAGGTGTCTTTGGCTTTGATATCAAATAATGTTGGCTCATAAAGTAAGCTTAAAAGTATTCCTTCTTCTATTTTTGGAAGACTTTAAGAAGTATTGGCACTAATTCTTCTTTAACTATTTAGTAGAATTCAATTGGAAAGCCATGTGGTGCTGGACTTTCCTTTGTTGAGAAGTTTGATTACTTATTCTGTCTCATTTTTTGGTGGTTTATTCAGGGTTTCTATTTTTTCTTGATTCAGTTTCAGTAGGTTATATATATTTTAGTAATGTATCCATTCCCTTTAAGTTGTCATTTTTTTTTGGCATATACTTGTTTATAATGGTTTTCTATGATATTTTTAATTTCTGTGGCATCATTTATAATGTTTCCTCTTTCTTTTTTTTTTTAATTTTATTTATTTATTCATGAGAGACACAGAGAGAGAGAAATAGAGAGGCAGAGACACAGGCAGAGGGAGAAACAGGCTCCATACAGGAAGCCTGATGTGGAACTTGATCCCGGGACCTCAGGATCACGCCCTGGGCTAAAGGCGGCGCTAAGCCGCTGAGCCGCTCGGGCTGCCCTAATCTTTCCTCTTTCATATTTTATTGTGTCTTCTCTCTTTTTTCCTTAATTAGCCTCAGGTTTTTCACTTTCATTAAAAAACAACAACTTTTAGTTTCGCTGATTTTTAAATTGTTTTTCTATTCTGTATTTAATTTATTTCTGGTATAATCTCTATTATTCCTTCCCATCTGGTAGCTTTGGGCTTAGTTTGTTCTTCTTTTTCTGCTTCCCAAGATTTAAAGTTAGGTTGTTTATCTTCTCCTTTAGATCTTTCTTCTTTTTTAATGTAGATGTTTTCACATTGTATTTCTATTGGACATCCCTGGCTTATAGCAGGAGTTGAAACATAATTGGATTGAAAAATTTTTTTTCATTGTTTGACCTGAACATGCTGGTTAAGACCAATCACTTCTCTAAAGGTTTTACATTTTATCCTAACACGTTTCGTTAAAGGGAATTTTTTAACTCTACTTTGTAGGGAAAGCAGAGAAAAGCAGAGTTTTCATAATGTGGACGTGGAATCATTGCTTAGGTGAGGAAGATATAAAAATAATAGACGGGGATCCCTGGGTGGCTCGGCCGTTTGGCGGTTTGGTGGTTTGGCGCCTGCCTTTGGCCCAGGGCGCGATCCTGGAGACCCGGGATCGAGTCCCTGCATGGAGCCTGCTTCTCCCTCTGCCTGTGTCTCTGACTCTCTCTCTCTCTCTCTCTGTCACAAATAAATAAATAAATAGATAGATAAATAAATAAATAAATAATTCTTTAAAAAAATAATAGACGCATTTTAACAATATGATAATCTCTAACTAGGTAGGATAATTAGTGATTTTTTTAATCTGTATTTTCTGACATTTCCCCATGTTTTCTCTAATATACATACACTATTTTACAGTTAAAAATATATTTCTTAAAGATTTTATTTATTTATTAATGAGAGATACAGAGAGAGGCAGGGACAAAGGCAGAGAGAGAGAAGCAGGCTCCACGCAGGGAGCCCCAGGTAGGACTCAATCCTGGGTCTCCAGGATCATGCCCTGGGCCGAAGGCAGATGCCAAACCTCTAAGCCACCCAGACATCCCCAAAAAGGTTTTTAAGAAGCAAAACAAAACAATTACTAAGTAACATTAAGAAGCATGAAGACAACAGTTAAGAAAAAAATCAATCGTATGCCTGTACAATTTAGGAATAGCCTTCAAACTACATTCCATTGTCCTAGTCTTCATATATTTAATCAAAGCTAATAATAATAATAATTAGAATTAGAATTTATCCTACTCTCATATATACCTGCTAAAATTTTAGCTGTTCTCTGAAGCCAGTCTTCTTAAGAATATTTCGTATATACTTAACTTATACTATTTCCTTAGAATTAATACTGACCTTTTTTCTTTTAAATTTTAAATGGGAAGAGCCAAAACCCAAACAAAACAATAATACTGGTGTCTGCAATTACATGGAGCATTTTAATTTCTTTTCTTCCTTTCTTTATATTTCTTTCTTTCTTTCTTTCTTTCTTTCTTTCTTTCTTTCTTTCTTTCTTTTTCTTTCTTTCTTTCTTTCTTTCTTTCTTTCTTTCTTTCTTTCTTTCTTTCTTTCTTTCTTTCTTTCTTTCTTTCTTTCTTCTTCCTGTAAATATGTGTGGTTTGTTCCTTAATACATTCTACTCTGAAGCTTGATAGAATTATCTTGCTGTAATGTCCACAATAGCCAAACTGTGGAAGGAGCCTCGGTGTCCATCGAAAGATGATGGATAAAGAAGATGTGGTCTATGTATACAATGGAATATTACTCAGCAATTAGAAACGACAAATACCCACCATTTGCTTCAACATGGATGGAACTGGAGGGTGTTATGCTGAGTGCAGTAAGTCAATCGGAGAAGGACAAACAGTGTATGTTCTCATTCATTTGGGGAATATGAATAATAGTGAAAGGGAATATAAAGGAAGGGAAAAGAAATGTTGGGAAATATCAGGAAGGGAGACAGAACATGGAAGACTCCTGACTCTGGGAAATGAACTAGGGGTGGTGGAAGGGGAGGTGGGCGGGGGGTGGGGGTGACTGGGTGGCAGGCACTGAGGTGAGCACTTGACCGGATGAGCACTGGGTGTCATTCTGTATGTTGGCCAATTGAACACCAATGAAAAATAAATTTATTATTAAAAAAAAAAGAATTATCTTGCTGTGAGGGAAACAGAGTCCTCTTAGCAATAAATTAAATTGTCATTAGATAAGGGATATCAGATGACATAACTAATAATAAATGCATAATAAATGATGCGTAAATATTTAACAATTCTTTTGCCACACGATAAAATTATTCTTAAAGAGTTTATTCTTATATTGAATTTATGTCAAAGTTGAGAGTACCATTATTAATTTTTTGAAGCATTCTTGGTTTGTATTACCTTAGTGTCATATAGTTTCAGAGTCAGTTCTTACAGCTCTCTTTGCTGCCTCCCATATATTTATATATCTTTATGATATGTAAATTAGGCATTGTTTTGAATTTTCATTCATTTGTAATGTAAAATGCATATTAAATAAAAAAATAAGATAAGTGAGATTATTTGGATAATATATTGATGACTGACTTTGAATTTCCCTCTTTCTTTTCTTCCTTCCTTCCTATAAATAAATATATATAACTCATATTTATATACATATATGCAGTGGTACCTGTGTGGCTCAGTTGGTTAAGGATCTGCCTTTGGCTCGGTTTGGCTCAGGTCATGATTCCAGAGTCCCAGTCCAGATCCCCACTCAACAGAGAGTCTGCTTATTCTCTCTCTGCTCTGCCCACCCCCCCAGTTTTTATGCATACTCTCTCTCTCAAATAAACAAATACAATATTTAAAATATAGATATGTATATATATTCATGAATAAACATATAATTTATAAACACATATAGATGAATTGCAGAAAAAGTTTTTTTGGACTAAAAACTTTCATAAATAGTGTTATTTAACGTGTAAATATAATTTGACAAAAGCAATTTATTTCTACGTATGTCCTCCCAGTATCAATCACCTCTTTTTGCTTTGCTGAGTAAAAGAATGACCTGCTGCAGCTTGCCACACATCAGTTTCCTGAGATGAAACTTATTAGAATAAGAACATGATGAATTTTCCCATTTTTCTACATCCAATCAGTCTGTTCATTGTCTGAGAGCACACCCGATGACTAAAGATGTCAGTTGTTTCTCTCCAGGTTCTTCCGGTAGCCTTGTGCTTTAATCCAGCTGCTGCTTTGCATTTGAAAACTAAATCAGACTCAATATTTCATAGTCTTTTTGATCTTGGGTTTTATGATAATGAGACTTGGGCTACAGAAACCTCCATTCGGAGAATTCAAACAGATTTTAGCACCTGTTAGCAGGTATTAAAAAAACAAGTACATCATTTAAATTCTTCCATTCTTTTCAGTTTGTTCCCTATAATTAAAAATATTTTGTCCATGAAAAGTACTCTAGAAAATAAGCCATCTTTATGCATTTCTTTTTTTATTATAGTATATTCCTTGAATTAACTTTTTATTGTAAATCTTAATTTGTCCATCTCTAAAATGGGGAAGGCAGATGAGAGAATTAGGGTTTTGCTGAGTCATCAAGAAACATTTCTGTAGTAAGAAAAGAGCCCCAAATTTGTTTACAATATCAGTGTCAATACTATAATGAAAATAACAAAATTTGGAATCCAAGGAGCAGTATTGAAACCCATTCAGGATTCAGCTACCGGGGGGCACAGGGCACTGTATTACCCAGGTTCTTATTTTTCTTATCTGACAAATGAAGTAGTTGGACTTAATGATTAAAGCTGAGGTTCTATATGTCAATGTAAATAAGTTGTTTTTAAAAGCTGTTTAGGCAAATCCATGGTATGTTATTACTGTTAATCATAAAAGAATCTCAAAATAAAATTTTAATGAAGTTATTAACCATGGGAAAATCAAGAATTCTATTTTGATATTCCTCGTTAACATTGAGTAAATAGTTCTTCACTAGAATTGCAATTGCAAAAGGATATATGACTCATGGTCTAAACATTATAAACATTACATATATTATATATATATAGATATATAGATATATCTATATATATACCATAAATAAAAGAAAAAAGCATTTTGTGATCAAGGTCTATTTTTTAAAAGATTTTATTTATTTATTTATTTGAGAGGAAAAGAGTGCATGCTAGGGGAGGAGGGTGGCAGGGTGAGGGGAGAGGGAGAAGTAGACTCCCCACTGAGCAGGGAGCCCAAGGCAGGGCTTGAATCCAGGACCCGAGGGACATGACTTGAACCAAAAGCAGATGCTTAACTGACTGAGCCACCCACGCGCTCCAATCAAGGTCTATTTACAGTATTTCTTATTTCTTTATTTTCTAACAAGTCATTGAGATACTCATGGTATGTGAATCATTAGGAGAGAAATCTGAATTTCACTTTTCTATTTAAAAAAGAAATAAAAAAAATAAAAATAAAAAAGAAGGAAAACAGGAAGATCTCCATCTGTTAGAATACTTAATAATGAAAGTAGGGGCATAAGATTTAGTCAGGGAGCAAAAAATCTGATGGCAAAATCTAAATAAATACTTTCTGAGACTGGGGTGTGATGTGGAAATGTTGGGATTTAATGCAAAGAGTCAAGAAAAAGTTCTTGAGACATATTTGGTGCCAATAGGTGGTTTTATTAAAGCACGAAGACAGGACCTGTGGGGAGGAAGCTGCACTGAAGTTGTGATGAGTGACTGATTATGTGCTTTCAAGTCGGGAGGGCTTACGGATAGTGTTAAGTCTCTATAGAATTTTAGAAGGAAGGTTTCCAGGACCTTGAGGGGGCTAGCTGTTGTGAGGAAAAGGTCATTTATTACTGTCTAATAAAACCCGAGTCATGAGTCTCTTCAGATGTATATCTGTGGGTCATATGCTTGGAGGATGATTGCTAACATATATCTTGGAGAATAGAGATAAAGGAAGTTTCGAAAGGAATTTTCTATGTTAAAGGAGACTTACAGGATCCTGGAGGTAGGAAAAATGTTAAGCTAAGATTGCCTTTGTCCTTAGCAAAAGTAGCAACATAAAAAAAAAAAAAAAAAAAAAAAAGTAGCAACATAGAGGAAGCTGATTTCCTAGAGGAAGGTCATTCTGCCTGTTTCAAGGACTTGTCAACGGCTGTAAGTACTAAGGAAATTTAATTTGTTTCTTTCACCTTTGTTTCCCACATGGATGGGGGGGGGGGAATAAGAGGTCTCAGGAGGAGAAAAAGATGGATACAGATTTTCTTTCCTTTCTTCTTTACTTCTTCTTCTTTTTTTTTATGTTTAACTTATTGGCAATTTGGCAACAAGTATAACTTTACAGAAACAAATAAAGATGCATAGCTATGTTTTTGAACAATGTTCTGACTTACATAATCTTCGAATTGGAAGTTTTTTGGGGGTCTATCTCTCAGCATTTAGCTTGGCTGAACACACCTCCTGTTTGACATGTAACCTCCTGCTTTGTCGACACAATATGCTCCCTCTCCACCTTGTCCTTCAGATTTCTCTCAGGCTTCTTTAGTGATTCTTCAGGACCTAGTTTCTAGTTTTCTTTTCTTCTACACATTCTCTGAAAGAGATTGCATTCATTCACATAACTTTGTTACTGCTTTGTAGAACAACCTGAATTTTGCTTTGTATTCAGACTTTAATTGTTTATATTTTGCTTACATCTTTGTGGTTGATTTCAGAGTAAATTTGAATACGAAGTGCATGTTAAGTTTTCTTTGTCACAAACTAAGAAAAAGAATGCATTTGTAGTGGATATTTAAATCTTAAGACAAGAATTATATTTATGATATCTGAGAATGGTGAAAAAACAGTGAATGTTAGCCTAGATTTCGGTCTAAAAGGACAGAATATTTTTAAGGCAATGATTCTAAGAAGAGGATAAAAACATTCCATTTTTTAAAAGGGGTTGTGAAATCTAAAAATGGGGGACAAGTATTTTCAAATGAATTGTTTTAATCATATTGTCAACTGTGAAATTTAAGTTGTTAGTAAAATGATTCAGAAGATTTTTTGTTGCCTTCACTTGTGAAAGTGGGCATAGATTTCAGGAGTTTGAGATCCTTGCCATGAGGTATTGGAATAAGAAAGTTTTATCTGTGCCATTAAAGTTCCTATGTAATCATCTGCATTTGTAAATAATGAAACACTTTTTATTAGACAAGCATTTGTACCACTGAAGGTATTCCACTGTATTCTAACCGTAAGTTTTATATATACTCAAATGCACAGAAAAGAGAGGTTACCCTACACTTAATGTCAAATAGGAAGAAAGCAGTCTACGGAACAGACACTAACTGGCTAATTTTATCTTCACTCTTCATAATTCAGTGTTTAGGCAAGACAAATAACAGGAAGATATACTGTACAAGAAATTCTAGTGTTATAAAGCCTTTCTAACATAGAGAAAATATTCTTACAGGTCTAAGAATTTGCTAGGTCATCGCTAAAAGCCTAATAGAAGACCCTCCTTACAATTTTCCTATTAAATGTTGACTGCCCATTTAGCATTAGGTTTTGTGTTTGGCTTTTAAACAATGAAAGATAAATAAAATATGCATCCTGCCTCCTGGGAGTTTATCAGGAAATTGGGAAGAGGGCAAGATGAATAAAAATTTCCAATGCAAAGAAACAATTTTACTTATTTAAATGCAGCATAAATGACAAAGGTGTTTGCCATATGTTTGCCATAATATAAGTGCACCTGCCCCTCCCCCAAATAGGGATTCTAAATAGACATATTTATGTGTATATGGGGATCTGTGTGTGTATGTGTGTGTAGAAAGGATCATAACACACAGTTAGAATCTTAATGTAGAGATGTGTAGAGTTATTTTACAGTAGTTATAGTTTTACTTCACTTGGATTCCTTGTCCCTAATAAAAAATCAGTTACATGACAGCTGAACTCTAGTAACCCAAGCTAGCCTAAGAGTTACCTTCTATTTTACTGCAATGCTACAAAAGTATTGAAATATTGTGAACCTCCAAAAGGATACCAAAAAATAAAATACTAATTACAGAATTAAAAATAAGTGTGATTAATTAATTCCATGGTGTTGAGTTTCAGAATAGGTTTAAGACAAAGACTAGTGATAACTTTTGTAATACTTGTTACCGCAATTTTTGCTTATACTTTGGTATTTTAAGAATTCAAAATAATCAGTCATAGTGAATATGTAATATTTATATTTTAAGGTGATTTATTTTTAAAGAATTTTTAATTGTTACAAAACTGTTTTTCAAAATTTAATGTTAACCAAGTTGTAAACATGGTACAAATAATTGCAGGTGTGTTTTATATAGATTTTTTTCTGGTAAATTATATTAGGTTCATCTGAGAGTGGCAGATTATCAATATACCGTGAATTTTAAAATATTTAATATTTCTCTCATATAAAAGTCCAAGAGGCCTACAATAACAATTTAAAATCTAAGGCTGGCAAGAGTGCTATCAGCCAGATGGCAGACAAGAAAACTCAAAGCACTCCTTTCCCCTCGAAAACATTTAATAAATGATTAGAGATTAGCTAGAGTAACTTTATAGGAGTTCTGGAAATCAGTCAAAGATCTATAGCAACCAAGTGAGTGCCAAATCAAGACAAAGCCTCCTGCAAAATTTTAGGAAATTCTGAGGTGTTTTTAATTACTGCTATCCTATCCACTCACCAGCAAAGCACAGTTTGGGGAAAGCAGTGGTCCAGTCCCCAGTCCCCTTCCAGGAACCAAAGATAGCAGCATGGAAAGAACTTGAGATGTTAAAACCTATCTGGCTGCTGCTTGTGTGACTGGTCTTTGTCACCTAACTCAGAGTTCAGATGGTCTAAGTGGAACACCTCAGATCCCAGGGTAGGAAAAGCTGTGGGCAGCAGTTGACACTGCAGGGAGGAATACAGGGCTTCAGATGTATGGGACATGATTACTCATTAAGAAATCCAGTGGCTAAGGCCCTAAGAAGAAAATTTAAAAGCAATTGTCCATATGGGAGAGTCTCAGAAAAAAAGCACATGCACAGGACCAAGAAAAAGTCATGCCCAAAATACATCTGAGAAGACTTTAAGCCTCCCCTTGTTTGAGGTACCTAAAGTAGTCAAATTCACAAAGAGAGAAAACAGAATGGTGACTTCTAAGGGCTGAGGGGAGGGGAAAATGCAGTTACTATTTAATGAGTGTGGAGTTTTAGTTTGGGAAGTTGAAGAAGTTCTGGAATGGATGGTGGTGATGGTGGTACAAAAACAGGAATGTACTTAATGCCATTCAACTCTACACTTAAAAGCCAGTAGAATAAATTTTGTATGCATATGTAAATCTTACCACACACCAAAAATATCAAGTTGTGTTGAAAATGGGTCTCACTAGAGTCATTGTAATTGTCACTGCAGTTATATCATTCCAAGATCTGACTCTATGCAGCCTCAGAATTCCTGAAATAAAAGATAGTCCATGCAACTTAAAGAAGAACCATATAAGAAATATGAATCACAAATCTTCTAGTCATCTCCAAAAGATCATCTGTCGGGTAGCTAGCTTCTGGATTAGTGTACACCATCTCTTTTTTTGTTTGTTTGTTTGTTTTCTTGTGTTTTTTTTTTTTTTAATGTTGATGCTAGGAACCCAGACTGCCACTGTGATCCACTTATTGGACAAAGTGGATACTCTTAGTTTAAGTGATAAGCGCTTTTTGTTTGTTTGTTTGTTTGTCTGTGTTTTCTAAGATTTCATTTATTTATTCATGAGAGACACACAGAGAGACAGAGGGAGAAGCAGGCTCCTTACAGGCTCGCCTCGATCCCAGGACCTTGGGACCACCGCCTGAGCCAAAGGCAGTCGCTCAACCACTGAGCCACCCAGATGCCCTGATAGTGAGTTTTTAGCTAAATTTGTAATACAATAGAACTAGGGTTTACAGATCTTATTTTTATTTGCCCAATTTCTTCACATATAGTTAAAACTGATATTCTCAGCAAATGGGAGAAACTCTACAGTCTCCCTGATATTTGGTGTGAGGGTTATTATAGTAGGAACAAATAGTGAAAAGCCTGCAGCCTCCTCTTTTATAAAAATCGTTAAGTCAAATGTAAAATACATCCCTTCTGGTATGCAGAGATTACTGCCACCCTCAAAAATTTGAAAATGCAGGGATCCCATCACAATGTAATTAACCTTACCTTTTCAGTGTCTGTAAAAGAGCAATTCGTCTTGGAAGAAAATGGTGGGTTAATATACATTATACCGGGTAGTATCTTCCACTTGCAGCTATTGTGCCAGATGTGATCTCTTTACTGTAGTTAATTAATACTGTAATTGCTGATAAATTTTGCGTGATTGGTCATCACAGTAACGGCCCCTAAAATATCACCCCTTGCCCTATCCATTCCCTAGTTTAATCCCTTTATTCATTAACGCTGGGCTTCACCACGTGATTTAGTTGGGCCAATGAGAATAGCAAAAAAGACCATGACCGGAGAGGCTTGAGAAATGTATGTGGATTAGGCTTTGCCCTCTCTTGTTTGTTGCTTCTGGAAACTAGTCACAATGCAAAAAAGCTATGCTGGCCTGCTAGAGACATGCAGAAAAAATCAGCGTTGGTTTCCATGCATACTTACGAAACTGAACCAAATTCCATGAGATGATTATTTTTACAAATTGGAAAAAAAGGTGTAACAGGCCTGGGATCCCTGAGTGAATAGAAACAAACAAGGTGAGCCTTATACTCCCACAGCTTTACAACTTGAATTATGGTACAAAGACATCTCTTCAGATTGCAATGCAGGGATGGTTTCCATAGCAAGTTCTGTCGTGTGTTACTGTGAGGTGGGAAGACAGAGATTGAAGTTCATGTAGAACAAAGCTGTTAGAATGGGGGGAAGGGTACCAGAGAGAAGAGGACTATCAGGAAAAGAGTTTCACAGAAGTTAATCTTTGATTCTCTTAATGAAAATCAATATGCTAAGCACAGGGTACAATTTCATGAAGCCAAATACAGAATAACTTTCAGGGGAAAACCAAATCATAAGCTTAAACATTCTCAGAACTCACTCAAGGCCCAGGAGAATGGTAGGAAAAACAATTATTGAGGCTCGCACAGGGCTGGGTATAGTTTAGATTTATACAGATCAAAATGGGAAAGACCAAATAATATAGAATCTTCAGAATTATATCAACTTAGTAGTAAGACTGACATGACTCTTGACTAAAGATCACTTTGGCTCTGTGTTAACAAAGTAGAAATACAATCCCAGGAATGATTAAACTAATTTCAAGAAACCCAGGTAAACATAAGGACAAAATCAAACACTATTTAAAGGACCTATCAGAAGCTAGTAAATTAAAGTTTAAAACCTGCAATGTTCACTCTAAAATGAAAAAAAGCAAACAAAAAACCAAAACAGCCAATAAAGTGGGAGGTAAATGTAACCTATAGCCATTCATTTAAAATCAACACAGAAAAATTTGGCAAGAGATGATGGAAGTTGAAATAAGGGATATTATTATTTTTTCTTAGGATTTTGTATATTTATTCATGAGAGACACAGGAAGAGAGTCAAAGACACAGGCAGAGGGAGGAGAAGCAGACTCCATGTAAGGAGCCCGATGTGGACTTAATCCTGGGAATCCAGGATCAGGCCTTGAGCCAAAGGCTCAACCACTGAGCCACCCAGACGACCCAAAATAAGGGTTATTAAATGCTTAAAAGCTCCCTAAAGTTAGAGAAAGCATAAGTAATGAAGAGACAAATGGAAAATACATAAAAGATAAAAATAGAATATCTAGAGATTAAAATATCTAAACTTACAAGTATATTGGAATTAGTAAAGACAGAGTAAGGACTATAGAAGAAAAGATCATAGAATAAAAAAAAATAGAAACTAAAGTCAAATAGAGAGACAAAAAGCAAAAAATAAACAGAGCAGCTGTGAACTGTGAGACAATATTCAGACTAACATGTAGTTGAAAGGCCAGAAGAGGAAGAGAGAGATAAAATGTATATTTTTGAAAGAACTGTAACCAAAAAGTTTGCAAATTTCATGAAAATTTTAAGCCTGCAGATCAAACAAGTTCCACAAAACCAAGCAGAATAAATATAAAGAAAAACATTAAAGTACATAAAAAATCAAATTCCTAAATACTGGGGATAGGAGAAAATCCTAAAACAGCAAAAAATTACCAAGCTTTATGTTCTGAAGACAAGATTAAAAAGAAGAATGACTGCACAATTTACTTTGTAAAGTATATGTCAGAAGAAAAAAACAAGAGATACATCTTTTACTGTTACAAGAAAAAAAGTTAATCTAGTATTGTTTAACCAACAAAAATATTTTTCGATATTGAAAGTGAAATGAGGACTTTAAAAGATAAACAGCATCTGAAAGAATTAATCACCAGCAAAATGACACTAAGAGAAGTTTGAAAAGTAGTACTTTAGGGGTGCTGGGTAGCTCAGTAGGTTAAATGTCCAATTCATGATTTTGGCTCAGGTCATGATCTCAGGGTCATGATCTCAGGGTTGTGAGATCAAGCCCTGGGTGCCTGAGTCAGGATCTGCAGTGGGTCTGGAGCCTGCTTAAGATTCTCTTTCTCCCTCTCTTTCTCATTCATGCACACAGGGAGGTAAGGGTGTGGAGGTGTGCAGGAGCACTCACATGCACACTTCTCTCTCAAATAAATCTTAAAAAAAAAAAAAAAAGAAGTACTTCAGGCAAAAAGAAAATGACACCATAAGTTCATTTAAATCTACATGAATGACAAGTGTTGATAATGGAAAATATGCAGATATATTTTTCCTAATGTTTTATATTTTTCAAAAAAATAAGTGAGCAAATGTAAAAGCAATGTATCATGAGATTCATGACACATGTAGATGTGATATATGTGACAACAATAGCACAAAAGGTGGAAGGGAATATGGAAGTGCACCACTGTAAGAGTCTTTTTTTTTTTTAAGGTTTTATTTATTTGAGAGAGTTCACATGTGCCTGCATGAGTAGGGGAGAGGGGCAGAGGGAGAGGAAGAAGCAGGATCCCTGCTGAGTGCAGAGCCCAATGTGGGGCTCGATCCCCAAGATTTCAAGATAATGACCTGAGCCAAAGGCAGATGCTTAACCAACTGAGCCACGTAGGCACTCCCTGTATGAGACTTTGATAAATTAAATATACTACAAAACCTAGAGATATCTCTAAAATTAAAAAAATAGAGCAATAATACACTAATGATAAAGATAAATAAAACCATTTTAATAATTTAGTAGAAGACCAGAACTTCGGGAGGAAAATCCACAAAGAACAGGTGGGACAAATAGAAAGCAAAGAGCAAGATAGTAGATTGAAACCCAGATGTATGGACTGTTATATTAAATATTAATTTTGTACACATTACAGTCAAAACACAGATGGTAAAGTAGGTTATAAATTAAGACAAAACTATAGGCTATATACAAGAAAGCAGCATAGAAATATACGAAAGGATTAAAAGTTAAGTTTCAACTTTCCATGAAGATGGAGTTACAGGAAATTGATTTACCTTTCATTCATACAAAAGGTAAAACACAGAACAAAACATATGAAATCACAGCACTGAAGAGACTGGACAGCAGGAGATTGGAATGAAGAGAAAGAAATGAGGTGAGCCCTATCTTTGCCAGCTTACTTCCCGGAGAATGTTTCCAAGTTACGATCTAGGGATGGGGCAGCTGTGCAAAGATTATTTGTCTCTGATTTGAGGATATTAGACTGAAATTTTAGGGTGGTCAAGATGGCAAGAGCTTACAGAGCAGAGTATCAGAGAAGAGAAGCTACAAGAGAGAGAGAAATCCGGAGATCTGCAAGGGTCCTCTTTGGACACTCAGTTGAGTACCTATCACCATAATTACTGATGAAACTACTCACCATTAAGAAATGAACTATCTGACAGGATCACAGGGAATACAGCTTGAAGCTTACATAGGATCAAGAGTAGTATCTCTTTCCACCAGCCTAGAGCAGAAAAAAATCATAATTCAGGGAATAAGGGCACCTGGGTGGCTCAGTGGTTGAGCATCTATCTGCCTTGGGCTCAGGTTGTGATCCCTGGTCCTGGTCTGCATCAGGCTCCCTATACGCAGGCTCCAGCCTGCTTCTCCCTTTACCTGTCTCTGCCTCTTTCTCTGTGTGTCTCTCATGCATAAATAAAATCTTAAAAAAAAAAAAAAAATCAGGGAATATCAGTGGGGAAAATAAAAAGGATCCTGCCTCAGTTATGGGAAAAAATTAACCCTAGATTAAATGTATCTTTGGACCCACCTAATAAAGATTGAAAAATACCCTAAAAAAATTTAATAATACCCTAAATGATCATACTGTTTTTGTGTAATAATCTATGCCCCACAACATGGGTGTATTTTTCAGTCCAAATCTTACATTTGGTTCTTTCTATCTTTTATTTACTTGCTAAGACTTCCTACTTTTATATTTCATTCAAGAATATTGGGGATCCCTGGGTGGCTCAGTGGTTTAGCGCCTGCCTTTGGCCCAGGGAATGATCCTGGAGTCCCGGGATTGAGTCTTACATCGGGCTCCCGACATGGACCCTGCTTCTCCCTCTGCCTGTCTCTCTCTCATTAAAAAAAAAAAAAAAAAAAAGTATTTGTACTTCTTTACTAAAGCATTTTTATCTTGGCTGGTTTAAAACTGTCAAGTGTTTCTATCATCTCTATTATCTTGGTGTTGGCATTTATCGCCTTTTCTCATTCAATTTGAGGTCTTCCTGGTTCTTGGTATGTTGAATGATTTTTTTAATTGAAACTCGAATTCTTGTAAGATCCTGAATCTTACTTCATTTTTATGTTTTAACAGTTTTGTTTTGTTTAGATGCTGTTCTGGCTGGAGATATCACATCACTATCACCAGGGAGAGGTGAGTCCATTTCTAACTAGGTCTCCATTGACACCTGGAGGAGTTGGGAGGCTTTTCTTTACCCTTAAGCAGGAATGAGAACACCGGCTTCTCACTGGTTTCCACTGACACTGCAGTGAGAATGGCTGTGCTGGGCAGTAGTGAAAATCCTGCCTCTCTAGTAGGCGTCCTCTGGCACCACCGTAGCATAGGAAGGAACTTCTTCTTCCTGAGGAAGGGGGTGAAACTGTAAGATTGCTCCATATTCTTCACTAACACTGGGTGAGTAGGATGTCTTGCTCTTGGCCAGTGGCAATGGAAGTTTCATCTTTTTACTTTGTCTTCTCTGACACCATCATAACAGATTCTTTAGTACCGCCTTGGGTGGCTGGAAGTCAATGTTCTTTACTCAATCTTAGCTGGAGGGAAGGAGGGTAGGAGCAGTATTTTCTGTGATGTTTGTCTGGAATAGAGTGATTACAATCTAAAAATGTTATGTGTGTCAGGCTGGTCCTGGTCCTTTTAATAGAGAGCGTCAGCTTTTGTTTGGGCTGTATTTTTTTGTGTGCCTATTAATGTTTCTAAGTCACCAGCTTCTTTATCTCCAAATCTAGGACATATAAGGCAAAAATGAGACGCAGGGAATTCACTTCCATGTCATTTCTAAGACCCAAGGCCATTAACCAGTCTGCCTTCTTCTCTCCATTTTTCATAATCTTTTTACTTGTGTTTTATAAATGATGTCCAGGGTTTTTTTTACTGTTCTAAATGGAAGGAATAAGGAAAAGTATATCTACTCCATCTTCCCAGAAGCAGAAATCTACATTTTCTTTTTTGTGATGGATAAAATAATATGAGTCTACATAAACATTTGATCACAATGACTTCTGTCTTCCTTAGAGCTAGTTTTGTAATACGCAATAAATTTTAGAGTAACTGTTGTATAACATTTAAAACTCAGATCTGGTGAATCTTGCCTGTCTAGTGATTTAAAGCTATAGATATAATAAGGAATAAAGATAGTATTCTCCCCAACAATGCAGTGATATTTGCATTAAAACTATAACTTGGGGCATTAAATATACTTGATATGTAGATTTTAAGTGTCTTTAAGTTCAATTTACCAGTTAGAAGAAGTCATTATAATAGATTTAGGAATAGTTTTGGCTTTGGAAGTATTGTGGAAGAAAGGAGTAGAATAAATAAACCCGTCTGAGTTGAAATACTGCCTCTACTTTTCCTGGCTCTGTGACTATGAAACGATTATTTATTTATTTATTTATTTATTTATTTATTTATTTTTTTTTTTAAAGATTTGTTTATTTATTTATGATAGACAGAGAGAGAGAGAGAGACACAGGAGGAGGGAGAAGCAGGCTCCATGCCGGAGCCCGATGCGGGACTCGATCCCAGGACTCCAGGATCACGCCCTGGGCCAAAGGCAGGTGCTAAACCGCTGAGCCACCCAGGGATCCCCTGAAACAATTATTTAAACTCAATTTCATTTCTTTATCTCTAAAAGAACAATAATATTTGCAATAATTATCTCAGTGGATATTTTATCCCTAAATTTTAAATTTCATATAAATCATTACTCATTGATATCAATCATTATAATATTGACCTTAAAACCACATATTTCTGAGACCACATTGGTCTAAGTTGAGTCATTGACCATTTTTCCAAAGAAAAACATAATGCATGCACAAAATGTCTGATCAATAAAATATTAATTTTATGGAAACCAAATATACTTGATAATAATAATGTAAGTTTTGAGATTCATAAAGCTCAATGAATATTGATCAGGATAAAAACAAAGAAAGTGTACACACTTACTTAATAGATAATAATACTTAATAGCTGCAACATGATTTTTAACAACATTAAGATTTCTGCACACCAGAAAGGTAAGGAAGCTCCTAGTGGTAATTCTCCTTCTGATACAAATTTTAAACTTGGTAGCTAATATCAAAATAATAAAACAGCAGAACCTACTCAAATACTTTGCAGTGTGAACAAAGACAAACTACTTTTCAAGATCAGCTGCTACATATAAGAGAAAAGTAACAACATGGGCAAATAAACCCTTTGTTGTTACAGTTTTCAGCTACAAGGAAGTCCATGTATAGTTTTGTGTAAGGCATTTGCAAGTTTGATAGAAAACTTGTCTTTATGGTGTGAGGATCTAGAAGATAGAGTTCAGTACCATTATAGTCACAGAAAAATGCAGAGTGAATTTCAAAGGGAGAAGAGCAAGAGAGGAAATAGCTACAAGCTATGCACAAACTGTCCAGAATCTGGTTAATACATAAGATTTCCCCAGAGTAGACTGCAAGCAACCAAAGTATGGATGAAGATGCTTAAGATTTCAGCTGCTCTTCAAGATATGGAGTTGGAATTTTGGGTCTATTCAAATTAAATGTCCTGTTAAACATACCAATGTCCTTAAAAGGAATATAACAGAATCCTTAGCATCAACAATATTATTTTCACAATGTCCAAACATAAACCCAAATTACTCAATATCCAAGTAACCAGGAAAATATGACTCTTTGTGAAAAATAAAAGACAACAGAATGATCTCTGAGATGACTCAAATGTTGGTTATCACCAGAAAAGAGCTTTAAAGCACCTATAATAATTCTACTTGTTAACATGAGGAAAAATATTTTTGCAATCAGTGAAAAGATAATAATAACAGAAATTTTGAAATCGTAAAAAACAAATGGAAATATTCTAACTAAGAAATAAAACATCATATCTGAAATAAAATTTCACCGATTCATCTTAACAACAAAATGAATATTACATAGGAAAGAATCTGTGAAACTGAAAAGCATCAATACAAATTATCTAATGTAAAGAACAAAGAGAAAAAAGACTGAAAAACATTAATGCAGTGTCAGAGACTTGTGAGACAATATCAAAATATTTGAAATATTTGCTATTGCAGTCTCTGAAGGAAAAGAGCAAGAAAAAAATTTTTGAGAAAATATTTGATAAACATTTCCCTAATTTAGTAAAAAATACAGAGTTTCAAAAATTTAAGTGGATTCAAAGCAAGATAGATATAAGAAAACCATACCTAAAGATATCATAGACAAAGTACTGCAAACCAAAACCAAGAAAATTCCTGAAGGGAGCTAGAGTAACACAAGTTATATAGGAAATTTTATAACAAAATCCAATGGATGACAGAAGGCAGTGGAAAAAAAAAAAACCTTTAAAATGTTGAGAGGAAAAAAAAAATCTAACTACTCAGAAATATTGTATGTTGCAAAAATATCTTCAAGAATAAAGATGAGGAAAAAAAAAAAAAAAAGAATAAAGATGAGGGGCAGCCCCAGTAGCTCAGTGGTTTAGCGCCACCTTCAGCCCAGGGCCTGATCCTGGAGACTCAGGATCGAGTCCCATGTCAGGCTTCCCTGCATGGAGCCTGCTTCTCCCTCTGCTTGTGTCTCTGCCTCTCTCTCTCTCTCTCTCTCTCTCTCTCTCTCTCGCTATGTCTCTCATGCATAAATAAAAGTCTTAAAAAAAAAGAAAAGTATGTTTAAAAAAAAAGAATAAAGATGAAAAAAATATTTTCACATAAAACATATTGACACCGTAATGTAATACAAGATGCGGTAAAGAAAGTATTCTGGGCTGAAAAGAAATGATGCAAGAGGACTTTTTTGGAAGGAATGAAAGGCATTAAAAATGCTAAAAACTTGATAAATGTAAAAGACAATGTTTTCTTATTGTCTTTAAAGCACATACATGGTTTAAAGCAATATTATAGCATTATCATGTAAAATTAGAATAGCTATTGTGATTATATATCATTAAGGGTGGGAAATGTTCCCACAAGGGTCAGTGTTTCTACATTTTACTTACAGTAGGTAGTACATTATCAAACATAAATAGAATATTATGAGGATATATATAAATAATTTCAGTGTATATCTTTGTATAATTGTGTTTTATATTAATTATATATATATATATGATCAAAAAGAGACGGGGAAAATTAATTAAATGATGTACAAGTAGAAAACTGTTTCTGAAAAAGGTTTTCAGTAGGAATACCCACAAAATGAAATACCTTGAGGTAAAGAACTGCCAAGATGACAGACCACATAGGATTAGACAGAAAAACTATGTACAATTTTTGGACCCCAGTGTACCAAGAGTAAAGATATCAGGACATTTCATCAAAGTAAAACAAATCGGGGATCCCTGGGTGGCTCAGCTGTTTAGCACCTGCCTTTGGCCCAGGGCGCAATCCTGAAGTCCCAGGATCGAGTCCCACGTCGAGCTCCTGGCATGAAGCCTGCTTCTCCCTCCTTCTGTGTCTCTGCCTCTCTCTCTCTATGTCTATCATGAATAAGTAAATAAATAAATCTTAAAAAAAAAAAAAAAGGTAAGACAAATCAAGAAGAAAAAGTTACTTCAACATATCAGATACAGCATATACAGATCTAGTTCATGCACTTCCTTGTGTTAACACTAAAGATTCTTATAAATTGGAGTTGCTTGAAAAGTTTTATGATCCGCTCACTTTCTCTACATTTCACCAGCTAGGATCATACCAATTATAACTTTGTAATGAATATGTGACTTGTATAATTAGATATGAATCTCTGGGATAAATGAAACTATAAAAAAGGATATAGGGATGCTTCCAGTGATCATAGAATAGATAGATAAATACATATAGGATATATATGTGTGTCTACTATACACTTACAGTTTCACAGTTACATGTAGCCATAAAATATATGATATTATGTAATAGTTACATATAGCTTTATATATTTACATATACTATTGCATATAGTATTGTATATATAAGCTATATGTATTATATAATACATATACTTGTATTTAGCAGTTGAGTCTGGTGAGGGAAAGAACATTACAACCACATCACATTCACATTTAAATAAGGCCGATGTTGCAGATGCTAAGGTTAGGAGGTCACACCAATCAACGCAGCTGCCATGTTTTACTCTAATTTCCATCCCTGTTGCTCTTTTATAAGAAGTCCACATGCTGTAAGAAAGAAATAGATGATTTCAAATCTACTAATTATTATCATGATGTTATTAATTTAGACCAAGATAATAATAAGATGGTGTCTATAAAGAAAGACTTCATTATGGAATTAATTGCTTTGATTAGGGTCAACACAGGAAAAAAGATTTGCATAGCATTTAAGAAACAATTACTTTGATGGCTATTCAGGAGCCAAAGACATGCAAATTTAAAGAGAGCATTTTACAATTTCCCCTTTTACATTCAGATGCTAAGTTCTCTGATAAACCCCACTTGTTCAACAGAAAATTAAAATCACTGAATTGAAGAAGATCTGAGTAATGATGTATTTTTGATGTATTCTGTAAATGTTCAAATTATTCTTGGCTTCAATTTCAAATTTATTTCATAGAAACAAAAAATGGCATTACAAAGTCAATGTTAATCTTAGTGTTGATGTTGTGGTTGTTTTCCCCTAATAGATGTCGATAGAAGTAAATTATAGTTATCTTTATGAATTTACTGTTACTCTTTTTATTCTCATAGTTCTTGACTTGAAGACACATATGGAATGAGAAACTTCTGTGTTTAACACCTGCTTTCAATTCATTGACTAAAAATGTAACTTAATTCTTTTGTTTTGCTGTTCTCAGTATTTTTATTGCATGTTCCCTTTGATGACTGTTTAAACTTAATTTGAGAGAAAGCATCTCAGATAACTCTCATATAAAAATATATTCTTCATGAGAAATGAAAAATTACCAATATATTTTGTATGTATAAGTAAACTAATTTTGTTTTCTCTTTTCTCTTACTCTTGGTTAGTATTCACTATAATGTCCCTTTGAAGAAAATGACCAAAGCCATACGCAGAGCTGCTATTAAAATTTAGAGGGAGTCATGAACCTGTAAATGTCAAGATATTTGACTCTTATTGAATAATAAGCAAACTAAAAATAGCTTTTGGATTCTAAAACATCTGCTTCATGTTGAAAAATGACCATTAATCAAATTGCCAAATGTCCCTTTAAAAATAAATATAAGCAAGTATTTTCCTTTCATACTCTTTAAAAAAAATTAAGCTCTTGTATCAACAAAATCTATTACTTTGAAGATAAAAGGAAAAGGTAAAAATATGAAAACAAAAATACAAAAGTCTGATCTATCTTTGACATTTTAATTAATAACAAGAAAAAACATCTAGGAGATCTAGTATTCCTGTTTTTTCTTTCATATAATCATTTTAGCAACATGAGACACTGTAATCAAAATGCAATGAATAAATTCTCATCAAAACTTTCCATTAACCCTAAGTAAAAACCAAAAGTGAATCTATAGAATTTTTCATTTTAAAGACCTCTTTTTTTTTAGAGCAATTTTGGGTTCACAGTGAATCCAAAATTGCAAGGAAGGTACAGAAATTTCTGATATGCCTTCCTGTCCCCACACAATTATAGTTGTCTAAGCTCCATTGATACACATGTGTCTGTAAATAAAGCTGTCTTTTCTGTTCTTCCATATGATGCAGACAGGCTGGGTCTGAGTGAATTAGAGACAAACAGGAGTAGGTAGGGAGAGATAGGTAGTGGGCCAGGAAATCAGGCTCACAAAAATCCCAAAAAATGCTGAGGTGTAAGGAAACCAGAGATAAGGGAACAAGCCAGACCACCCTGCCTTAGGTGTGGGTGGGGAGGGTCTTTTTTTATAATAGTTATCTATGACCAACAAAGAATAACCAGGCCCCAAGAAGAAGGAAGCCATTAAAGATGTTATCACTAGTCCTTACTCATTGGTGATATCAATAGATATGTTAAAAGGATTTAGGTTCCCTGGTTGGCTTTCAAGAAAAGGCCAACCCTACAAGCCCTCAGTGGCAACCCTGTCAGAACCCCTCTCACTTCTGAGGGCTATCTCTGCTTCTTTGCTTAATAAACTTATTTTGCTTTACTCACTCTCCTTTATCTGCAAGATTCATTCTTTGACTCCATGAGACAAGAACCAAGCTCTCCATATCATGAGGACCCTGAGGAGGATCCTCTGGGACCAGCCAAAAGGATCTTTGGCTTCACACAGGATGGAAATCAAATGTGAGGGAGTAGGAGGAGAAAGCAGAGTTTACTGAAGATGTAGGGAGAGCAGATACAGACCAACTGGGTGTCCAGGAGACTCAGAAATGAAAGGAGGGAGTCTTGTCTTTTCTTGGGGTCTGGGGTTTTTATTGGCTGCTGTGATCTGGTGCACATATCCTCTTAGGCATCCAGGAACTGGTCAGAATCAGGACAGGATCCAGGTGTCCTTCATAAGTCACTCATTTCCCAAAGTCGGGCTTGGAGAACTGTTTATTTGACCCCATCTTGTCACTCCTTACATATTATCTACTGTGCTGGATGGCTCCAAAGATATTATTGTCTCTTTGTCCCTGATAAGGAGGGCATGTGCTATTTGCATTACAAGGCACGTGCAGAGTGGGGTAGGGGTGCTGGTTCTAGCAGGAATAGAAACTGGAGCAATAGGAAAAAAAATGCTGTTTTTTTTATGGGATCCCTTCAGCTTTCCTGTATCACACATACAAGATCAAAATTGAAATTTGATTTTCAACAATGCAAATGTAGCAATAAATATATTCATTTAGCATGGTGAAATAACGACTGTCAGTTTAAATCCACACCGGAAAGCAAGGATTAAGGAATTAGAGTTTATAATTCTCCTTCAACTGCCCTTTAACTTTAAAAATCATCCAACCAATCCCAGCTCATTACATTTTTCATGAAGTTTTAATTATATATTTTTAGTACCGAAAACATCTGCAGAAGCTTTGCCCTGAATGGCTACTACATCGTAGATGACCACAGACAATAAATAAATTATTTTTTTAGTGTGTACCACAACAGGCAACATTAGTATCATGAGATATTAATTATGGGATTTCAACTATCTTGTGTCCCAATTAGGCTATATAACCAATCCCAGATTTGTTACATTTCCCTGCAGATGTGTTGCCCGCATCACTGTCTTTGGCACAATTCTTTATTGGTCAAAGATACTAGTTATAATAAATTGAATCCAATCCTCACTAACTAAGCAGAAAATGAATTCATTATAATTCTGGATTTGTTTGAGAGATTCACAGAAATAAGGAAAAGGTTAAGAAACAGAGCAGAAAGTGAAAAGGAAACAATAAACACCGAGTTGCAGGAACCACGGCCAAGTCCTTGTTAGTCTGATCAGGCATTGTTGACTCAGCTATCAGCACTACTGTGGACTGCTACTGGTCTTGAGCACCAATGCTACACTACTGCTGGATAACAACAGTCTCTATTTTTCTGCCTTGACCATGCTAATTCTAAGCCTGATTGATAAGTTCATTAAAGTAACTAGTAAGTTGAAAGGCCTGGCTTACGAAAAATAATTTGTATTTTAACTACCCACCTGAAACTAGAGAGAGAAGAATGATTCATTCAATACTCTCAGTAAACCTTGCTCAGAAATCCAAGTTCATTATCAATTTGTCGACAGATCACCTGGAGAACTACCTCACCCTATGATGCTGCTTTCTTACGGCATTAAGTAACAATGAATATCATTCATTTCCTCTGTGTAGATCAAAAGCCTCAGAAAGTGTTAAAGTTTAAAAGATCAGACAATTAGTAGGAGAATATTGAAGTTATGGGGTGGAGCATAGCCTCCTCATTAAGATATCCTGGGGATAATTGGCTCCCTTACTTATGAAGCATATGATGCTGAGTATTTTTTAAACCAGTCTTTAAAATAAGATAATAATTGTAATTATGTTTGCATGTATGTATGCAATACACAGAGTATTGCAAGCACTCAGTAAATTAAATCATGAAAAATGTTAAGAGAGAACTCTGACATGCCATAAGTATGCCTGAATTTTATTTTTTATATGTGTACTATGAAACTTGAAAGGTATAGTCCTCACAAAGAAATCGGTATTACATAAATGGCTGATACAGGTTTGATATGCAAATCATGTAGGAATATGCAAGAGTTATAGGAAAAGGAGATACAGAAATAAATTTAAGTATATGAAGGGGAAGTTAAAATATATAAGCTGTGTTGTAAGTTTTATATTTAGAGGAAAATACAAATTATAAAAAGTTAGTGAAGTTATGTGGTTTTTAGAATTTTATATTTAGAGGAAAATACAAATTATTAAAAGTTAGTGAAGTTAACTATGTGGTTTTAGAATATCAGGAATCACTGATGTGCTGATTATGTGAGATAAGAAAAAAAATATATGCATCATGGTTTAGGCAAAGACATTCTGCAATGGATAAGCAAGAGCAAATAATGGAGTAATTACTTGAAGCTGGATAGGAAATAAAAGAAGCACACTAGTCACTAGAGAGTGAGCTCAGAAGACTTAAAGAATCAGCAAATGCCAAAATTCCCTGGGGATCCTAAGCAACAATCTCACCCAAAAGAATGTGGATTAGCTGCATTTAGCTAGAAGTATGAAGTCATAAGTGGGCTGGATACCAATATCCATAATAAACTATATGGGATTGGTTGAAAGAAGAATGGAAACACCCATTCATTTGTCAAGCTGCCGAAGAAATGGTTACACCAGGAAATTTAGCAATCAGGTGATAGGCCCTCTTAATTTATAGGGACAGATGATAAATATTTCTCTGTGTTTGATGGTGATAAGTGGTTAAATGTTTAAAAAGTGACCACACGGTAAGGGGCTAAGAGAGTCTTGTTGGAAAGGTGTTGATAGTTCTCTTGGATATGGATCTAGGTGTGAAATTTCTATATCTGATGGTAACTGTAGTTGTTTGCAGAACTGCTAGGCTGTGTTCCAAAGTGGCTGTGTCATTTTACATTCCCACCAGCAGTGTATGAGGGTTCCAATTTCTCCATATCTTCCCCAATATTTATTAGCACACTTTTTGATTCTTTTCACACTTGTAGACGGTTTCAATATATAACTACTAATATGGGCTCTGGCCTTCCTTGTATTGTCTAACTGTATTCTCTTCTCTAATTGTTTATTGTTTTGTGTCCTAGCGTCTTCAGTGTATTGTGTAATTGGATTGTTGAGAGACTCAAGTCAAACATTGTAGAAATTCTAGTAGAATGAACTATTGAATATAAAGAGCATTTATCAATAAATTAAAAATCTACAAAAATGAGCATTTAAACTATAAATATGTTCATAAAATGGATATAAATGGTTAATAAAGTCATGATCATTCCAATCAAAGAAATACAAATTAAATAAAAACGAGATGCTTGCTTTAATCATTTAGATAACAAATGCCATTTTTACCAGTTAGGAATTGTAGAAATGGTGGGAATTTGGGACAAACTAGCGAGTGGATCATTTTAAATTCAATAATATCCAGTAGAAATGGACTACTCATTAAACTAATTGTGAAAATCAATACTTTATATCCCCTTGAAATTAGCTTTAAACAAATATAAAAAGAGAATAAATTCCTTTAAAACACTACAAACTCAAACTTTGGGATTTACAAAGGGGTGTTCAAAATCTAGCCCAGTTCTATGTGAGATTCATAAGATCTCATATGCTTTTAAACACCTCTCCCAACATATACACCTTTTTAGTGTCCAGAATTTAACATAGTGTCTGGAACATACTAGGTACCAAATAAATATTTATTGAGTAAACGAATTAGTAACTTAAGTCAGTTATCTCCCTTTTGATTAGAATTTGAAAAATAAAATTAATGCAAATAGTTTACCTTGAAAGGTTTCCTCAGGAATCAGATGCAAATTTACTATTTAAGATAAAATACTAAAGTATTTATTTGAATTTAGTGTTTAAGATAAAAAGTTAATGTTTTATACATAGGGATAAAATTGGAAATTAATATTTTATATAGTGAGATAAATTTAATATTAAAATTTAAATTTTAATATTATTTCATATTACATATGATATGAAACAAATAATATAAACTAAAATTTTAATATTTTATATGTAGAGAAAAATAGAAATACAAACAACAACAAAATACAAACCCCAGTGTAATTTAGACTATGACATAGTCCATGGAATTATTTGTAACTTGTTTATTTCTGGTATCACAAACAATAATATCTTCATTCACTGAAAAATTATTGAGCATTGCTCTGTGACCAGCACTCTTCTAGGCACTGACCCTATATCATAAACGGAGCAAGTCTTCCCACACACCCAATGCTAAGCTCTTAATTTATAGGGACAGATGATAAATATTTCTCTGTGTTTGATGGTGATAAGTGGTTAAATGTTTAAAAAGTGACCACACAGTAAGGGGCTAAGAGAGTCTTGTTGGAAAGGTGTTGATAGTTCTCTTGGATATGGATCTAGGTGTGAAATTTCTACATCTGATGGTAACTGTAGTTGTTTGCAGAACTGCTAGGCTGTGTTCCAAAGTGGCTGCGTCATTTTACATTCCCACCAGCAGTGTATGAGGGTTCCAATTTCTCCATATCTTCCCCAATATTTATTAGCACACTTTTTGATTCTTTTCATCCTGGTGGGTGTGAACTCTTATCTCATGGTTTTGATTGGCATTGCCTTGATGGCTAATGATAGTGAGCATCTTTTAATGCTTATTGGGGGCAGCCCAGGTGGCTCAGCAGTTTAGCGTCACCTTCAGCCCAGGGCCTGGTCCTGGGGACCTAGGATTGAGTTCCACTTTGGGCTTCCTGCATGGAGCCTGCTTCTCCCTCTACCTGTGTCTCTGCCTCTCTCTCTCTGTCTCTCTCTGTATCTCTCTGTGTGTGTCTCATGAATAAGTAAATAAAATCTTAATAAAAAATAATGTGCTTATTGGTCATTTATATATCTTTATTTGATAAGTAAGAATATTCAGATGCTTTTCCCATTTTTTAATTAGGCTATTTTTCCTTTGATGATTGAGCTGATGAGTTTATATAGTCTAGACACAAGTCTCATATCAGATGTATGATTTGTAAACATTTTCTCCCATTCTGAGGTTGCCTTTATACTTTTTTGATGATGTTCTTGGAATCATTTGGTTTTTTTTTAACATTTCATAAAGTTTAATTTATCTATTTGTGTGTGTGTGTGTGTGTGTTTGTGTTTTGGTATCATATGAAAAAAGCATTTGCTAAATTTGAGTTCATAAGGAGTTACTCCATGTCTTCCTCCAAGAATTTTATAATTTTAGATCTTACATTTATGTCTTTGATTCATTCTGAGCTAACTTTTGTATGTGATGTAAGGTAAGAATCCAACTTCATCCTTTTGCATGTGGCTATTTACCTATCCAGCACCTTTTGTTGAAATACTACACTTTCCCTTATTTAATATTTTTGGAACCATTATCAAAATTCAGTTGACTATAGCATACTTTTGTTTCTGGGTTCAATTTTATTCTATTGATCTCTATGTGTATCTTGTGGCAGTGTCACAAAGTTTTGATTACTATTGTTCTGTACTAGGTACTAGGTTTTGCAACTGGGAAGTGAGTGTCTTCCTACTGTATTTTTATTTTTCAAGATTGTTTTGGCTATTCAATGTCCCTTGTAATTCCATAGGAATTTTAAAATCATCCTGTCAACTTCTGTGGAGAAGTCAACAGGGATTCTGAAAGGTATTGCCTTGAATCTGTAGTTCAGTTTGGGGATTATTGCCACTTTAACGTTAAATCTTTTCATTTGCAAATATGTTTTCCATTTATTTGGATATTATTTAATTTTCAACAATGTGTTATAATTTTCACATTATAAGATTTGTACTTCTTTTGTCAAATCTATTCCTAAGTATTTTATGCATTTTAATGCTATTGTGAATATAATTGTTTTTATTGCATTTTGGGATTCTCTTCAAGTGTATGAAAAATATGTTTAAGTTTTGTATAGAGACCATATATGCTGCAAGCTTGCTGAACTTACTAGTCCTCATAGTTTTTTAGTTGATTCCTTAGATTTTTTTTTTTAACAGAAATCATGTTATCTGCTAATATTACTTCATTCCTTCCACTCTGGTTCTTTTCTTTTCCCTTTCTTTCATTCCTTCGTTCCTTACTCCCTCCCTCCCTCCCTCCCTTCCTTTTTCCCTCCCTGTCTCCTTTAGAGAAAGGAGTATTTCTTTCTGTCTTTATCTCTTGTTTTCTCTCTTTAATTGTCCTGGCTAGAGCCTCTGGTACAATGGTGAATAAAAGTAGTGGGAGTAAAAAGGCCTTGTCTGGTTCCTGATCTTAGGAGAAAGTATTCAATCTTTCACCCTGAGTAAGATTCTACCTGTGGGTTTGTCATAGATGGTCTTTATTAGGTTGAGTATAATCATTCTATTCCTAGTTTGTTGAGTGTTTTTATCACAGTTCCTCCAAGGGATACTGTACTCATCTTTCTATTGGTGTGGCCATCATGCTGGCCTCTTTCTAACCAAGCCTCAAGAGTTTAGCTAAGCTATTCCATAGTGCTGCTTCCTTGGCATCTATTTTATTTGCCAAGTGGACTATAGGAACCGAAAACTCACATTGACCCATCCATTTATTTTTTTTTAAAGATTTTATTTATTTATTCATGAGAGACACAGAGAGCAAGGCAGAGACACAGGCAGAGGGAGAAGCAGGCTCCATGCAAGGAGCCCAATGGGAGACTGGATCCCAGGATCCCAGGATCATGACCTGAGCCAAAGGCAGATGCTCAACCACTGTGCCACTAAGGCACCCTGACAATAGCTCACTTATGCAAGTGTATGTGCTAGGTAACAGCTCAGAGAGTCACAAGCAAATGTAATTTTTTTTAAAGATTTTATTTATTCATTCATGAGAGACACAGAGAGAGAGATTGAGACAGAGACACAGGCAGAGGGAGAAGCAGGCTCCATGCAGGGAGCCCAACGTTAAGACTTGATCCCGGGTCTCCTAGATCAGGCCATGGGCTGAAGGCGGCGCCAAACTGCTGAGCCACCCAGGCTGCCCACAAATGTAAATTCTTGATACGATTTCCCAACAGCCCTTGTGATCAATGCCTCTCCTGCTCCCCAGTGCCTTTGCCTTGTGTGCCTCTTAGATTAGACATCTATAGGGCTTAAGAAAATACTGCTTTTTTGTATGGAATTTGCAAACTGGCATTAGCCTGAGAACCCCAAAGCACCCTGCCATAGACCATAATAAAGGCGTGTGCCCCAGGTCCTGCCTCTCTGCCTTACCCTCTCTCTGTGGCACCTCATATTGTGTAGTGTACTTCCTTCAGACTGGAAAGTAAGAAACTCTTGAATTTCAATTTATTTTGTGGTCTATTGTTGAACCACAGCTCTCTGTCAGGCACCCTGGGCTGCGCTTAACAAATGTTAATTGAACACCAATGTTAATGATAACACCAAGGCTCTGCTGCTCTCTCAGATACTTATAGACACATTGAAGCTGCTTTCAATATATCACTGCTGTGTCCAGGATCTGGCACTGGTGTGGAGATCCATGCAGCCCACTCTAATTCCATAAGCCTCAATATTCACAATACTGCTAAAAGTGCTAGCATTCTGCTATGAAATTAGAGAGGAGATATCTACTTACTTGGGGGTTATATTATTATAGGAATCCTGCAGATCTTAGAGAGACAGCTCCTTTAGTTAAATCTTCATTCTTTCCTCCAAGCTATACTGTGCTGCTAGGTCAAGTGATAGATAGTCTGCTAGCCGAAACTCTTACTTTCCTTCGACAGTGAGCCTTATTGGCCACCACACCTCACTGTCATTCCACAATGTATTTGAGATGAATTCTCTCTAAATCAGCTGTATCTCAAAACTTATTTTCATTTGACTGGATAACCGAATACCACCCTCCTTTTTGTTCTCTGCTTTAACATCACACCATATATTACTAAATTGGTCTTGATATGAATTATGATTATGTTTTTTGGGTTTTGGGGTTTTTTTTTGTGCCCTACGGTCTAAGCAAGTGAATGTAATTAAATAGTTATGATAGCATAAATCTTTCTGCTTCTGCAGAGGCAAAAGACAGTATTAAATTTACAATTAGTACGTTACTACCCTGTTCAAAAATATTTATAACCTTCCAGTACCTATAGGATATTGTCTGACTTAAATATGTTTGAGCTACTAGAATCAGTTACAGTACTTTGGGACGGGGACGGGGGCAGGGACTGACAAAGACTGCATATCCCATGTATCTAGGGCAGTAAGCAGAAGTCTAGGTGATGAGTTAGTAATTACAGTAAGATGGGAGGGCTGTAGCCGAATGCAGTCTCATCAACTCTCCTCATTATCAGTGGCCACATCTTTGCAAGAATGATGCATGCAATGCCTTCATTAGGAAGATCAATTCCAGATCAAGCCTCCTCTTCATAAAGTTGGAAGCTGAGTTCCCAGGGCTTTTAGTGTATGTGGTGGTGGTGGTGGGTAACCAATGTGGGTGTGGGTAGGTTGGAGAGTAGAAGATCAAGAGGAAGAGAAAGAATGAACTTCAAAATAGACTTTCTTCTAAAGTGATTAGCTAACTGAAGAAGGTGGAATATAGAACTTATAGGTGAAGGACCCTTCTCTGAAATAGCCTGAGAAAGATTGAAATAACAGACTGTCCCAGACAAGGAAGTAAGTCTCCAAGTTTGATGAGCTTTAATTAATCCCTCTTAAAAAGGAGAGAAAGTACAAGTATTTCGGGGGGAAACAAAGTACACATAATGCATTTCTCCACTCTTTCATATATTGGTAACAAATTTCTGAAGACAAAAGTTTTTTATGAGAATTTGTATTTCTGGCTGGTATAATTATCATTTTAAGAAACCTAATAGAGAACAATTATTATCTAGGGCTTAGTTCTTTATTTAATTCTACCAATGTGAATGCCACAATAAATTTTAAAATATTTAAAGAAGTTAACATCTTTCATATTTATTAGGTTATTCCAGAGATTATAAGTATAAAACTATATTTTACCTAGATACTATTAATTTTATAATTCCTACAAATGTCCTTTCTGTTTAAACATTTTAAAATAGGGATGGCTGGGTGGCTCAGTGGTTGAGTATCCGCCTTTGGCTCAGGTGGTGATAATAGGGTCCTGGGATCAAGTCTCACATCAGGTTCCATGTGGGGAGCCTGCTTCCCCCTCTGTCTATGCCTCTGCCTCTCTCTCTCTCTCTGTGTCTCTCATCAATAAATAAATAAGATCTTTAAAGAAAATATTTTTAAATAAGTTGTAACTGAATTGTCTATTTTTTCTTCTTGTCTGTTAATTTTACTTGGAAGAGTTCTCTTAAAAACACTGAAACTCCATAGGCCAGAAGCATGCTTAAACTTGTTTCATGGGGTTCTGATTGATATAGTTCACTAATATTCTTTTAAAATGAGAAAAAGGTGAACACAGCAAGACAGTTCTCTGCTTGAATGCTACTACATAGCATCAGAGATTTTTTAAAAATATTTTTCATCATTCAATTTGGATTTGTCGTCTGTAGCTTGAAGAAGAAAAACCAGCAGCAGTTCCCATAAAAACAACCATTCCAGGTGGTTATCGGGTCCAATTACAGCTTCACAGTTAGGTATGTCTCAACTTGCTAAGGAATTGGGAAATAATGCTAAGATTATATCAGGGGACATTCAGTTTAAATAAGAGAATTGGTTAGAATGGAAAATTATTGTTATATAGAAAACTTTTATTGTATAGATGTTGCAGATTGAACTTATTTGTGTCCACTTAAGACACAGCACAGAAACTGTATTTTAAAGCCAACTGGATAAATGGAAAAGCATATGAAGAAAATTCCATATGGTGCTCATTTAAAGTAATACTTTCAAAAATAAAGGTCTTAGTTTAAAAAGTTATTTTCATATCCTGATAGCAAGGACAGTAGGCATTGAACTAGTTTATTTGCAACAAATTCTAAGAGGGCGATTATTATGTAGGAATCATTCTAGTAGCTGTTCACCATAATAGAACAATTTGGTAGTATTACTTGTTAGGTAAGCAAGGAAATAATTTGCCTTATTACATGAGGATTTCCTATATTCCGACTTACTTCATAACTACATTGAAATATGCAGACAAAAATTTTAAAAATGAAGTTTATCCTTTACTGTTAAAATCCAGATACAAAGGAGAGAGGAAATATTTTTTAAATGAAAATAAATAAGAGCAAATATCTCTGAGAACTAAGAAAAATTGTCTTTATCATTAATACTTCTTACTATGTTCAATATTTTTTTGCGAATTTTATATTAATAGAAGAGGAACTGGTTCTCTAATATATTTTATTTCCTTGGACATGCATGAAAAAATGCTTTTGAGTATTGTGCATTCAGATCACCATATACCATAGAATCCTACATGGAATTATCAACCAGCTATCTCTGACAATAACTAAAGCTATGCTTTGTGGAATCATGCTTCTAAGGAAAAAGACAAGCAGCAGGAAGTCCTTTTGATTATCGATCATGTAATCTCCAGTGCTGCATATAGCTGTAGTTTGAATATAAAAGAATCAGAGATGCATGGACATTATATTTAAATTGTTTTTCTTGTATGTCAGATGTCCTTTAATTGACATATAAAGGTTGGGTTAGCATGAAAGTGCAAAATCTTGAGAAAAAAATTAAGAAAGATGCATAGGGGTGCCTGGGTGGTGCAGTCAGTTACGTGACCTGCCTCATGGTTTCAGCCCAGGTGGTAATCTCAGGGTCCTGAGATTGGGCTCTGTCCTCAGCACAGAGTCTGTTTGAGTTTGTTTCTCCCTCTTTCTCTGCCCTCTCTCTCTCTTTCTCTCTAAAATAAATAAATAAATAAATAAATAAATAAATAAATAAATAAATATTGAAAAAGAAGCCTATAAAGATGCAAAAGATGATGAGAATATTTTTTAAATTGTATTAAAGAAACTTATGGCTCTTTGATGACTGAAGAGAAGTGATAGTGATAAATTTAGTAAAATAGCATATTTGTTTTCATCAAAATTGTTTTCATGATTTCTCAATTAATAATCTATACTGGGAAATATGAACAACAATATGATCAACATTCACATACGTGGATAGTCTATGTAGCTTTATGTGTTATATTAAAAATTTAGAACCAACCAAAAGTTTGATGAGAAAACAATTGCAAATACTGTAAGTTGACATATTAGCAGTCATTGTATCACTTAATTAATCTTTGCAGAATGAGAAAATGATACTGATAAGTAGAGAAAATTGATAAAAATCATGATTAAATCTGTACATACTATATAGCAGGTTCTTTTATGAGAAGTTATATTCATATGTGAAAATAAAATGCTACAAAAAAAGAGGTCATCAGGATGCCTCGGTGACTCAGTGGTTGAGGGCCTGCCTTTGGCCCAGGGTGTGATCCTAGAGACCAGTGATCAAGTCCCACATGGGGCTCCCTGCTAGAGCCTGCTTCTCTCTCTTCCTATGTCTCTGCCATTCTCTCTGTGTCTCTCACAAATAAATAAATTAAATCTTTAAAAAAACAAAAAAGAGGCCATCATGATAACATTGTTCTCTAAAAAGTGGAATTATCATTATTATTTACATTTTGTTGTATTTTCCAAATATGTACAATGGGATATGTTATTCTTTTAATCAAACAAGAAACATGATAAAAATTTTCCAAAAATTTTGATATAATGATGTCTATGAGAAATAGTTTTGCTATGATAAAGTTAGAAAGTAAATGTTAACTGTTCTAAAAGTTTCACTCTTATCAGGGAAATATGCAAATATGCAATATGTATATTTGAACAGAAATGTATTTATCTTTCACTCAAAGCAAGGCCAAAAAAAAATCTCTAAATAGCATAACATTATTCATGAAATTATTTTTATCCTAAAATGTATAAAATTAATTCTCATATTTTTAAAAATAATTTATTTTTATTTATGGATTTTTTTTTAAAGAATTCCCTGTATTCCGAAAATCATTTTTGCCTTTTTAAATTTTGAAAATGTAAACTCCAGGTTACATTATAATTTCTCATTATTTGTCTATTTGTTTTTTAGGAGCTTATGTGCTAAATTCTTAGGGCCTTTACTCAATTCAGGTAAAAAAAATCAGGTTTAAAGACAAGAAGCTCATGCTTTCTTGAATGAAAGATTTAGCAAAGATGGAGTTATTTATGCTAGCCTGTGTTTGCTTTCTCTGAGCACACTAACAGTTTTTCTTAATTAAAACCTAGACATACTTTCCAGAAGAAAAGGAATCCAGCTAATATTTGCAATTACTTCACTGAGACGTAATGTCGCTGATAGTTGGGACTAAAAATATTTCTGTGTAGTATTCAAAAGTATGATTGGTCGAGGCTAATCAATTACTTTGGTTATAATAATACAGATGACCAGCAGTCCAACACCAAGGTAATAAGAATCGATAAGCTGATCAATAAGCAAATCTCCTATCAAGATTTTGAAGCGCTTTTGTCAAGACTTTCTGCTATAATTATCTCTTGATGAACTTAACATGTTTAATGACTGTGAAATTGTATTTCTACAGAGACAATGCACATCTGGAATAACAGCACGCAATTCAGCTGCCTCCAGAGTACCACGCCGTTGAGCACAAGACTTCAAATAGAGTCCTCACAGTGAAAATGAAGCTTATTCTTTGACATGCTAATGCCTGTCTTGGCTGGGTCTCATTTTAGACTTGCCAGTACAACAGACAAACTTCAAAGTGTCAGGGGAGTACTTTAAAGTTACTGTAGCATTTGCTTATTTTGAGGAATACACACTTTTGCCATTAGATGAACGGTTTGGACCTTCTCTGTCTCACTTTCACCTTATCATCTTTAATTAGTGCAAAACCCATGTGTACCAGCCTGTAAGATCAAATGGAAATGCCTGTTTGATGATCTAAATGCCTTAAGAAGCAAATGGAGGAGCAGCTGTTTTGTTTAAAATGAAGGAAAACAGAAGGTAGCATAGAAGAAGCGTGTGAAAACTTAATCGTCTCCAAATGCTAAATGGCCTTGTCATAGTTATAAGGTATGATGGGTAATAACTGGATATGTTTTCTACCGAGGGTTCTTGCTCTACGAAGATCCCTTCCTTCTTGAGGGGTGTTGGGAGTTTAGTTCCAGACAAGCTAGTTATCCCTTGAGTTAGTATTTGGTACTATTGGCCTAAGGAATGAGTACAAGCTTGTAGTTTGAACTTGAGTTCCCACCCATGGAGGGAAAAATCTGAGAAGCCAAGAAGAACAGAAACTGTGTGTCCTTTAAAGTTTGGAGTTGTGGGACCCCTAGGTGGCTCAGCTCCACTGGAGGAGCCTGCCTCTCCCTCTGTCTATGTGATTTATTCATGAGAGACACACACACAGAGAGAGAAGCAGGCTCCATGCAGGAAGCCCGATGTGGGACTCGATCCTGAGACTCCAGGATTACACCCTGAGTCGAAGGCAGATGCTCGATTGCTGAGCCACCTAGGTGTCCCTAAAGAAAATCTTTCAAATAAATAAAGTTTGAAGTTGTATGCCGTTAAAGTGATAGTTGATTCTCATAAAATCTGTCATGTGTTATACCCATGCTAATAATGTTTTAAAAATACGGTAAAGCATTGGTGTTCAATAGCTTTAAAAAAAAGGCTAGAAGTACATGAAATACAAAGTCGAATTTAGGACTGGGTTATATTTCCTGGACATGAGAAAACAAAATCTTAAGATTTGATTTTTTTTAGTCATAGCATCTATAAAATAAGATGTTTAAAAATCAAAACCACCATAATATGTATACAAATATATATATATATATATATATATATATATATATAGAGAGAGAGAGAGAGAGAGAGAGAGTGTGTGTATATATATATACATATATATATATATATACTCACAAACACACACACACACCACAGTTTTTATTTATGTCATGAACCTTACGAGACTTAAACTCATCCCAGTTTTGATATAGCTGGAGCCCTTGACTTAATACTACTATTTGTACATGCATATTTATGCATATATATATATAAACAAACTGATTAATTATACCTTATCATTCTTAGTTTATAGTGTTGGATAACATAATACTTCATGCTATTGATAAATTAAATCAACTCATCATCTCTCTAAGAGAAATTGTACTATGTTTGAAAATTTCTCTTAGTTTTAAGGCTCCTTTAGGTAGGAACTTTAGCCCCAATATAGCCCTCGATGTTGACAAAACGATTTCTCCCCTCCTTAGGAATTGAGAGTAGACATTTCTAATATTATTTCATATCCTCTTAGAAACAGAATGCCAGGTAATGCACTATTTCTGAATAGACTCTATGGATTTTCATGTGCTTAAAGCAAGGTCTATTAGTTTTAGTGCTCTTGAGTAAAGTGATTAAGCATAACTATTGGCACGCATTTTGTGAGGGAGCCCATAACAAGCAGTGCAGTAATCTTGATAAGGCACCAGACACATCAGAAAGAATGGATGTTTTCCTCTGAGCTCAATACAAGGGCAATGCAAGAGCTTCTACAGAGAATGCAGTCCATTAAACAGAGATGACCTACTTCACATTTGGTTCAGTAATTGGGTCAGGATGCAATAACTTTTTATAGAATCATACAATTTTAGACCTAAAAAGAGCTAAGAAGCCATTATGTGCACCCTTCTTATTTTACTAAAGCTTGGACTAAAATAAGTTAAAAACAAAATGGAAATAAAAGATGCATGATGTGGTAATAAGAATCTTAAATATTTAAAATTGAAAGAAATTTTGTTATATCTCTTATCCAAGCCCCCATTTTATAGTCGTGATAAAACATAGCTCTGAAAAGATAAATGGTAGGATTATGATCACATTTTAGCTTTTAGAACTGAAATTACATCTTAAGTGTTTCTAAAGAAGTCTTTAAGTCATTAATGTCATAGACTGTGGAATTAGATTGTCATAGTTCTACTCCTGACTCTACTACTAACTACATTGTGACTTCCAAAATGTTAATTAATTAAGTTTGTGTGTGTGTGTGTATGCACCTTTGTTTTCACATTAGTAAAATGGGATTGAAAATAGAATACATATTTCACTGTATATACTTCTATACCCTCATTTTTTACTAAGGCTTAAGTGAGCTGACACATGTCAAGTGTTTTTTTGGTTGTTAGCACATGGAAAATTCTCAGTGTCCTTTTGTGTGGTGTATGTGTATGCGTTTGAGTGTGTATGAGGGTGTGTGTAGTTTTGCAGAGGTTGGGAGGATTCTTGGGAAATATTTTGCAGATGACATGACTTCCTTCCTAAATAATGGCCAACTATGGTCCATAGGCCAAATCTGGCCCACCATCTGTATTTGTTAATAGTTTTTCTGAAATGAAGCCATGAGCATACATTTATGTATTGTCTGTACCTGCTCTCATGTTGTAGTAGCAGACTTGAGTAGTGGTACATGAGGCATGCAAAACTGTAAATATTTATTTCCTGACCATTTATAGGAAGTTTGAAGAAGATCTCTGTGCTTGAACAAGGGCATTCTCCTATGCAATAGCACTAACATCATCATAACCAAAAGAACTTAACATTGTTATAGTATTGACTAATGTGCAATGTGTTCTTCCATCCATTTTCCCATGTTCTTTCAAAGCCCTTTCCTTCTATCCCTAGAAGCCAGCACTCCGATTCAAAAAGTTCACATCAGGATTTGCTCACTCCGAATGGGCCTGCATGTGATGTAGAGTCATTTTGTCATCTCTTCAAAGGTCCTGCTGCTTTATTTTCTTTTCCACACAATCTCCACCTGATGCTCCACTCCTGAGTGGCTTTTCTTATACAAAATCCAAGTTTTTGGTTTCTCTCATATATGTTATAGGCACAGGTTTTACTATTCTGTAATAGGAGATATGAATTTAAGTAGCTGTCATTAGAATGGATAAAAAGATGTAAAGATGTGGTATATATACACAAGAGAATATTACTCAACCATCAAAAAGAATGAAATCTTGCCACTCGCAACTACATAGATGGAGCTAGAGAGTATTATGCTTAGCGAGATGTCAGTCTGAGAAAGACAAATACCATGTGATTTAACTCATATGTGGAATTTAAGAAACAAAACAGATAAGAATAAGGGAAGGGAAAAAAGAGAAGAATACGAACCGTAAGGAATTCAACTATAGAGAACAAAGGTTGATGGAAGGGGGAGTGGGGATGGGCTAAATGGGTGATAGACATTTAGGAGGGCACTTGTGCTGAGCACCGGGTATAATTATATGTAACTGATGAATCACTAACTTCTACTCCTGAAACTAATATTATATAATATGTTAACTAATAAGAATTTAAATAAATATTTGAAAAAAGAAAGAAAAAAGGTAGCTGGCATTAATTTATGGAAAATTCAAAGACTCCCCGTTTTTCTTTATTCTTTTTTTTTCATTTTTTTATTCTATTCTGTCTCCTTTTTTGTCTACTTATCATTACTATTGTCACATCATTGCCTTTATCCTCATCATCTCCTACCAATGCCTTTTTATGAATTCAACAATGAAAACTACAGAGACATTAGGGGAGGCAGTATTGAAAACAGAATGGTTCGCATAAAATTGCAAGAAACGTGTTTTGATCTTAGTACTTATTTAGCTTGCATTTTCTCCCCTCTTTGCTTCCTTGTAATAGAGTTTCCTTTTATATCCATGTATAGTGACTTTTTTCCTTCATGATATATATATTTTTTAATTTCCTGTGGATTCAGCTACCTCTACCTCAGTAATATTACACATTCTTCTTATTTTAGAACATTTTTAATATTTCTTTTTTTATTAAGTCTTATTAATTTACTTCAGGGAGAGAGAGAGAGAGAGAGAATGAGCAAGGGGAGGGGTAGAGGGAGAGGGACAGAATTCCTCAAGCAGACTCCCCACTAAGTGCAGAGCCCCACACAGTCCCTGATCCCAGGACCCCAAGACCATGACCTGAGCTGGGTCAAATGCCCAATCAACTGAGACACCTAATATTTCTTATTATAAGTAGAAGCTATATGTGTATATATGTTTGTGCATATTATTTTATATATCTATTAATATTTTCATTTTTTTTTTACCAGGGAGAAGAATCATTGATTACTTTAAATCTGTAAGGAATCTTAAAGACAATCTAATACAGTGTTCATTAAATGGGATTCACATATTGAATTAGTAAGAGTAGATAGGCAAATGACACCAACAAGGAAATATGCTCTGAAATAATTAAGGTTGGTAACTACCCATCACATCTAAAAACCTCATTTTAATTTGGACACTAAAGCATAAAGAGTTTAAGTAACACTATTAAGATCTTACCAAAAAATTAGCCTTGAATCTTTATTCTTTGATTTCTTCTTATTTTCTTTGTAGAAGAATTAATTTTTAAAAAAACCCACAAAATTACTCCTACTGGAGGATTTGGATCCTAGGTAAAGGTAAATATATGTCCTTTTCCCTATGTTGTTATTCCTCGTAAATCCCAATGAGACTATTCCCAAAGCTACTACTGTTGAATCTGGAAGCTGAATTCAATAAAGGGATTTCCTTTCAGGTGACATTCAGGACTCATTCTTATAAATACTGACATAAAATACAAAAAGTGTGAGGTTTATATTTAATGGCTTCCTAAAGAGGAAAATGATCTTAGCTCCAATAATAGCTCTGCCTATTTTAACATAAAAGTTGCTAATAAATTCTAATGTTATCATCCAAGTTCCAGAAAGGTCTGATTAAGGAAAACTGCTCACAGAAGTATAGTTCTTCAGTGTAATCCCATTTTGAGTTTTCCCTATGCTATATACACATGAAAAAAATGAAGGTATTAGTGGAGCCAGAACATCAAAAGCAAAATATTTTCAACCCAGTGAGAAATTATCTCCTTCATCCAAAGCTGATTTATCTCGAACAGCCTGGAATTGCCAAGTGAACCTCTCACAATACTTTGCAAACATATCTTCTTGGTTGGCAACTGCCTCAAACTATTTTCCTTGTTTCCTTCACAGGTTACCTTGGTGATGTCTCTGGTTGCTTTATACTTAAAAAATAGCATCTATGTTGCTGATGCTAGGCAAAGATATTGCTATGTTCTAAAATATCAATTTTGCTCTCAGTGCCTTCTAATATCCAGATTCAGAGCTCTTGCTGCCTTTAAAAAAAATACTGTAATTATTCTTGTCAGTGCTGATATCAGTGCTATAGTCCTTTCAATAGAAATAGTCATAAAAGAGCTCTTTCAATTTTATCTTGTTTTTCTATTGCAGACTCTATGCCCTTGGTCTTAGATACAAATTCATAAATATATGATTATTCATTTAAGAGTATTATTTAATTAAACATAACATTCATTGAAGAAATATTTATTGAATAGCATTAGTTTTCACATAAGATATGCTTCTATACCTTGGAGATTTGAGAGAGAAAAAAATGGAAAATTTTCTGCCTTCACAAAGGTTTTTGTTATTAAGGAAGTTACACATTAAATATGTAATTTAAATAAAACATAATGAAAGTAGGAAAGGTAAAGCCACAGGATAATCTCATAATATACAAGTGGGAAGACAAACTCATCTAGAGGTCATTGAGGTCTCCTTAGGAAATGACATTTAAAAGTTTGAGGCATGGAGGAAGAATAAGATTTAGGCAAGTCAAAGAATAGAGTGAGAAAAGAGTGTTTCAGCTAGAGAAAACAGTTCTCCACGCAAAGCTCAGAGATGGGGGAGAGCACATGTGAGGAAGTAGATGTATAGGATTACCCATGACTCTCCCTTTAGAAGCATGTAGAGAAATGAACCAAGAACAATCACGGGGGTCAAATTTTGACAAATCCAACAAGCTGTATTAAGAAATTTATATTTTTGGGATGCCTGGGTGGCTCAGTGGCTGAATGTCTGCTTTTGGCTCAGGGCGTGATCCAGGGATTCTGAGATCCACTCCTGAATCCGGCTCCCCATAGGGAGCCTGCTTCTCCCTCTCTCTCTCTCCCTCTCTCTCTCTCTCTCTCATGAATAAATAAATAAAATATTTTTAAAAAGAAATTTATATTTTCTCTAAAGTGAAAGGAACTGCTGAATGGTTTTGGGTTTGTCAGTAACATGCTTTATATTTAAAAGTATATTGCTCAAGGAGAGAGAGAGAGAACTACAACTGCCATTTGCAAAGACATGTATGGACCTTAAAGGCATTATGCTGGGAAAGATCAGACATAGAAAGACAAAGACTGTATAATATCACTTATATGTGGAATCCAAAAACAAACCATGAGCTAATAAAAACAGAATAGAATAGTAATTACCAGGGACTAGGAGGTGAGGGAGTTGAAGAGATATTTAAGAGCAAAAACTTGCAACTAGTAGATAAAGAGGTTCTGGAGATCTAATATACAACATAGTGATTATAATCAACGATACTGTACTATAAACCTCAAAGTTGTGAGAGACTATATCCTGTTTTCAACATAAAAAAGAAATGATAATGCAATATAATAAAGTGTCCAACTAGCACACATTGTAGAAACTTACACAATGTAATATGTCAATGATATCTCAATAAATATAGAAGAAAAATAAAATAAATCGCTCTGGCTTCATTAAAAAAAAAAAAAAGAGCTGTAGAGAAGGATATGTGGAAGCAGAGACTCTATGTGAGAGGTGAACATGGCCTAAAACAGAAGTTATAATACTGACCATGGGATTGGATTCAAGAGATATTAAGGAAGCAGACCCAGTAAAGTTTGATGAAGGGTTAAAAGTTTTAAAACAGGAATATACAGGAATAACGTGTGATTTTTTAGCTTTTTTTGGCTGGATAACTAGATTGGATTTTGTTTCCATGTAACATGATGATCCTGGAGGAATAAGTCCACAGGTTTAGAACAGAGCCAGAGATATAGCATGAGTGGCAATGATAACACATAAGTAAGATGTATGGAGTGAGAAAAAGAATATTGTCTAAGCTAGATCTCTTAAATATGACAAAATTTTAAAAGTTGTACAAAGTAAGAGAAATCTTCAAAAGAGAGAATGAGGATCCAGAGAGATGGCAGGAAAATGGGGAAATTACTTGGTCATAAAAACCATCTTCAGATAATAAGGGGAAGGTGGAGGATATGGTGCTTTACATTGGTGGAACAATCTCATATGGAAGATGATTAAGGAAATGGTAGATTTTCAAGAAACTTAAAGGCATAGCTAAGATATTGGGGACTGTAAATGTAATGTGAACTCAATCTATACTTGTTTCTCTAAAAACATTTGGGTAAAGCAGAATTCTAGTGGACTGGTGTAGGCAATGAGCTTGAAGAGCAGTTACATAGTAATGGAAGGACTTCAAATATTACAGGCCAGGGTTTAAATCCAAGATGTGCTGCTTTCTAGAGTGTTTCCTTGGGCAAGTTACATGACTTTTGTAGACCTTATTTTCCTATGATTACTACATTACATGAAATCTTGATTATAACCATTTGCTGTTTTTATATCCTTTGAATATAAGCCTGGGGTTTATATTATTTAAACTATGCATGGTCTCACATTTCAAAAATACCACTCAGCAAAATAAATTGTAAAATAATTTCAATATTTTTATTCACCTGATAAGTTATATAAAACTCACAGCAAAACTTGAAGAAAGTATCCTTTAATATTTTATTTTCTTGTCAATTTTCTTTTGCTCTTAATATGCCTTGGAACATCTCATATTAAGTGCCAAAACACCCCAATTCTCTCTTACAGTCCTGATTAACACTACAGTTTCTCCATGACTTCTATGAATTACCTGCCTCATTCACTACAATGATGGTTTATTTCTTGGTTACTTTATAACTTTGTTCCTTGTGTCTTTCCACTTAGGACTCAGGCTGAGGAACAATCTCAACTTGGAGCATATTTTTCTTTTGGCAACGTTAAAGAGCAAGGGCACTGATGAAAGCATGTAAAGATTGTTCGGCTTTCTACTTAGAACTTGTAGTCACATTTCACTGGTCAAAACGAGCAAGACACATGACTAAATTCCATACCGGGGTGGGAAGAATATTCTTCCTGTAAGAAAACATCACATGTCAATGGATACAGGGGACAGGACATAAATAATTGGAAGCAGTCACATCATTTACTACAATAGGGAACAAAAGTTTAAAAATGAAGTTTGATAAGTGTTTTTCATCAGCACTTACACCAGTCTTCAAATAGTGATTGATCTCAGGCAAGCGAGAGAAAAAGTACTTTATGGTAGAGAGTTGGGAGAAGGGAAGGCAAGTACTTGGGGACACTCATATGTTAATACATACTGCTTCCCATACAGGAAGGAATATAGAAATATTTTTGCCAGAGAGTGTGAAGTCAACACTTATAATTGTAGAAGTTGTAAAATGTCTAGGTAGTAGCAATATCTAAGAGATAAACATGCAAATATGTGGCTGAAATCAGATGTAGAAGATCACTAGGGTTGAGGAAGTGAATAAATTCCAAAGTTAAAATGTTGAATGATGGTATAAAATGATGGCAGGATACAGAATAGAGAGGAAGACTCTGACCAGTTGCCAAATTAATTGATTGAGAGGACTCATATATGGCCAGGAAAAGGAGAAATGAAGGTTTGTGCATAAGGATCAGAGATTTAACAATGGAGAGAGAAGCATTTGAAAATATTATTAGCCAGCATTATTATCTATGGACAATTAATGGCTTACAAAAGGCATCTGAGGGCTTTAAATGAACAGAGTGATAAATGTTCTTAGCATTGTCATCAGTCTTCAGCTAGTGATCAATCCCAGGCAACAGGAAAAAAAAATTATCTTATGGAGGAGAGACATGGGATGGGAAGGGAAGTACTTGGGGACTCTCACATGTTAATAGTGATGAACATGCTGGTATAAGGTTCTACCATACTGTCTTCTAGGTGTACTCTAAATAAAAACATTCAGAACCATTACTATGCTACTATTGTTTCCCTATACATGGAATTAAAATGCTGATTTCTAATTTATCTTAATACGGCAAAATGGAACCATTACTCAAAGCAAAAGTGGGCTTGAAATTGAAGATCCAATTTTGAATATCACTTCTTCATGTCATAGAATCTAAGGACTGAATGATCTCTTTGTTCTTTCCAGATCTAAAATTTGAATGCCCGTAGGGTGAAGCCCATACTTTATTTTTATAGTGCTCCCTGTCTTTGATTAACTTCCTCTCAAAGTCTCTGCATTTTCTAAGAACTTTTAGCAATGGATTTTTAATTTAATGAGACCTTGTTATGGTTTCTTATCTAATTATGACTAATGAGTATTTTTAGTTCCATTTAAGGATCACATTCTATCCTCTACAAGTGAGGAAAATAAGACCATTAAGTTTCTTCTGTTCTATATTTGAAACACCTTAAGATTAGTTTGCTGTAAGCTTTATGCAGCTATATTGAGCCCTTAGCAATTAAACTTTATTGTTTTACCAAAATGATAATGATAGAGCTTGAATCTGAACCTCATTGAATTAGAATTCATGAAAAACATCAATCATCAAAATAAAACAAATTTACTTTGAAAATTAATTTAGTAACATTTAATATCTTCTATGAATCACTGAGCTTATGAGTCACAAAAACGTTATATCAGAATTTGTAGTAATGAAATCTCTTTTTTGAAGGGAAAAAACATTGCCATATGTCAGTGAAAAAAAAAAAGGAAGAAAGATTTTCCTTTGTAAATAAAAAGTTAAAATATAGTATGAATTAAAGTCAAAAATTAAAAAAAAAATTGAATGGCACTAAATTTGATTTCTTTGGTTTTCCCAAAGCTATATAGAATAACCTGAGTTTGGAAAATACAGATTCCAAGTAGAGTTAAAGGAACTAACATAAATTTCTCTACCTTTTTAAGTTCATCAACATTTTTATTCAATGAAATGAATGGGAAAAAATGAAGAAGGGCTTGTTTTTATTGCATGGAAATGGATGTTAATATAAGAGGGAGAGAAGCATACCTCCATATGGAAGGATTACAGTAGAGAAAATTTTCTCTTGAGACTTTACATTTGTACAGTAATCGTGCAGATTCACAACCTTGAATTCATGTGTACAGATGGCAATATAGACACAGTTATTTTAGCAAAATATAATATTAAGCAATGTTCAAAGCCTAAGAGGAAACACTTTTAAGGTAATCATCCAGGCCTATGTGACTAAAAGGTTTTTCCTGATCCGATGTAAGTTTTTTTGCTTTTGTGACCCATCCCAATGTTATGTACAGATGAGAAAACTAATCACACCTAAAATCTAAAATAGAGTTTAAAAAAATGAAAGTTCCCCATTTGTAGAGTTACTTACCTTTAACATCTTTAAATTCATTGTTCATACTTGAAAAATATTTTTACATATTTTTGTTTTCAATTTTATATCACTAATAAAACCAAATCTCTATTAACTGGCCACTAAAATAGTCTTTGAGGTAATGATCAGGACTGCTGTATCTTATATAGCTCTATATTGGCTGAAAACTAACTCCAACTTGAATATTTTTAAAAACTTGAGACATAATTTTCATGGGGTTTTTTGATAAATGTTTTATACAAATCCATTTATTTTTTTTCTTTATTCTTTATTTCCAGTTGTTCAGGCTTCCTTTTACACGACTACACAATGGGAAACTGTCCCATTGATTGGCAAAGAATGCACACTGATGAATACCACTATGCCATACATTATGCAAAAGCCACGCTGCCTGAAATATCCCTGTAATGTGTTATTGTTCTCTCTGACAAAGAAGTAAAACTAATGGTGAATGCTGGTTGATTTTCACAATATTTAGCAAGGTCTTGGAATTCTTTTTTTTTTTTTTTTTCTTTACTGCTTCTGATTTTAGATTTTCTTTGTCACCACATAAGCTGCATTTTAAATCTTACTCTATTTTACAGAATAACAGTAAATAGTTTTAATTTGTATTCGATTTATTTTACCTACTACTGTTTATATAATGGGCAAAAATATGTAATCTGTTGGACTTTGTGTTTTTTTAAAAAACTGTACATTTGGCCTCTATGTTCTATGTATGCTACAATTCTTTAAAATATGTATGTGTTTAATTCCAAAGTTTCATCATATGCTTATTTGGTAATGAGCTTCAGTATGCTTCAGTATGACACTGAAGCAGGTAATTCCTATTAATGCTGATAGGATTTTCTTAATTTATACATTTTTCAAAAATTCCAGTGAAAATCAGTTTCATGAAATGAGTCTTGCCATCCCAAATACTTTTGGAAAAATTTGGTTAAAATAAAGTTCAGCATTTATTTGTTGAAAGACTTCTTATTTGTTTTTATTTTTCACAGAATGCTGCTTGAGATCCTGTAGGATTATTTTTTTATAAAACATACTCAAAGAGGTGCTGCTTTACTTTCCTCTTGTTAGTGATAATGCTTGTACTTCCTGATTTCTGCTGTAAATGAATATTATTACTGCAATTCTGGTTTCAATAGAGATCTCTCAGTGCTTGATGATGGCAAAAGGAAAGAAATACACTATAAAATGAATAGTAGTTTCAACTTTTTTTTTATTTAGTTTTTTTTCTCTGAAGCATAGTATGCCCATTAGTTGATTCATTCCATACACTACCCATATAGTTAAATCTATTTTTTTCTAGTTGAAAAGCTGATTTCAATGCAAAAATGCCAAAGAAGTCCTAAAATTGTTAACAATATTTGAAAGTCATGTTTTCATGGTGCATTTTTTAGTATTTTAAATGCCAGAATGTGATTATACAATGATCCAAATTTATTTTAGGTTAATCATGAGTTTTCATGATCCTAAAATAAATGAAAAGGTCAAAATTAAGAAAAAAAATCAGTTAAAATTTTCACAGCCTTAGTTCCTCATTTGTTTTAGCCTGGAATAAATGTAAGGATAATTTAGTCGAAATATCACCAACAACAAGTGCATCAAAGCAATTTTTCTAAATACTTCTCAAGACTTAAAGGAAATGGATAAGCATCTATATTGGCTTCAGTAAGCCAAAAATACATAAATAAAACTGAGTGAAAGGAGGAAATACTGTTTTAAAATCAAATTCTTTATGAACACAGAGGAAAAAGCACACTTCTGTTTATGGTTTATTCTTTTAGTAGGTTGTTCTTAAGATCAGGCAACCATAGAAAGGTCATTTGTCTTTGAATAAATTGGCAATAATCAGATATTTAGAATTAATCTATAGATCTTTCTTGTCTTGATACTTCACACATTCACAACTGACACAACTGATTATTTTCACAAGTTTCAGGTAGTTGCACATTTTGAAAATCAGCTGTAAACTATTGAAAGTAAAAATTACACCTGTACATAAAATTTGATAAGTAATTTTCACTTTTCCTTTTGTGAATGTCTTACACTTTAAGAGAATTGTTAATTTTAATTCTATAAAATAGTTGTCAGATTTGCCTCTAGTAGGTGACCAGAAGAAAAGTCATTTCAATTGAAGCAAACTTACTAAATTTATCCTGGTAATTGCATACTAAAAATTTAAGTTTTGCATACAACAAAACACTAAGCTGCGAGTCATTTGTTTCTAATTGGTACAATTGTTTTGCATCAGCTATATAGTATGTTTATGTGATAAACTTAAAATAGGCTTGTTCCAAGGTATTTGGGTACTTGGTCGACATTTGTCTTTTATTTTGGTGCTATGAATACTTCATTGAACACGTCTGGCTAATTGAAGCATCATACATGGTTCATTTTGGAAAATTTAGCAGCTCTCATAATCATTTAGCTTCTTTACCTATGCAAGCAATACACAGAGAAACAGAACTAGATGCTTAGTGTAAAATATCTCAGAAACCAAACTGAGGCTGATGAACCAAAGAAGGAGATTCTTTAGTGAGGACAAAGAGAAAGAAATAGATACATCCTGAGCACTGCCAGGATCGTCTTGTAGGAACTGTGTGCTGATACCTTTAAATATATCGTATCATATACTATCACATTAGGCTCAATTATTGAGCCTCACTGCTTGAAAGTAAAAAAAAGCTAAATCTCAGAGAAATTGGAAATTTTTCCGGGGTCATACCTAGTTATTAATAAGAGTTCAAATCTAGGCCTTCCTGACTCCGATCTTCTGTTCATTCTAGTCAACAAAGTCTTCGCTTATTTCTTTGCTAGTTTGAGATATTCACCATTGTTATAGAGTACTTCTACAGTCCCTGAGGCTTATTCTGACAGTGCTATCATTTTAAACTGCCTAGGTTGGGGGTATTTTAAATCTGAAAATTTTTATTAGCTTCAGAAGATTTCTAGCACTTATTTATATCAAATTCTTAGCAGAAAATGGGCCCATCTCTTGCATAATGCAGAATTACAGAAAATGCTCTAGCAGGATCGGCTACATTAGAACAAAGATTAGGATTAAAAATGCACCAAGAATGGCAGCATGTTCAATCAGGGATTCCGCTCCATCTGAGTTCAAGACCTAAGGAAGGCTGTTCAGAAAACAGTGGCACTTTACTGACTCTTGAGAAACAATTTGCATGCCAACCACATCTAGGGAAAACATTAGAAGCATTTCAAACATCAATTTTAAAACTTTTTTTTTTTTTTTTTTTTTTGGTGTTGTGAAAAAGTCAACCACCCATAACTTAAAAGAAAAAATTAAGTGTATGTAAGGGAGAAAAAAAATATTTTCCTCTACCTTCCTTGGTTCTCCTTCTGGGGACCTGCAAATTATACTTACAAAATACAAGTTAATAATAGAAAAACGGTTTATGAATAAGTGCTGAGAAAGTACATACAGGAGAAACTCAGTTATGAGAAATTCAAAGAGCTGCCTAGATTTTGGGTTTTCATAGCATTGTAACAAAAGCACCCTTAAAACTTGTAGAGAAGTGAAAAGACAAAAGCAGTTTAGGTTTTTAAGAGTATCAAACAAGGAAGGTAAAAATATGGGGAGAATAAAGAAGATGAGTTGTTCTGTAAGGTTCATCGTGTAGATTCTCCGTACCATCTCTGGACTGATAGGTCTCTACATTTTTGGCAAATGAGGAGAGAGGGAGGACTGAGAGGGCTTTTTGATGTCTGCTGTTTCTCAATTGTCTGTAGTTCAAAATAATTCTTATGCCAAAGTGGCATATTTTGAGGCACATATTCTGATCCTCCATACCTATACCTTTAAAAGACCAGAGGACTTTGCTGATTGTTAGACCATTTGCATAATTAGTTGTTCACAAAACAAAACAAACTATTAATGAGTCTGTAACTTAATTATTTTGATTGAATTTGCTAATTGTTTTTAGGAAGAAATCTGATGGCAACACATGATAAAATAAATGGTTTATACTTGCAAGTATCTTTCTTCTCAATATAAAATATATACATTTATTATCATTTCCTTCAGTATATTACCAGTTGGGGGAAAAGAAATGAGCAAAATATTGTTTAGTGATGAAGGCACATGACTATCACTATATAATGATGGCAACAACATGTAAAATTGCCCATTGGGACTATTTTTGTTTAGCCATATATCAGCCAGCAGACTACTAACACAAACATGGATTAGCACACTTTGTTGTTAGAAGTAAATTAATGCTCGTGAAGTGCTTACAGTAGCCCCTGGCAGATAGACAGTGTTCAATAAATACGAGCTATTATTGTATTAAAAAAGTATGAATCAGTTTCATTTATATAAAACTTTGTTCAGACCTTCAGATGTGCAGTATGTGTGCAAGCAAAACATATGTAAAGGTTGTGAGGTCTATTAACATTGAGGCAGTGTCCTTCTCATTTAGGAATTTTTTTCAAGCATTTGCCAACTGAAACGTGTAGTTCACGTCTGATGAATTTTAAATGTTTTAGTGTAAGGTTGTTCACAGCCTATTTTTTTAATCTACTCTGCTACAGAGCTCTGAATTACTTGATAGCTGTGCTACTTGATATCCCCGGAACCTGTTCTGCACTTTGCCCTCTGTTCTAGCCATACACTCTATGGGGAATATTTTTTCAGACATTTATTTTGTAAAGGTTAATAGTACTAATAGATAGTTTAAACTGAGATCTCAGAAAAGGAGGTTACTTATCAACCTCTACAGTCTAGGTTGATGACTGATCTCCCTAGAGAACAGAGACTTTTAACAGGAGTAATAACAACATCATTATTTACATAAGGCTACTTAATAATACTGAATCAACCCAATATTATTTTGTTATTAGTTTTACATCTGTTAGTTTATTCTCAGCAAATTTCTGTGATATATATGATATACCCATCCCTTACTTTATAAGACAAAGAATCATAGAGAAGGACAAATTAAATTCCTTAGAATGAGGGCAGGGAAAAAAAAGTGATTAATCATCTACATTAGGTTAAAAATCTTGAATACTCTTTAGCATCATGGGATTCTTAATATCACTGATGACTGGGCTCTAGGACAGGAGTTCTGATTGCCTTGATTTCATATATGTTCATGGACTTGTTTGCTTTTTAATTTTAAGAATTCAGAGAAATTTTAATTACATGCAGGTTTGAGAAACACTGTTCTATTTTTTTTTTTTTCACTTTAAAGATGGCAGTTGAAATACAGACAGATCAAAGTATATCTGATGGCTAAATAACTATGCCTCATTTAGAAACAGAATTAATACTGGAAATTAGGGCTCTCAACTCTTACTCTCAGGTTCTTTCCACTGGATAACAAGTGGCCATTGGGTTTTACCTATCCCAGGCAATCTTTGATGTAAGTGAGACGTATTAACTCATTTAATCCTCACAATAATCCTATGAAGTAAATATATATATAATTTAATTATTTCCCATTTTACATAGAGATTGATGAGGACAAAAAGAGAGAATAAGTATAAACTTCCCAAGGTTACTTGGCTAGTTCATGGCATAGCAATGACATATCTAAACCATCTGGTTCTGATTTTTGGGAGGGGAGAGGGGCTGGAGTTTGGATCAATCACCAATGGCCAGTGATTTAGTCAATTATGCCATAAAATGAAATCTCCATAAAAACTCAGAAGGACAAGATTTGAAGAGTTTCTGGATTGGTGAACATGTGGAGATGGGGGAAGAGTGGTGTGCTTGGAGATGACATGGAAGTCCCACGCCCTTCCCTATATCTTTCACCACACATCTCTTCCATTTGGCTGTTCCTGAACAACAGAGTTCAGAGAGCTTTCAGGTCAGGGAGCCAGAAACTTCTACATGCTACCGTGGCAGGTGCCAAATGCCACAAGGACAGAAACTCTTTTTCAATATCTTACTTTGTAATCTTTAATATCATCTGTAAAGGGCCGATAATTTGGTGATTTTAAAAATATATATATTTAAGTATAAATATAAATATAAAGCATCTGACTCCAGAGTATTTTCTCTTAAATATTACTCTTCAGTGTCTCCATCATTTTCTATAGTATGTTCCACTCTGAATTATGTCACGAAAGCGTCACATAGTAAGTCAGTCACAATTTTTAAGTAAAAAATTTTAACCAAAAGTTATTACCAGTTTAGTATGTTTCATGAAACATTGTTTTTTTTTTTTTTTTTTTTTTTTTTTTTTTTTTTAATTTTTATTTATTTATGATAGTCAAAGAGAGAGAGAGAGAGAGAGGCAGAGACACAGGCAGAGGGAGAAGCAGGCTCCATGCACCGGAAGCCCGACGTGGGATTCGATCCCGGGTCTCCAGGATCGCGCCCTGGGCCAAAGGCAGGCGCCAAACCGCTGCGCCACCCAGGGATCCCCGAAACATTGTTTATTAGATTTTTTTTTAACGAGAAGCTATTATTCAAATCCATGGCTATAATACAGACTTTAATCCCCAAAATGGTAATTTAAAATATTTTATTATTCACCTTCACTGATTTGTATTCATATATTAATTATTTATGTTTGCAGCTTGCTTTTACTAATAATCTTATTCTACTTCATTATTTTTCTTGCCAATTTCTATGCATCTTCTGGTCATGGAAATGATGAGCTCAGTTGTCCACATTAGAAGTTACTTTTATGAATGTGACTTTAGAAACTAAATGCTACAAAATTCTTCCTATATTAACTGAGTCATTAGTAAAGTTGTTGATATCAACAAAAACTTCATCCCTCTGTAGGGGTGTGGGGCATTGACAATCAAAAGTGAAAAGTATAACGGAACTAGTGAAAGAATCAGATATGAGGAGCCCGAAGTCACTCTATGGAGATGATCTGATAAAATGTCCTGTGTAAACAAATGATGAAATATTGATATTTATGAATATTTTCAAATTTGGTATATGACAAATGGGGAAGTGGATATTAAGTCTCATTAACATGGTAAGAAATTTTTTGGTTCTTGTTTTCCTACCATGTTAAGAGAGAATGAATTTGGATCATTTCTAATCGCACATATTGTGTTTGTTCTATGCTCCTGATAACACAAAACTCTAGAAAGATCAGAGTAGTGACATGCAAATAGAAATTGACAAAATTTGCATTTTATAATGGATTACCTAAATATATAGTTAACATTTTAATTAATAAACTAGAGGCATAATTAATTGCTACTTGTATATTTCTAACTTAACTAAGGCTTTAATAGCCTTGCCTTTTAACAAAATTCTTCTCTGTATATTCTAGAATGATATACGTGTATCGAACGATACATATGTATATGTGTGTGTATACCGTTATATTTGTGTGGGTGTATGTATATCTCCATCCAAAATACGTATATTGGAAGTAGAGTATATGTATATCCTATAATTATATTATATATATATACAGATATCATATATATAATATGTATACATATACTGGAAAAGAATATTAAACTATCTTTGAATAAAAGCTATTTACTATGTTTATAGAAAAGTTAATAACAATTCTGCAGTTTCTGTTATATTTGTTAGTTATGTTTAATTGTCAGGTTTTTAAGATTTTAATGACTCTTTTGGGGACTTAACCTACTGTCCCCTTATCCCAGGTCATGGTAATTATCCCCTGGGAAAACAAAGTGAAAAAAATGCTGACCAAATGCCAGTTCTAATTGTTGGGGTAGGCATCTACTATGTAATTTTTCTAATTTATCATGAAGATGCAAATAGACTTCAGAACTGATTTTATTTTTGATTAAACCATTTATGCAAATTATTATGCAAATTGGTGCCCTTCAGTTCAAGACAATCTGCCAATACAGTACCACTGAAACAGGCAAAAGAAGTTCAGCATATTGGAGCCAATCTATGGAGTTGTTATTAATATGGTCATTGGCAATTACTGGTAGACTTGTCTTATGCTAATCAGAGATGTAAAGACCAAAAATAAAAATAAGACAGAGAGTAAGATTACTACTCAGATAATCTTAGTAAAAACATAATTTTGGAAGTGTATTTTTAGTTTTTCTTTTCTAAACTTGACTTGGTTGGTAATTTGATTGATTAACTATGTTAAATGATCCCCCTTATTAATTCAAATAATATATATGTTATATATATAAAGAATGTATATCAGAATAATTTTATGGAAATCAATTTATTATTTTAATTTTAGCAGCTAAAAATAATTTATAATTGTGCACAGACAAGTTCATAGTAGTTTCTGTGAATCTTTTTTTTTCTCTAAATCTTTTTAATTCTTTAAGATAATCTGATGAGATATAGGTAAAATTACAAGTAAGAAAAATAGAGAAATTTGTGACAAACACCTGAAATAATTTATGTTAAAGTGATTTGTAAACTTAATAAAACTCTTAGTTTTGACAGAGATCATCTTATTTTCAACCTTCACTAAATGCATTGTTCTGGTGTACGAATAAAAAAGAAGGAAACTGGGAAATACAAATTTGATTTTTTACAAATTTCTTTTTCTTTCTCTTGTGTATTTGTTAATCTGAATTCATATTCTCAGTCATTTCTCCTAAATTGCTACAAGATCTCATGTCATCAACTGTTAAATATTTTTAACAATATACCATGTAGTGGGTACATCACGGGAGAGTTCTAAAATCCTACACAACACAGTTAATTTGAATCCACTTATCTTTAATAGTAACCATACAAGAAATAATTAGTGTCACAGATTCAAATAAAATAAGAAGGAATTATAATTTCAAAATATTTTGGACTCAGTGGACTTTATTGTGATCTTACATACATTAAGATACTGTTTTTAAAGAGTTTGCATATGTGTATTTCAAATTTATGCTAGGAGTAAACTCTTAACAAATTGCTGCTCTTAAAAATATAAGCAGTGCATAACCCACATTTAAAATCATATTTCTCTTCCTCAAGTTCTTTGTCTATTAAAAATATACATTACTGGGATACCTGGGTGGTTCAGTGGTAGAGCATTTGCCTTCTGCCCAGGGCGTAATCCTGGAGTCCTGGAATCAATTTCCGTGTTGGGCTCCTTCCATGGAGTCTGCTTCTCTCTCTGCCTGTGTCTCTGCCTCTCTATGTCTCATGAACAAATAAATAAAATCTTTTATAAATAAATAAATAAATAAATAAATAAATAAATAAATAAAATGTAGTTTACTTACACATAAACAATCTAAAGATATATATTTATCAGGATTACAAACATTGCATATAAACATTTATGACAGAGACAGAGAGAGAGAGAAATAGGGAGAGAGACACGGGGAGAAGCAGGCGCCATGCAGGGAGCCTGATGTGGAACTGGATCCTGGATCCCCAGGATCACAACCCGGGTTGAAGGAGGAGCTAAACCGCTAAGCCACTGAGCCTGCCCCTATCCAACTTATTTCTGAACAGCTTTTTTTACTAGCCTATATAACATAATCAAGTTCATATTATCACATTTATTCATGTCCAATAAACTTTCAATTAATTTATAAATGTGGTTTATAAACAAAATCTAATATTTTAATCCAGTGTAGTGGTTAGAATCCCAAGTATGAAAGGTTAAAAAAAAAAAAAAGAAAACTCTTAATGAAATATACATAAGCCATTGTATTCCTACACCTCTTTCCAAATTCAGCTATACTTATAATATAATTCAGTGGTAAAACATGATTTAAGAGCAGATTAAAATTTAGTTTTAGATAGTCATACAGTTATCCCTTTTAAAATTCTGGAGGTGGTCAGTGTTCCTTTAACTTATTTTTAAAACCTGGCTCTGATCAAACTTGGACAAGAATATAAACAGTGATTTCTTGTCATAAGTATATAGCAATATAGGTAAGTAAGTAAGTAAGTAAGTAAATTAAGCATGTTGAAAATCTATTTATTCCATCTATAGATACTGTGACTTTGTTACTTTTAGTTACCTACCTGGAAATGTATATTTAGGTTATTTACATTATTATGGGCAGTTATATTGTCATTTTTAGGTTTGATATCTTGGTTATGCTGAGCATTTCCGGTTTTCTTAAAAACTTTTGGGTTGAAAATTAGACTACACTTTGCTGAAGAAAAATGCAAATTGAGGAAATGGAGTGAATATTATGGGGTGAGTATCTTCCATTCTTGTTTGGTATGCAAGATTTTGCAATGTCCGTTACCAAGTTCACCATCTTTTTCCCAAAAGTCACACCTCTTCTGTTTCCCAGTCTCATATTCACCCAAACTAGAAAAAGAGTTCATTCTATACCCCATTCTTTCCTTGTTTGCTCATATTTTCTCAACTTAAAAATTATTTTAATTTCTTAATTATATCTGAACTTCAGCATCTGTTACCCATTGCCACTGAAAAATACTTCAGTTTCCTGAGGTAAGCCTTCTGAGGTGGGTTGCCTCCTTCTGAAAGCTCCTTTATATCCCCACAAATCTCCCCCAACTGTAAGCATCCTGGCTGCTCTGAGGTTAGTGATGCTCTCAATCCCTTTCCAATCCTCTGGTTATACATGCTAACACACACACAACACCGCCATAACACATGCATACACACAAGGACGCACTGTACATATACTATTCAATCCCTTGCATGTGTCATGTTTTCTCATACCTTTGCTTACATGGTCTTTTCCAACTCCTTTGCCAATTCTGAAATATTTGAAATGTTCATCAAGTATCACTTTCCTATGGAAGCTTTCATGATCAATGTAGGCTAAATTGTGAGTCTGTTGGTTCTTTGAGAGCAGCAGAGAATAATGCTAATATAGACCCAGTGAAGAAGTGAGGAGGGACATTGAGAAGTACTGTACTTGGTAAAATTTTGTTTGTTTGTTTTCTTGTTTTTAATTGCATGACTAGATCGGTCTGAAAGTGTGAGATGATGGGAGTGAAATAGAGGCTTTTAGGTGAGTGGAAATATATTAGAATAGGAACTATGGAAATTATATTAGAGTTGAATGGGGTTAGAAAGAAATGTGAGTAATATTGAATGTTAATAGCAGGTAGAAATTATGCATTGGTGTGTTTGTTTTCAGAAGTCAGAGTTAAGCACTTTTACCTGAATCCACCTGTCAATCTGAGAGTGGTAAAAGGGGAAACTCATTTAAAATTCACCCATGAGTAGGAATTAGAAGGTCAAAAATCAGTAAAAATTTGAGGATGATTAAAATAGTATCACATAAATGAATTTACAAGGAATCTAGGTTGAGTTAAACAGATGACCAAGCTAATACATGGAAAATAGATCCAAAAAAAGCCCAAGGCTTAGCAATTTCAAGAAAACAGAAGCAATTCAATATAAGTTCCAATGACAGAGTAACTTTTTTTCTGACACACTTCTTTTCCTAACAAGTGTGTCACATCATATTTAGTAGTATAATCATTCTGATTAACATTTTGGGACAAACAAAAAGATGCATTTATAAATGTATCTGTATTTTTCCTTCTGTAACCAGCACAACACCTATCAATTTACATTGTTCTTCCAAAGTTAAGAAGTTTAAAATAATAAATAATTGAAAGGATTTATTAAGCCTTCATCTGATACTATAAATACTGCAGCATTCTGAATTTCTATTAAATAAAATATTTATTTTTAAATACAGAATTCTATGCATTTTTAAAATATGTATTTGATGTCTAAATTAGCATACACTGTAGTTCCAGAGTCATGCAGTTAAAATGAGACTTATAAGTAAATTAATATTTTATTAAGAATAATAGATACTTTCAAAACACAGTAAATAGAATTATTTAATATAGAGCAGTATAATTTATGCCTTTTGCAAGTATAATTCAATAAATAAGGAACTAGGAAGAATGCCTTATGCATTTTTAATTAATGCAATAAGGAAAATTTAAGATAAGATTTTAAATTCTCGGATTAGCTCTATTGGCAAAATATATAATTTTAAAAAATTATCAGATGCAAAATTAAATGATCTTAATTCAATGGATGGGTTTATTTCTGATCTAGATTTTTAAAATGCAAGTTGATTTAAACTAGCAAATGGGCTTTCAAACACATGTTAAAACCATGTACATTTAAGACATATATAGATTTTTTTCCTGTTAACAGTGCTTTTCTCTTTAGACTCACTGCCTTTGGTACTACAAGACTCCTATACTACATCAACAATAAAAATTCAAAGCAATGAACATACAAATCGTGATGAAAATGTTTTAACTACATGAAGATGTTCCTAACTTCACTGATAATTTTATATTGGCCTTGTAAACTAAATTTATAAAATAAAATCAGATAAAATAAAACTAAGTGGATGGTTTGTGGGGAAAAGGGAATCCAGATGCTTACAGTTTATTGTTGTTTCTACATGAGTGAAATAAACTATTTTAAAATTAACTTGTATGATAGAGGCTCTGGATTACTTAAGAAGCCTCAACTCTTTTTAGTAGATTGTTGTCCAGATAGCTCAGGAGATAACTAAAGTTTTTGATTTTTATTTCTTATCTTTGTTTTAGTGATTTTAGGCTTTATATGTCTGAGGAACTACTTTTCCACTTTAATTTTGTTCATGACTATATATCAATATTTTTCTCAAATGGACTATGGTAAGGGTCATAAATTACATTTTACATACTAATGAATTTTTTAAAACTATTTTTTAGGAGCAGTTTCAGATTTACAGCAAAATTGAAAGGAAGGTACAGAGATTCCCCACGTACTCTCACTCCCACACATGTATAGCTTCCTGCATTAATAGCATCACTCACCAAAGTGGTACATTTGTTAGCAAGGATAAACCTACATCGACACATCTTAATCATCCAAAATCCATAGTACACATTAGGGTTCCCTCTTGATGTTGCATATTTTGTGGGTTTGGACAAATATGTAATGACATATATAACTATAAAAATACCATACAGAATAGTTTCACTGCCTTAAAAATCCTCTGTGCTCTAGCCTCCCTCAACCCACTGATCTTTATACTGTCTACAGTTTTGCCTTATCCAGAACTTCATTGAATTGAAATCCACTGAATAGTATTCCGTTGTGTAGCCCTACCACAGTTAATTTATCCATTCACCTACTGAAGGGCATCTTGGTTGCCTCCAAGTTTTGGCAATTATAAATAGAGCTGCTATAAACATCCAACTATAGGTTTTTAAGTGGGAAAACGCTTTTTACTTCTTTGAGCAAATACCAAGGAGCACAATTGCTGGATCATATGCTAAGAGTACTTTTGTAAGAAACTATTTATCTTCCAAAGTAACTGTACCATTTGGCATTCCTACCAGTAATGCATGAGAAATTTTGTTGCTCCACATCCTCACCAGCATTTGCAGATGGCAGTGGTCAGACCCTTGCCATTCTAATAGGTATGGAGTGACATCTCTTTGGTTTTCTCATTTGTGTTTTCTTTATGACATATCATGTGGAACATCTTTTTTATTTGCCATCCGTATATCTACTTTAGTTAGGTGGCTGTTAAGGTTTTTAGCACATTTTTTTGACTGGGTTATTTGTTTTCTGTTCGTTTTTTTTTTTTAAGATTTTATTTATTTATTCATGAGAGACAGAGAGAGAGAGAGAGAGAGAGAGAAAGAATGGCAGAGACACAGGCAGAGGGAGGAGCAGGCTTCCTCCTGCAGGGCGCTGGATGTTGGATTCTATCCCAGTACCCTGGGATCACACCCTGAGCCCAAGGCAGGCGCTTAACCGCTGAGCCACCCAGGCGTCCCAACTGGGTTACTTATTATATTATTTTTGAGCATTAAGAGTCATTTTTATATTTTGGATGGGTCCTTTATTCAATATGTCTTTTGGAAATATTTTTCCCAGTCTGTGGCTTGACTTCTAATTCACTTGACATTGTATTTCAGGGAACATAGTTTTTAATTTTTAAAAAATCTGAGTATAGTGGACACACAATGTTACATTAGTTTTAGGTGTACAACATAGTGATTCAACTTCTCTATATGTTATGCTATATTCCCTACAGCTGCATCTACCATCTGCCCCTGTGCAATGCTATTACAGTATCATTGGCTGAGGCCCCTATGCTATGCTTTTTCCCCCCGTGATTTATTCATTCCATAAATCTATATCTCCTAATCCTCTTTACCCATTTTAACCATCCTCGCACCCTCTTCTCTCTGGGAACAATCTGTATTTGTAGATTTAATTCCACCTTTTATTGTTTTTGTTTTTTTTTTTTTTTTAGTTTTTTATTTTATCGAAGTCCAACTTACCGATTATTTCTTTCATGAATCATGTCTTTGGTTTTGCGTCTAAAAGATAGCCATACCCAAGATCATCTAGGTTTTTTCCTGTATTATCTTCTTTTTTTTTTTTTGTATATATTGACGTCACCAAGGTGAACATTGCATTTTTTAAAAGATTTTATTTATTTATTTATTTATTTAGAGACACACACACACACAGAGACAGAGAGACAGAGATACAGAGAGACAGAGAGAGACAGAGACACAGGCAGAGGGAGAAGCAGGCTCCATGCAGGGAGCCTGATGTGGGACTCAATCCTGAGTCTCCAGGATCACGCTAAACCGCTGTGCAACTGGGGATGCCCCTGTATTATCTTCTAAGAGTTTCATAGTTTTGTATTTAAATTTATGTCTTCTGTGATCCATTTTAATTTAATTTTGTGAAGGGTTTAAGGTCTATATCTAGGTTTGTTTGTTTGTTTAATGTGAATGTCCAGTGATTCCAGCACCATTTTTGAAGAGACAATCTTTGCTCCACTTGTGTTGCCTTGGCTTTTTGTCAAAGATCAGTTGACTATTTGTAGGAGTTTATTTCTGGGCTTTCTATTCTACTCCATTGATCTATTTGTATATTTTTTCTCCAATACCATAAACTTAACATAATCACTTTTTAGTTTTAGAAGTTTTTTTGTTGATTCTTTCAGATTTTCTGCCTGCATGATCATGTCCTCTGCAAGCAATGACAGTTTTACATCTTCTTGCACAATTTGTATACATTTTATTTACCTCTGTTGCCTTATGACATTAACAAGGACTTCTAGTTTGATGTTGAAAAGGAGTGGGGAGAGGATTCATCTTTGAATGAATCCTGTCTCTGATCTTACCTGGAAAGCTTTGGATTTCTCACAATTAAGTTAACTGTGGGTTTTTTTGTAGTTAGTCTTTAACTAGTTGAGAATGTTTCTATTTCTAGTTTACTGGTACTTTCTTTTTTTAAATTAGGAATAGGTGATGAGATTTTGTCAAATGCTTTTCCTGTATCTACTGAAATGATTATGCTTTTTTTTTTCTTTTTTACTCTGTTGATGTGATGAATTGCATTAATTGATTTTCAAAAGTTGAACCAGCTTTGCATACCTGGGATGAATCAGACTTGTTTGCAGCATATAACTCTTTTCAAATATTGTTGAATTCTATTTGCTAATGTTTTGTTGAGGAATTTTGCATATATGTTCATAAGAAGTATTGGTCTGTAGTTTCTTTGTCTAATTTTGGTTTTAGGGTAATGCTGACCTCAGAGAATAAGTTGGAATCTATTTTTCTCTTCTTCTTTTTTTTTTTAAGTTGTATTTATTTATTTGAGAGAGAGAGCAGAGGGAGAGGGAAAAGTAGACTCCTTGCTGAGCAGAAAGCCTGAGGGTCAGCTTGGGATCAATCCCAAGACCCCTAGATCATGACCTGAGCCAAAGGCAGACGTCTAACCAACTGAGCTACCCATGAACCCCTATTTCTTCATTTTTTACCTCTCAAAGAGACTGTACAAAATTAATATTATTTCTTCTTTAAAAGTTTGATAGAATTCACCAGTGAACCTATCTGGGTTGGTACTTTCTGTTTTGAAAGCTTATTAATTATCGACTCACTTTAATAGATATAGGCCTATTCAGATTGTTTATTTCTTATTGTGTGAGTTTTGGCAAATTGGGTCTTTCAAGGAATTGGTTCATTTCATCTAGGTTATAAAATTTATAAGCATAGAATTTTTCATTGTATTCTTTTGTTGTCCTTTTAATATCTACAGGATCTCTAACGACGTCCTCTTTCATTTCTGATACTAGTAATTTGTGTTCTCTCTCTCTCTCTCTCTCTCTTTTTAATTAGCCTGACTAGAGGCTTATCCATGTTATTGGACTTTTCCAAGAACCAATTTATGTTTTCATTGATTTTCTCTTTTTGATTTCATCAATTTCTGCTTTCTTATTATTTCTTTGCTTCTGCTTACTTTGGATTTACATTCTCTCTTTTTTTTTTTCCTTTCCTCAAGTAGAAACTTAGATTATTGATTTTTAGATCTTCATTTTTTACTTTATGAATCAATCCTATCATTTTCTTCTAAGCACTGCTTTTGCTGTATCCCATATATTGTGATAATTTGTGTTTTCATTTTCTTCAAAACATTTTTAGATTTTTCATATTTCTTCTTTGACCTATGTGTTATTTAGAAAGATATTGTTTACTCTCCATTTATTTTGGGATTTTCCAGATATCTTTCTGTTTTTAATTTCTAGTTTTTTTTTTTTTTTTTGTGGTCTGAAAGTGGAATATGTACAATTTCTATTTTCTTAAATGGGTTTGGATGGCCCCAAACATAGTTCATTTTGGTTTATTTTAGTTCATTTTAGTTTAACATTTCATGTGATCCTGAGAATAATATGTATTCTGCTATTGTTGGATAAAGTTGTCCATAGATGTAAGTTATATGCACTTGATTAATGATGTTGCTGAGCCAACTATGATCTTTGTGATTTTCTTGCCAGCTGGATTTGTCCATTTCTGACAGAGAAGTGTTGATATCTCCAATCATGGTAGTAGATTTATTTATTTCTCCATGTAATTCTATCAGGCTTTTCCTCATGTGGTTTGATAATCCGTTGTTAAGCACATACATGTTAAGAATTTTATGTCTTCTTGGAGAATGAGTATTTCCTTTTATTATTTGGTAATACTCTGATAACATTTCTTGCTCTGAAGTTTATTGTGCCTGAAATTAATATAGCTACTCCTGTTCTCTTTTGATTAACTTTTGCATAGTATATTTTTCTCCATCAGTCATTAACTTTTGATTTATATATATTTTTATATCTAAGGTAGATTTCTTCTAGACAACATATAATTGGGTCATGGTTTTTTAATCCCCTCCAACATCTTTATTTAAATGGTGCATTTAGACCATTGCCATTCAAAGCCATTATTGATATAGTTGGATTAATGTTATTACTATATTCATTATTATATTCATTACTGTTTTATATTTGCTGCCTTTGTTCTTTGTTCTTATTTCATGTTCCCCTCTTTTTCTGTCTTTTGCTGTTTTGAGTATTTTATACAATTCCATTTTTTCTCCTTTCTTAGCATATCATTTTTTTTTTTTACCTTTTTAGTAGTTGTCTTAAAGTTTGCAATATATATTTACAACTGATATGAGTCCACTTTCAAATAACACTATACTTTTTCACAGGTAGTTTAAGTACCTTATAATAACAAATAATGAATGATACAAGGGGTGAGTGAGAAGTATTAGTAATAACTGATGACAAAACTATAAAACTACACAAGAAAATTAACATAATATGCACAAAATACTCGTATTTAGGTGGAAATTAAGGAATAGATTTAGATTTAATTCATACAACAATGAAGAAGTAATAATGCATTATATACTAAAAATTTGCTAAGAGAGTGGGTCTCAAGTGATCTCACCCAAGGAAATAAATTATAACTATGTGTTAATTATCTTACATGGTAATAAGTTCACTATATCTACATATATAAACATGTTGTATGTCTTGAATATATACAATTTTTGTCATTCATATCTCAATAAAGCTGGAAATTTTAAAAAAGAATCATTTATATATAAATCAAAAATTTTATATGTAAATTGTTATTTTCACAAAGATGCATATTAAAAATACTTGGAATTGAATTAAAGTAGTATAGTGAAATATAAAAACTTAGATGCAATTAATCAATATTTAAAAAAACTTAAAGACAAATATAAATGTTAGGGAAAAAGAAAGTGCTGAAAATGTCATATTTCATAAGCCTCTATGAAATAAACTTATATTTTAAAAGCTTAAAAAAAGTGCAACAAATAATGCAGAAGGAATAAAATTATAAAGGATATGGTAGATAAATAGCAATGCACATAAACAATAAATAGAGTTAAAGATGATGTTTAGGGGATCCCTGGGTGTCTCAGCAGTTTAGCGCCTGCCTTTGGCGCAGGGCATGATCCTGGAGTCCCGGGATTGAGTCCTGCAACCGGCTCCCGGTGTGGAGCCTGTTTCTCCCTCCTCCTGTGTCTCTGCCTTCCTCTCTCTCTCTCTATATATATATATATCTATCATAAATAAATAAATAAATAAATAAATAAATAAATCTTAAAAAAAAAGATGATTTTTAGAAAAAAAACCTAAAACCTAATAAGATTGATAGATCTCTGGAAAGATGATGCATTTAGTCAACCAAATAGAAAAAAAAAAATGAAACACTTGAATAAGTATTGAGGAAAGAAGGCAGACACACAAAATCAACATAGTCAATGATTTTATTTTATAAAATATCAAGTAGGCAAACCATTTATCGAATTGGCAAAACCAAGCTACTTTGCATAAGGATGCCTGCTTGAATAGGCAGCTAAAGGAAGTGATTACCAAAACGACTGCTATGATAACCTCTGTTAGGTAGCGAGTGTTGAGATCTGTTAGAGATTATGGGTAGAATTTGAATTCTGACAATATTTTATATTTTAACCCAAGAGGTTGTTGTGTGTTTGCTTTAACATAATTTGTTAACCTTGTTTATGTTTCATGTCCCTTTCTATATATGTGCTCACTGACAAAAGTGTTAGAAAACAAAAGCAATAGAATGACATAGAAATTAGGAGTACATAATCCCTATAAAAATAACAGACACATGTGGTGGCATCAAAAATTTTTTCAATGATCATAGCCAGTGGGGTAATTTTGCTAGTCTGTCAACTCTGGATATAAAATTATCACTTAGATATTACTTAGAATAGTTTGGGGTTTTGTTCCATTACAATTTTTTTTTAAGATTTTATTTTATTTATTGGAAAGAGAATGCCCATACAAGCAGGGGGTGGGGAGGATAGAGGAGAGGCAGATTTCCAGCTGTGCAGGGAGCCCTATATAGATTGACTCCAATACGGATCAGATCATGCCCTGAGCTGATGGGAGATACTTAACCAAAAACTGAAACACCCAGGTGCCCCAACAATGTATTTTTATTTGATAAATATATTGAGGTTTCAAAGAATTGATGGCTGATAATTTAATTAGAGTATATCCATAAAAGTACAGGGAGTATTTAAGTGATGCAACATATTTAAAAATTTATTAAACTTCTTAAAAATGGAAATTCAAAATATGCAAATTTATAGTTCAAGTTACTTTAATTTTTAACCAGTTGCTTTTTTGCTTGCCAAAAAAGAAAAAAAAAAAAAGGAAAGGAAAAAGGATGTAACAAATGGTGACAGATTACCAAGAGAAAATATTGTATTGTAAAATATTTATTAACTTTATTTTTCATTTGTTTAAAAAATAAGTCACTAAACTTAATTTGACCTAGAAACTAAACATTATAATAGTCCCAACAGCCCTAATTAGTTGGAGAAACTGAATTTTATCATATAACCTTCAAATCATCTATTTAAATTTACTTTCTGCTTCTAAATCTCACTGTTTTCCCAAGTGCTTCACATGTCTCATTTCATATTGTTAATGAAACAACTCAATCAACAAGCCAGGTTTGTACGTGAGCAGATTTAGGCTGAGGTAAGATTAAAAGCCAAACACTGCTCTACACATTTTCATTTTCATTGAAAAAACAGAATATTTCATCACCTTATAATAATCTACTCAAAAAGTTTCCTTTTAGCATGATCATATTTTCTCTACACATATTCCTCTCAGAAGACCTGCAAGAAAACAATATTAATAAAGTATATTCACCTTTCTTTTTTTATAATATAATAGTATTATGACATTATGTGTAGCTATAATAATATTTTGCAGTTATGTAATTGCCTTTGTCTCATTGTGTTTCTATACATTTCTCTATTCAGATTTATTAAATATATTAATATTGTATATGCATATAGGTATACATACATAAACATACATGAAAGCATGCATACTTGTTGAAATTTTTAGTTAAGTGTGAAATAATTTTTGATTATTGTTACTTATTTTATTTTCTATGATCAAAAAAAGATCTAGATGTTAAAATGGATCCCATTTGAATAAAAATATGTTAAGGAAACTTCTAATAGTAAAATAGACACCATGGGAATCAAAGAATGCTAAGGAAACTTCTCTTATTTTCTTAGAGATTTATTTATTTGAGAGGAAGAGAGAGAGAGAGAGTGGGGAGAAGAGTGGAGGGAGAAGGACAGAGAATCCAAAGCAGAGTCCCTACTCAGCACAGAGACCGATTTGGGGACTTGGGACTTAGTCCCATGACTCTGAGATCATGACCTGAGCCAAACTCAAGTCAGGAGGAGCTCAACGGATTGTGTCGTCCAGGCACCCAAGGAAACTTCTAATATAGAATTTTTTCATCTTTACCTAATTAAAAAAAAAAAAAAAGAAGTGAAGGGGAACATGGGTGCCATATTCTGCTAAATGGCCTACTCTGGTTTTGCCTCAGGTCAAAGACATCCAGCCTGCATGGGCTCTGCACTCAGTGCAAAGTTTACTTGAGAGTCTCTCTTTCTCTTCCTCTGCCCCTCCCACTCATGCTTTCTCTCTGTCTCTCTCAAATAGATAAATAAATATTTTTTTAAAAAGAGGTGTAGAAAGGAAATAATATAACATAGGCCAAACTAATGAATTGTTTTGTTATCTAAATTCATTTATTTATGCATACATTTGTCCTTTCAAGTTTCATTCATTCAGGAATTTATTAATTCATTTATGTATTCATTTACTCAGTGCATATTTGTTTGTCTCTATGCACCAGTCACTTATAACATTCTCTGGTAAAATTTTGTTATTAAGCCATTGTAGTCAGTCTCCTGAGGAATCCAGATATGAAAAAAAAAAAAAAAACACCCAAAGAACAGATAATTTAAGCAGATATAGGCAAAGATGATTTTAATACTTGAATAGAAACTTTCAGTTTAGATAAAAAATTTCCAGGTTAAGGAAACAAAGATATTCTTTATGGGGAAAAATAATAGAAAAACAAAAAAAAAACAAAACAAAACAAATCAGAAAACTTTAAGCATTGTATACCTCCAGAAATATCCCTGTGGTCATTAGAGAGAAAACTGGCAACACTTGATTGGTGTATATTTCCAATGTTTAGAGTTACTTAAGGTTTTCTGATAGCCTCACCCACCCCAAACTTCTTTCTAATTCTGAATATGCGATATCCCTTCATATTTTCATGCATTTATACACTTATTTTCTGTTGTTGTTGTTGTTGTTGTTAAACACCCAACTCTTGACTTTGGCTCATGATCTCAGGGTCCGGAGATCAAGCCCTGCATCAGGCTCCACACTCAATGGGGAGTCTACTTAAGGATTCTCTCTCCTGTGTCTGCCGCTTCCCCCACTTATGTTTTCTCTCGTTCTCTTCCTCTTGCACTCATGCTCTCTTGATCAAATACATAAGTAAATCTTAAAAAAATATTTTAAAAACATAATCAGATTTTCTTAAAATACTTTTGCCTTATATTTAGTTTCAAAATCTCCCAGTTCTGATACACAGATATTTTTTCAGGTGGAATTATAGATACATTTTCTATCAAATTGATTAAATGATTTTTCTTGAAAGTCAGACCATGTCAACTTTTGATTACAATAATTGCTATAATCCTAAACCAACATGGACTAAAGCATTAATCCAAGTTATGCAGCTATTCAACGCCTGAAACCAATGGTCTATTTTTTGTATATTGAACACTGTATAAGATTCCTTCTGACCTATTGAAATTACTCATGTAAAACATTTAGCAGAAATAAGAACTTGATATTTCTGTTTTAGTTCATTTTCTCCAAATTTGGACTGAAAATAACTGGATACTTTCATATATATTTATTGCAATGTTTAAAAACAGTGGTGAATAGGAGATTTGATGAGTCTACTTTTTAAAATACTTTTCTCAAAACTTCACAATTTTTGCAATGTCGAATGTATATCAATCTGAGAGGGTAAAATGATATTATAAACGTGAATGAACTATGAAAATATTTTTTACACTTTTTCACTATTTTGCATTTTAATTTCACAATTTCATGTTTTAATTTCATTTCACAGTTTTACATTTTTCACAATTTACTATGTCAAATGTGTATCAGTTTGAGAAGGTAAAGTGATATCACAAACCTTGTGAATCTCTCAAAGGGAAAGAAAACTATCATGTGAGTATACATGCTGCCCATACAGATAAAACATTATTTGAGGTAATTAAGTATCTTTCAATCTTCAAGAAGAACATAAATATATGTAAGTGTGAGATGTGCTTTTAATATTGTTATTTGAAAGAATTGTGATTTATATAAAGTAAATCTTTAGTTATTAAATTGAAAACCATTGGATTTTTCTAAAAGCTGATAATACTCAGAATTAAGTAGTCAGCATAACACAACTGATCATATGTCAGAAGATAATGCTTTCCTTGTTGTTTGGTAAGTATTGGTGAAAAATTTAGCATCCATTTTCTCACATGCAGGACAGAAAACACTATTGAGAAAAACATAAGACCAATGTCTGTTTTCCAATTTTCTTTTCATTATTGAATGAAATTAACTTAAAATTTTTAAAAAGGCAGAATTAACATGTCTCCATCGAAACTACTCACAACTCAATTATGAAAGTGCTCATTGAGCAAAAAGGTACTGAAGCTTAAACTTCTGAATTTGAGTGGGTCTTTAAATCTTAGATAAAAGAGAAATGTTCCTTTATATATCCCCCCTCTTTTTTCTCTTACACACACACACACACACACACAGACATTAAAAAGCATAGGCTATAATTTCCGAAAACTAATATACGGAGAGGAATGATTGTAAACCAAGAAAACTTCAGTTTTCAGCCTTTCTGAAATCTAGGATAACAAGATATCCTTAACAAGGTATCTATGTTAGCTCCCAACACCATGGATGTTGGCCTCAAAATTCCTTGTTGGCACCATCCAGTAGAGAGCAGCTGACACAGTGCACTGTCATTAATCTTATAATCATAATCCAGTTCACAAGTATTACCAAGATAGTGAGCTTTGCAGTTTCCAAGACAGGAAGCCTGCCCATGCACCTCTTCAAGTAATCAGCAATGAGCTAATATAACATGGGACCACAAAACAAGTCACAACTTATGTAAACTCTTAGAGTATATCTCTTTTTTTCAGTTTATATTATCATGTCAAGAGCTGAAACATGTCTTATTAATTGCTATATATGCAAAAATGTTAAAATATTTTTAACCTTAAAAGAGAATCAAAAGGAAAGTGTGGCTTGTTATTTGTTAGACAATAAGAGCCAGATGGTTGGGACGGAACATTTACTCTTGGGGGTTCAATGTGATATCAAGGAATAAGAAAACAAAAGGCCGTGTCTAGCAAAGAAAAAGCAAGGTTGAGTACTTCTGCAAAAGAGTAGGGTTGGACTACTTAAGGGACTCCTTATTACACATTTGTGCTGAGGGCTACATTAAAATATTCAGGCTTAAATGAGCTGCCTAGCTGGAAAAGAAGAAAAAAAATCACAACAAATTTGAAAACAGAAACGGACGGAAACAGTGCAGGTAACAAAAAACAAATTTCTCTCAAGAAGGGGTTCAGCTCACCCCTTTGAAGAGACAAATTGGAATCTGCCTAAATTGTGCCTTGATATTTCTGGACCCATTTTTATCTGATATTTTGTGAAAGGCAATCATTTGTAGCATTCATTAGTTTACTGCTTTCCTGTAGAAATGCTTAATATGCATAATGTCTGAACTAGCTTGATACTAGGAGTCATTATCTAGTTCAATAAATAATTTTCCTGTACAATTTCACTTTGCTAAAATCTAATTTGAGATTTCTCTTCCTATACTTCTAATATAATGAAGATAAATATTTAGGCTTTCAGAAAAATGATTTTCACATAAATGGGCTTGTTATTTTATTATTTTGGCTTTGTCACTCATGCAAAAGTCATTGACTTCTATCTTCCTGAATCTCATTGCTATTCCAGAGACCCTCTTTCAGATATCCAGATTCTTTTCTCACTATGAGAGGCAAAAAAATAGGGCAGATTTAAGACCCATTCTTTATCTAAGTTAGTTTGATATGTATATCCAAAGAAATAAATCATGCTTAATAAAGGTTTTAAATAAAAAAGTTCTAGTTTATGAAAAAAACATTTTGTATAATGTAAAAAAAGAAAATGTAATTGAGTACCTGGGTGGCTCAGGTTTGATTCCAGGATTCCAGGATCAAGTTCTACACGGCGCTTCCTGCAGGGAGATTACTTCTCCCTCTGCCTGGTCTCTGCCTCTCTCTGTGTCTCTCATGAATAAATAAAATCTTAAAAAAAGAGACAATGTAATTTATGAGGCATAATCTGCACCACTCTACCAAGGGTGTTGTTAGGCAAAGGTTTTTTTATGAAGTGTTACTGTCTTCATAAATGTTGTTCCCAACTTGAAGGGAAAGGTGACACCTTATGTGGGGAAACACAAAAAGTTTATTATCCCCTGTGGAATTGATGAAGATGCAGACAAACTCAGATTTCAAAATGCTGGAAGTGGTTAAGGCTGGAGATAGGAGGCAGATTTCTGTGGATGAGGAGGACCCCAGGCAGTAGGTGCCGTGATGTGCTACCAGAAGGCTGCTCAGAATGAACCTAGATACTTTCTTTAGCTGCCAAAAGGTTTGGCTGCTGGGTCCTTCCTGGGTTATGGCTTCTTGCTGAAGAGTTTCTTTACTTAGGGATGTTCCTATCTTGGGATGACTGAACTGGGAGTACAAAATCTCGTTCCCCTCTTTTCAATTTAGAACAACTCTTAAAGACATCCCAATTCAAGGAGGATTTTGGATTAGCTGAGAGATTTCTTGGGGTTGAATGGCACTTAATTTCTCTCTTTGCCACTTTTTCTTTCTTCTTCAGAAAGCACTCCTTGGGTATGTTTCCTGCCAAATATTCATCTCAGGGTCAGTTTCCCTGGAATTCTAACCTAAGTTAGCCCAGGAGGAAGAACGACAACAATTTGTGTCAGAGTGGCTAAAGAAAAGGTTTCGTTTGAATTTTAATCTAAACTATTTCCTTTGGTCTATAAACCCATCCCTACTTACCATTCATAAAATAACAATTTCTGAGTGAACTTCTTTACCCTATAAAATGCAGATAATAGTAGATTCCAATGTTAACTGGAAAGAGAAGCTGGATTTCTAAAAGTTGATAGTCATAAAGGGTTACATACATTTCACAAACCAGTCTATTGCCAGAGACCAGAGTTAGAATCTAGCCTATGTTTGGAAGAAGCATGTGGTTAAATGAATCTGAAAAAGGTGCTCAATCATCAATTTATTGATATGATTCAGTGTCTATTAAAGGAAGAGAAATGAGTATGTCCTTGGCTTGTGAGAGTTTATAATCCAGGAAGAGAGAAAGATTTATCCCAAAATAATATAAACCAGAAGATTAGTAAATGTTATAGAACATACAAATAAACAACAATGGAGCCAGAGAAAATAATGATCACCTCTTTCTTGGAAGATCAGAAGAGGTCTTGAGGTCTTATAAAAGTTGTAAGGTCAGAGGGAGAGAGATGTCTAATTGTCTGAATGCTGAGATAAAAGTTTCCATATTAATTTAAAATTATTTAGCAAAAATATAAGAGGGGAGAGAGATTGCTATGGACAGAAAGATGATTTGTTATTAAATTAATCTTGGAGCTGACATTAAAGATGACATTTACAGTTGGGACAGCAGAAAATGCTCTTCTCATCTTGCTGACCCAGTAGGCTGACCCAATAGGGCAATTGCTAGAAACCAAACAAATGACACCTTCTCCTTAATTTCAGAAGGTGTCATCAGCTTTTTACTGTGTTTATAGAAGCCTGTGTCCCAAGCGTTAGCAAAACAGTGATGGTAAGGGAAACAATTGCTGATGCTATTGCATGATATGGCTTGGAACTCTGGAGGATCAGTTTGGGGTCAGGACTTCCAAACTTTAGGCACTCCTCATTCTCATGTTTCCATGCACTACCTGTTACTGAGGTGGAGAAGACTATTTTTCTACAATGGCATGGGTTAAGGGGTCCTAAGCATGATAATTTAACTGATGTGATTTTGTTTTTGGCATAGATCACTGTTTTTCTTTACACACGACTTTCAAAACACTTTGTTTCTAATTTTTATTTACACTTGATCTTAGCCAAAAGGCCGAGAAGTGATCTAATTTTTATTTAAAAGTGAACTTATCAGGATGCCTGGGTGGCTCAGCAGTTGAGCATCTGCCTTCTGCCCAGGGCGTGATCCTGGAGTCCCAGGATCAAATCCTGCTTTGGGCTCCCTGCATGGAGCCTGCTTCTCCCTCTGCCTGTGTCTCTGCCTCTCTGTGTGTCTCCATGAATAAATAAATAAAGTCTTTAAAAAAAAGTGAAATTATCATTATTTAGATGAAGTGTGTCCTATTTAGGCTTCTCATTACCATGTGATAAATATAACCTGTGTCAGATTACCATTACTATATATTATGTTTAATTTCAATATTACAATCTCTTAATGAACTTTCATTTTTTATGTAATTTTGTATTTGTTAGTTACATGCCCACACACACACCATACATTTATGTTCCCAATTGAGAGAAAATATAGAAATTCAATTTACAAAAATACAAAAAAGGTAAAATTGATAAGATAAAAACATTTCAAGAATTAGTAGACCTCATAATTGACACATTAAAAACATTTGAACTGAATTAAAACATACATATCCTCTTCTCTTAAATCGCTTCTAAGACATTAGTCCAGGAATCCATCAGAAGCAAGAATGGGAGCAATCATCCCCAAACTAAGAAAAGAAGTAGTTTAATAGCTCACAAAAATGCCTCTTTGGAACAAGGCAATTAACTGTTGCCTCCAATGAAAACCGCCATGGGAATTTAGGTAGGTAAAGTGTAATTAACTAAATTAGAAGTAATGAAAATGCTACACTTAAACAGTAGTACGATTGTATAGAGACTTGATATACTATAGTGGTTTGTGGTCCATTTGAACTCCTAGATACAATTAAAAGACATTTCCTCTAAAAAGATCAAGGGATTTTTTTCAGGGAAAATTGCTGCTGCTTGCCAGCTCTTTGCTAATGAACTTTAAAATGCCTGTATAGTACATGTGCCTATTGGCCCCATTTTGTGTTGAGGCAGGTGGTTGATGCCATGCTCATGTCACTGCTATCTGAGTAATAAGAGTGAAACTGAGGAAAGTTGCAATGTCCTTCCAGTCAAGTCTCAGATTCAAACTCTTGCACTTAGTAAATATTCAACATGTCCAAAGGAAACAGAATTCAAGGTCTAGTTAGTGATAGATACAATATTAAATCGATTCCACCCATTATAATTTTGACTAAGATTTAGTAAAATTAACATCTATTATGCAGTTGTACTGGAGCCTAGAAACTGCAAAATTACTACCTTTAGATTATGGCCTTTAAATTTGTTTTTACTTAAAACTCATACTAAGAATGACATCTATTTGTGTCGATGCTGTATTATAAAAGTTGGACTCAAAATATTACTGTATTCATTTTGTTAATTGAGAATAATTTAAAAAAAGAGAATAATTTCACCTAAATTTTTATCAATTACCTTGTCAGAAATGTAATCCATGAAGTCATTATACACAGAGGTATACAGCCATCCAATCACCGTCCCCACAACTTTGTTAAAAAAGAGACTAAGTGTAGATAAATTAATGCTGCCTGAATTTTGAGCTAGTGCCCAAAATCTCAACTGTATATGACAATCATACTAACACATCCAAACAGAGTGTATTCCTAAGGAGACTGTCTTTAGGTAAACTGAGCAAAAGCCTGTGAGATCATAATTGAAGGAACTAAACTAGTTCTGCTTCTGTCTTATGTAAGATAATTGCTCAATACATCTGAAATATAAAAAAAAAGTCAATATGTTATTGTTATATCCACAAAAACACAAGATTTTCATTTTTGTTTTAAAGGATATTTTAGGTACGCCTGGGTGGCTCAGTGGTTGATTGTCTGCTTTCAGCTCAGGGCATGATCCCAGAGTTCCTTCCTGATCGAGTCCCACATAGGGCTCCCTGCGGGGATCCTGCTTCTCCCTCTGCCTATGCCTCTCATGAATAAAAAATAAAATCTTTTTTCAAAAAAGCATATTTTATTTATTGTCCACCCAGCAAATCTCCATTATACTGCAGGTGGGTCAGAAATCATATAATCTCAAAATATTACCTATGCCTATATATGATAAAATTCCTCCAGAAAAACATTAACTGCTTCCAATTATTTATTTCTATTTGAAAATGTCTTATTCTTAGTGTTTGTTTTGTTAATACATTTACTGCCTATCTTATCCCACCTGGATGCTAAACACTGAGAGAAGAGGCTTTGCCATATATATATTGCCACAGTACTTTCACAGCGTCTGCAATATGATACCTGGCATTCAACACATATTAATTAAAGAAAAATATTGTATTCACGTTATCATTCAAATTATATTCTAACTTGCTAAAGATTAAGTGATCAATTAATATTTAATTTCCTAATTGCATTTTAGTTTACTTATTATCTGAAATATATTAATATACTTATGGTTTATAAAATAATAATTTGTTATAATAAAGGGATGTATTTTAAAACAAAAATATTAATAGGAACAATCAATAATTCATGAAATTGTACACTTTTGCTAAAAGATGACTAATAGAACAAAACATATTTTTTAAAGATTTATATATTTATTTATTCATGATAGACATTGAGAGAAAGAGAGAATGGCAGAGACACAGGCAGAGGGAGAAGCAGGCTCCATGCAGGGAGCCCAACACGGAACTCGATCCCAGGACTCCAGGATCGCACCCTGGGGCAAAGGCAGGTGCCAAACTGCTGAGCCAAGCAGGGATCCCCAGAACAAAATATTAATCAAAATTTTAAATTTGGAATAAAATCAGTATCAAGGATGACTTTCAAATAATTTTTAAAGTCCTTATTTTTTAATTAAAATAATAATTTTTGAAGTTATTTTATTTATTTGTTTGTTTATTTTTGTATATTTTTTATTGGAGATTAATTTGCCAACATATAGCATAACACCCAGTGCTCATCCCATCAAGTGTCCCGCTCAGTGCCCATCGCCGTCACCCCAACTCCCCACCTACCTCCCCTTCCACTACCCCTTGTTTGTTTCCCAGAGTTAGGAGTCTCTCATGTTCTGTCTCCCTCTCTGATATTTCCCACTCATTTTCTCTCCTTTCCCCTTTTATTCTCCTTCACTGTTTCTCATATTCCCCAAAAGAATGAGACCATTTAATGATTGTCCTTCTCTGATTGACTAACGTCACTCAGCATAGTACCTTCCAGTTCTATCCACATCAGAGCAAATGGTGGGCATTTGTCATTTCTTATGGCTGAGTAATATTCCATTGTATACATAAATCACCTCTTCTTTATCCATTCATCTTTTGATGGACACTGAGGCTCCTTCCACAGTTTGGCTATTGTGGACATTGCTGCTAGAAACATCGGGGTGCAGGTGTCAGGCGTTTCACTGCATCTGTATCTTTGGGGTAAATCCCCAGCAGTGCAATTGCTGGGTTGTAGGGCAGGTCTATTTTTAACTCTTTGAGGAATTTCCACACAGTTTTCCAGAGTGGCTGCACCAGTTCACATTCCCACCAACACTGCAAGAGGGTCCACTTCTCCACATCCTCTCCAAAATTTGTTGTTTCCTGTTTTGTTAATTTTCCCCTTTCTCACTGGTGTGAGGTGGTATCTCATTGTGGTTTTGATTTGTATTTCCCTGATGGCAAGTGATGCAGAGCATTTTCTCATGTTCTTGTTGGCCATGTGCATGTCTTCCTCTGTGAAATTTCTTTTCATGTCTTTTGCCCATTTCATGATTGGATTGTTTGTTTCTTTGCTGTTGAGTTTAATAAGTTCTTTATAAATCTTGGATACTGGCCCTTTATCTGATATGTCACTTGAAAATAATTTCTTCAATTCTGTAGGTTGTCTTTTAGTTTTGTTGACTGTTTATTTTGCTGTGCAGAAGCTTTTTTATCTTAACTCCCAGTAATTCATTTTTGTTTTTGTTTCCCTTGCCTTCATAGATGTATCTTGCAAGAAGTTGCTGTGGCCAAGTTCAAAAAGGATTTTTCCTGTGTTCTCCTCTAGGATTTTGATGAATTCTTGTCTCACAAAGAGATCTTTCATCCATTTTGAGTTTATCTTTGTGTATGGTGTAAGAGAGTGGTCTAGTTTCATTCTTCTGCATGTCGATGTCCAATTTTCCCAGCACCATTTATTGAAGAGACTGTCCTTTTTCCAGTTTATAGTCTTTCCTGCTTTGTTGGAATGTTAGTTGACCATAGAGTTGAGGGCTCATTTCTTCGTTCTCTATTCTGTTCCATTGATCTGTGTGTCTGTTTTTGTGCCAGTACCACACTGTCTTGATGACCACAGCCTTGTAGTACAACCTGAAATCCAGCATTGTGATGCCCCTGGCTCTGGTTTTCTTTTTCAATAGACCCCTGTCTATTAGGGGTCTTTTCTGATTCCACACAAATCTTAACATGCTTTATTCCAACTCTGTGAAGAAAATACCATGGGGTATTTTGATAGGGATTGCATTAAATGTATAAATTGCCTTGGGTAACATTGACATTTTCAGAATATTAATTCTTCCAATCCATGAGCATGGAATATTTTTCCATCTCCTTGTGTCTTCCTCAAATTCTTTCAGAAGTGTTCTGTAGTGTTTAGGTATAGATCCTTTACTTCTTTGCTTAGGTTTATTCCTAGGTATCTTATGCTTTTGGGTGCAATTGTAAATGGGATTGACTCCTTAATTTCTCTTTCTTCAGTCTCATTGTTAGTGTAGAGAAATGCCACTGACTTCTGGGTATTGATTTTCTATCTGCCACACTGACGAATTGCTGTATGAGTTCTAGCAATCTTGGGGTGGAGTCTTTTGGGTTTTCTATGTACAGTATCATGTCATCTGCAAAGACGTAGAGTTTGACTTCTTCTTTGCCAATTTGGATGCCTTTTATTTCTTTCTGTTGCCTGATTGCTGAGGTTAGGACTTCTAGTACTATGTTGAATAACAGTGGTGAGAGTGGACATCCCAGTCGTGTTCCTGATCTTATGGGAAAGGTTACCAGTGCTTCCCCACTGAGAATGATATTTGCTGTGGGCTTTTCGTAGATGGCTTTTGAGATGCTGAGGAATGTTCCCTCTATCCCTACACTCTGAAGAGTTGTGATCAGGAATGGATGCTGTATTCTGTCAAATGCTTTCCCTGCATCTTTTGAGAGGATCATATGATTCTTGTTTTCTCTTTTTGATATGATCTATCATGTTAATTGCTTTATGAGTATTGAACCAGCCTTGCATAACGGGATAAATCCCACTTGGTCATGATGAACAATCTTCTTAATGTACTATTGGATCCTATTGGCTAGTATTTTGTTGAGAATTTTTGCATCTGTGTTCATCAGGGATATTGGTCTATAATTCTCCTTTTTGGTGGAGTCTTTGTTTGATTTTGGAATTAAGGTGATGTTGGCCTCATAAAAGGAGTTTAGAAGTATTCCATCCCTTTCTATCTTTTGGAACCGCTTTAGTAGAATAGGTATGGTTTCTTCTTTAAACTTTTGATAGAATTCCCCTGGGAAGCCATCTGGCCCTGGACCTTTGTGTCTTGGGAGGTTTTTGATGACTGCTTCATTTTCCTCCCTGGTAATTGGCCTGTTTAGGTTTTCCATTTCTTCCTGTTCTAGTATTGATAGTTTGTGGTTTCCAGAAATGCGTCATTTATTCTAGATTGCCTAATTTATTGGCATATAGCCGCTCATAATAAGTTTTTAAAATCGTTTGTATTTCCTTGGTTTTGGTTGTGATCTTTACTTTTTCATTCATGATTTTACTAATTTGAGTCTTTCTCTTTTCTTTTTACTAAGGCTGGCTAATGGTTTATCTATCTCATTAATTCTTTCAAAGAACCATATCCTGGTTTTGTTGTTCTGTTCCACACAGTTCTTCTGGTCTCTATTTCATGAAGTTCTGCTCAAATCTTTATTAACTCTCTTATTCTGCTTGGTGTAGGTTGTATTTGCTGTTCTTTCTCCAGTTCCTTTAGGTGCAAGGTTAGCTTTTGAATTTGAGTTCTTTCTGGTTTTTTGAGGGATGCTTGTATTGCGATGTATTTCCCTCTCAAGACTGCTTTTGCTGTGTCCCAAAGATTTTGAATGGTTGTATCTTCCTTTTCATTAGTTTCCATGAATCTTTTTAATTCTTCTCTAATTTCCTGGTTGACCCTTTCATCTTTTAGTAGGATGCTCTTTAACCTCCACATGTTTGAATTTCTACCAAATTTCTTCTTGTGATTGAGTTTAAGTTTCAAAGTATTATGGTCTGCAAATATGCAGGGGACAATCCCAATCTTTTGGTATCAGTTAAAACCTGTTTTGTGACCCAGTATGTGGTCTATTCTGGAGAAAGTTCCATGTGCACTTGAGAGGAATGTGTATTCAGTTGCATTTGGATGTAAAGTTCTGTAAATATCTGTCAAATCCATCTGGTCCAGTGTTTCATTTATAGCTCTAGTTTCTTTGGAGATGTTGTGCTTAGAATATCTGTCATTTGCAGAAAGTGCTGTGTTGAAGTCTCCCAGTATTACTGTGTTATTATCTATGTCTTAACTTTGGTTATTATTTGATTGATATACCTGGCAGCTCCCACATTAGGGACATATTTATGATTGTTAGGTCCTCTTGTTGGATAGTTCCTTTTAGTATGATATAGTCTCCCTCTTTATCTCTTACTACAGCCTTTGGGATAAACTTTAATTTATATGATATGAGCATTTCTACCCCTGCTTTTTTCTGAGGACCATTTGAATGGTAAATGGTTCTCCAACCTTTCATTTTTAGGTGGGAGGTGTCCTTAGGTAAAATGAGTCTCTTATAGACAGCAAATAGATGGGTCCTGCTTTTTTATCCAGTCTGAAACCTTGTGTCTTTTGATAGGATAATTTACCTCATTCACGTTTAGAGTTACTATTGAAAGATATGAATTTAGTGTCATCGTAATACCTATTCAGTCCCTGTTTTTGTGGCTTATTTCTTTGGGCTTCTTCCTTCTTTTACAGAGTCCCCTTTATTATTTCATGCAGAACTGGTTTGGTGGTCACATATTCTTTTAGTTTCTGCCTATCTTGGAAGCTCTTTATCTCTCCTTCTATTCTGAATGAGAGCCTTGCTGGATAAAGTATTCTTGGTTGCATGTTCTTCTCATTTAGGACCCTGAATATATCCTGCCAGCCCTTTCTGGCCTGCCAGGTCTCTGTGGAGAGGTCTGCTGTTAATCTAATATTTCTCCCCATATAAGTTAGGGATCTCTTGTCTCTTGCTGCTCTAAGAATTTTCTCTTTATGTTTGGAATTTGCAAGTTTCACTATGCAATGTTGAGGTGTTGAATGGTTTTTATTGATTTTAGGTGGGGATGTCTCTATATTCTGGATCTGAATGCCTGTTTCCTTCCCCAGGTTAGGGAAGTTGTCAGCTATGATTTGTTCAATTATGTTTTCTGGTCATCTGTCCCTTTCTAAAATAATAATTTTAAATTTATTTTAATTTCTATTTATTTATTTAAGAGAGTAGAGTGGGGGAAAGGGCAGAGGGAGAGAATCCCCAAACTGGCTTCCCACTGAGCATGGAACCCCTCTTAGAGCTCTATCACAATCATGACCTGAGCTAAAACCAAGAAACAGATGCTCAACCGACTAATGCACCCAGGTACCCTGAAGATAATATTTAAAATTCTTATGTTAGTAGAATTTTTGTGATTTTATACAAAACTTTCAGAGAAAGAGAATTTGTTTTAACTTAAAAGGACTGAGTAATATATGTTAATAGACTGTCATCTATAATATTGAAAAGTAAGAAAGAATATACACATATTTGTAAAAGCCTGAGGAAAACAAACTGTGACCCTAGGTTTTTTTTTTTTTTTTTTTTTTTTTTGACTCTAGGTTTTGTATCTGGCAAATTTATGAGAAAAAAATACATTTTTCAAATGGTGAAGTTTTCAGAAAATGTCACCTATAATCTTTTCTAAAAAAAAAAGTATATATATTTACTCATTAAAATACTTAACTCAAATGAAAAATAAAAAGCCTTTAGTTCAAAATATGTGTTAATTTAATTGCACATCTGAACTGTGTATCTGTGTGTATTCTCTCAACACAAAAATTAGTGTCAACATAATACCCAAATGACTGAAAGCAAAATTTAAGTCCACCTCTTTAGGCCTATTAAATGCTGAGAAATTCATAAGCAACAGAACTAAAGGACTATAGGACCAACGTTTATTCTCTCCAAAAATAAGTCTTTAGCACATAAATTCCAGTTTCTATGGTTTTGAAATGCTTAATATGTTGGAAAGAATATTGGTACTTTCCAAAGTACATTTCCCTTCATCATGCCTTTTTAACCTTGAAATTTGCACCTGGAAAGTTAAAAACAAGAGAAAGAATATTTCAAATTTACTAGAGCTTCTTTCTACTAATGCAAATATGTTCCACCCATTCTACAGTTAAATAAAAAACCATAATTTTGTTCTGGCCCATTCTACTTCCTACCCTTATTTATTTAAATACAGGGTTTAAATATAGGCAAATGCACCAGGAACATCCTGTATTCAAACACTGTATTCAAATTCCTTTTTTTACTAAAGAAGATTCTGCATGTGGTAAATTTTTATTTATTTATTATTTACTAATCTATATCTTCTCTGCCATTTCTGCCTTCTTTCTGTGTAGTGAGAAAGCAATGGAAAACATGTTTCTGTCAAAATAAGTTTATAACTATCTGTGAATCTCAAAATATGTGCTATGACCACAGAAAACATTTTGTTTGTTTTGAGATAGCTAAGTAAAGAACTAAAATATGTGGGAATCTTTTATGAGTTACTACTAGAAGTTTTAAAAATTCAATATGATTAAATGGTCAAGTACATAACCAATGTTTTTTTGGTTTCAAATATAATCAAGTAAATATAACCTAAATCCTAAAATAATCACTGAATTATTTACATTTAAAATGAACTCTGTAGGGTATAAACATAAAATACACATAAAGCTATAAAATTATAAGGCATTAAAAAAGAAAAAAGCTAGTTTAAATAAATATTTTGAAAATACAAATCTTTGTAAAAATCACTAAAAATACTTCTGTTCTCAATATTTATGGAAAAATTTAGAGGTGCTGAGATGGGTATAAAGTCCTAATTTTTTAAAAAATATTTATTTATTTATTTATTCATTCATTCATTCATTCATTCATTCATTCATGAGAGACACACAGAGAAAGAGGCAGAGACTTAGAAAGATGGAATAGTAGGCTCCTCACAGGGAGCCTGATGTGGGATTTGATATCCCAACTAGGGATCACTCCCTGAGCCCAAGGCAGACGCTCAACCACTGAGCTACCCAGGCGTCCCTAAATTTCCAATTTTAAGTAATTTTTATAAGGATATATATTTCTCTCTCAAATCTTGAAAATACTTTGTCAACTTCTAGTATTTTTTCTAACATATTATGTCACACAGTAAGTTTTCAATAAATATTGTTCATATGTAATTTTAAACTATGAGAATATTAAATTTTAGTTTATAAACAGAGATGCTACAGTTTTCTATACCATTACTTAGTTTGGGTGACATATGGAGAAGTTAATATGGTCTCTTCTCACAAATAACAAGTTCTGACACAAAAAAGCAATGAAATTCTTTATAATGTGTATAATTTGAGCACATATATTTATCTATAAAATCCACATCACTTGGAAATAAATTATTCATACCTATAAACATTCAGAAAATGGAGCCTTAGTGCATCATTAAGAAAATTAACACCTCTTCTTTCATATTTTTAAGATGAAATTAAATTATTTTACATGTATTGAAATAAATATTTCTTATTTAGCATATATCATTAGTATGTCACTCTTAGAAAATCTCATTTTTGACTGGACTGAGGCTTAAAGGTAGAAGCTTCTCAGAGAGGACAGCCTCTGTCTCTTAGCAATCTATTCCTGCCATTTTCCTAGGTTCTCTTGGCCAAAAGTTTAGCATATTCTGCAGCCTTGTTCTTATCTTTCTTAGTACGCTGTTTCTTCAGACTAAAACTCAGACATTTGTGTTGGAGGACACATGGAGTAACAAGAGACTGAATTTTAGGTGCTTTGGTTCCAGGTTTCTTTCTTTTTTTTAGGGGCTTTCTCACTACATACTGGTGGACATCATCTTCTTTAGAAAGACTGAAAAATTTGTAGATTCCGCAAGCCTTTTTTTTTTTTTTTTCAGTAGTCAGGCATGGCCATGTGTCAAGACATTCTGCTTCATGGGGAAGACTTATTGTTATTACCACCACTGATTTGGAACACGTAACCATTCTTGACCCAGAGCATCAGCAGCAACTTCTGTGGCCATATCCCTCTCATAAAAGGTATGAAGCTTGTGTTAAACATCCAATTCAATGAGTTTCTGGCAGTCACTAGCTGGGAAAGAGATGTTCAGATTCATCCTGAAGCAGCCCACTGTCTCTGAGGCACCACAGAAAAGAGCCACAAAAATGGTATTTAGCTGGGCGGTTTTTACAGAATGGATTGAAAGAGATAGGATTGATGCGACATAATACAGATTTTCCTCAACACAGTACTTTTGTCCTGAATAACCCATCATAAGTTAAACATATTGAAGGTCAAAAATGCATTTAATACATCTACTTTACCAAATATATAACTTAGCCTAACCATTGTTTTTTAAGAGAGAGAGAGAGAAAGTGGTGTGGGGGAGGCAGAGGAAGAGGGAGAGAATCTTAAGGAGGTTCCATGCTCAGTGAGGAGCTCAATGGGGAGCTCAATCTCATCACTCTGAGATCATCCTCAGAACACTTAAAATTGGCCTACAATTGGGCAAAATCATCGAATGCAAAGTCTATTTTACAATAAAGTATTAAATATCTCATGTAATTTATTGACTACTATCTTGAAAGAGAAAAGCAAAATTGCTGTATGAGTACAAAATGGTTCTAAGTGTTGTTTACCCTTGTGCTCATGTGGCTGACTAGGAGTTACAACTTAATGCTGCTGCTCAGCAATATCATGAGAAACTGTCATACTGAATATCACTAGTCCTGGGAAGAGGTCAAAATTCAAAAGTAGACCGAGTGTCCATCGATAGGTGAATGAATAAGAAGTTGTGATACATATATCACATTTCAATATAATGAAATATTGAGTCATAAAAATAATGAAATATTGCCATTTGTAACAACATGGATAGATCTAGAGAGTATCATGCTAAGCAAAATATGTCAGTCAGAGGAAGACAAATACCATATAATTTCACTCAAATGAGGAATTTAAGAAGCAAAAGAAGCAGACATAACAAAAATAAAGCAAGAATACAAAAAACAGACTCTTAACTATAGAAAAAATATTTATTTATGATTATCAGAGTGAAGAAGAATGAGAGTAAGGATGAAATAGGTGAAGGGGGTTAAGATTATACTTACCTTGATAAGCACTGAGTAATATATGGAATTGTTGGGTCATTATATTGCACACCTGAAACTAATATAGCACTGACTGATAACTCCATTGGAATTAAAAGGAAAAACCCTCAAATACACAAAATTTGAAGTACAGTTTCTGCTGAATGCATGTCACTTTCACGCCAATGTAAAATTTAAAAATCATGAGTTAAATCATTGTAAGTTGAGGACTGTCTGCACAGTATATGAAGCATAAGAAGATATGGTAGTTGTTAGAAAGAACTGGCATGGAAAAAATGCCTATTGGATGGAATGAAAATTGACAGGACTTGGTAACTAAAAATGGGAAATAAATTTGAGATAACTTCTTAGAATCTGTATGACAGAGATTGTAATAAGAGTAATGCAAATTATGGACAGAGTCATTGATAGTGGGGTTTCAGTTAAATGGGAAAATGATGATTTTGTTTTAGATGTTACTTGACTATTCAGTGTGAACTTAAATATTTCACATAGGTGTAAACAACATCTGGTACCTCTTGTTTTAGTAGGGGGCATAAGAAATTCATTTTTGAAATTCTAATAGCCAGATATGGGAAAATAACCCTGCAGAAATGTAGAGTAACAAATCATAATGGCTTAGATTTTCAGGTGTCTGTAGAAGGTATTTATTTGAAGTCTTTTATATAAAAGAAAAATTGAGAACCAGAATGTTTAAGGGATGCTTCTCAAATTCACAAAGACATTTACAGAACTGGGACTGGATTCAAAATCTCACATATTTAAGTTTGGAGCTGTTTTCTCATAACCATGCTGCCTTCCAATCAAGATCAATTTCATTTTTCCAGTTGTATTTTATTCAAATTTATGTAAGTTAGGTTTTAGAAAGAATATAGCAATAGTTAAGTATAATATTTCATATAGGTACATTATAATTTTCTTAAAGCACATTTGTATAGCTTGAAGAAGAGACATTTAAAATTTTCATTTATTTATTTATTTATTTATTTATTATTTATTTATTTATTATTTATTTATTTATCTCTGTGCCCAACATGGGGCTCGAATTCAGAACCCTGAAATCAAGAGTCACATTTTCTACTGACTGATCCAGCCAGACACCCCAAAACACAGACATTTTAAACTCAGTTGTCAAGCTTGAGAGTGATAAATAAATGATATAAACCTATATTTTAATAATTTAGGAACAAAATATTCAATTTGGTAAATATTTATTTTGATTAAAAATTGTTATATCAAATTGCTCATTTTTGTCCGCTATTCAAGCAGCTATATTTGCAACCAGTTACTTTTTAAGCAGGGCAAAGCTGAAACTATCAATTTTTAGTATAATTATGAACTAAAGTGTTTAGTTTTATAGTATTATATTCTTCAAATGTTTGCATGGTGTAAATACGTAGAATGATGGGGAAACAAAAATATGGTTCAAGTAGTTATTTTCTTTTTTATCAGAATGATCAGTGTACATCTATTCAAATCATTTCCTAATTAAGATTATTTCTGGAATTTGTAGACATATACTACATGTATACAACATAAACATCTTTATCACAAGGTAAGTACAACTTATCCACAACATATTCAATACTCAGGTATGGTACAATAACTAATGGTAATGTCATTGTCAATTTCCAATATTCCAGGTTAGCATTTGGTTTTCAGTGTAAAATCAGGGTTTTGTGTCTTCATTAACATACTTTAAAACTTTAAAAAGCTAGGGATGCCTGGGTGACTTAGCAGTTGAGCACCTGTCTTTGGCCCAGGGCGTGATCCTGGAGTTCCAGGATCAAGTCCCAAGATCGAGTCCCAAGATCGAGTCCCAAGATTGAGTCCCACATCGGGCTCCCTGTATGGAGCCTGCTTCTCTCTCTGCCTATGTCTCTGATTCTCTCTCACTCTCCCTGTCTCTCATGAATAAATTAAATAAAATCTTAAAAAAACAGAAAACTTTATAAAGCCAGTAAAAAATTAAAAAAAAAAAAAAGTACTATCTCTGGGGCCAAACTATATGGGTTTGAGTCATGCTTCTGTTATTTTCAAATTGTATGGCTTTGAGGAAATTATGTTATTCTTCCTGACTCAATTTCCTCATCTGTTAACTAGAATTGATAATCTGATAATACTACTGATATCCAAATGGGATTTCTGTAAGAGTTAAGAAAATTAATATATGCTAAGTGCTTAAACCTGACACAGGCACATGACATTTTTTAACATTAGCTATTATTATAGTTTTAAGTATAGTTTTAACCTTTTGGTATATATCGATGCCAAGTTTTTACTTTATTAGTGGTGTAGGGAGAAACATGAAGAAGGAGAAAGTGATGTTTTAATAGAAGCAATTGAAAATATGTTCAAGACCATCGTCAGAGCTACTGTGATAAAAAAAGATCCAAGTTTGCCTTTAACAAAATAATAGTCCATACTTCCTGAATGTAAAGTGACAAAGGAAAAGAAATAAGAATCACGTGTTGTAACATTTAGTCTATCAGTGTTTAACACATCCATTAACATTTATAAGGCCTTTTTTTAGAGTGCATAATGATCTGACTTTGTGTGTTAGTGTTAGCATGTGCAGATACCTAGAGAAGATGTGATACCTAATGAAGATGGCCAACTTTTCAGTCACAAGATAATATTAGCTAGATTAATTTTATTCTCTGAGATGACTTTAGATAGAATTATCTTTGCAACATGAGAAATATGAAAGTAAAAATTTATATTACAGAAAATGAAAGAAAAATTCATATTACAGAAATATGAAAGTAAAAATCGGATTGAGTGTCAATTATTGAAATAGATTTTGCCAATTTTTCCACAATCTCACAACACTCTTTATTATTGCCAAATAATGGAATTTTTAAAAATTCCATTTTTTAATCTTTTTTTAAATAATAAATTTATTTTTTATTGGTGTTCAATTTGCCAACATACAGAATAAAACCCAGTGCTCATCCTGTCAAGTGCCCCCCTCAGTGCCCGTCACCCATTCACCCCCACCCCCCCCGCCCTCCTCCGCTTCCACCACCCCTAGTTCGTTTCCCAGAGTTAGGAGTCTTTATGTTCTGTCTCCCTTTCTGAAATTTCCTACCCATTTCTTCTCCCTTCCCTCAAATAATGGAATTTCAATTATAGGATTTGGGAAACGTTTAGAGCATTGCATCTAATTTAAATACAACATATCAGATAAACTAAATAAAAAATGCAGAGATAAAAAAAGAGTTAAAGGATGCAAAAATAATACATTTTTTTGTTTGTCTAAAAATGAATTTGTGTATATGTGTGTGGCCTTCACATAAGAAAGAGAGAATTATCAAAAAATGTTTAATGTATAAATATCATTGAAGAATAAGTAAATCAAAACATCGTATTAAAATGTGCAATATTTAATTATTGTGAACTAATTGTTTTATCATAGAAAAATATTATCAAACAAAAATAATATAGGTGATATTGAACTTTACAGATTGAAAAGAGAGCCACACTATATGTGTATTAACTCTCTTAATGTTATCTTAATTTTTTCGTTTCTTTGTGCTGGTAACATTGAACTCAATTTAATAAATATTTATGAGTGATGTACCATATTGCAGATTTTTTTAAAGATTTATTTATTTATTCATGATAGAGAGAGAGAGAGACAGAGACAGAGACACAGGCAGAGGGAGAAGCAGGCTCCATGCCAGGAGCCTAAAGCAGGACTTGATCCTGGGACCCCGGGATCGTGCCCTGGGCCAAAGGCAGGCATCAAACCCCTGAGCCACCCAGGGATCCTCCATATTGCAGATTTTGAAACAGGAGTTTTCAGTATCCTAGGGATATAAATTATATACAAATATATCCAAAGATTTAATATATGCTTCTTAAGGTAGATCTCTATTTCCTATATACATCCTTCTTATGTATACTTTTGACTGCTTTTGCAGCATATTTTTATTATCATTTGCTTCCATGTATTTTAAAAATTTCTTCTTTAATTCCTTCTTTTTTGGCTGACTCATTCATTAGCAGGATGTTCTTTAACCTCCATATATTTGTGGTCTTTCCAAATTTTTTCTTGTGGTTGACTTCAAATTTCATAGTGTTGTGCTCAGAAAATATGCATGGTGTGATCTCAATCTCTTTGTATTTGCTAAAGTCTCATTAGTGACCTAGTATGTGATCTATTCTGAAGAATGTCCCATGTGCACTTAAAAAGAATGTGTATTCAACTACTTTAAGATGAAATATTCTGAATATATCCGTGAAGTCCATCTGGTCCAGTGTGTCAATCAAAGGCATTGTTTTCTTGTTGATTTTCTGCTTAGATGATCTGTTCATTGATGTAAGTGGGGGTGTTAAAGTTCTTTAATATAATTGTATGATTATCAATGAGTTCCTTCATGTTTGTTATTAACTTTTATATATTTGAGTGCTCCCAAGTTGGGACATATATATTTATAATTGTTAGATCTTCTTGTTGGATAGATCCTCTTTGTTATGTTATAGTGCTTTTCACCTCTTGTTAGAGTTTATGGTTTACAATCTAGTTTGTCTGATATAAGTATTGTTACTCCAGCTTTCTTTTGACATCCAATAGCATGAAAATGGTTCTCTATGCCTTCATTTTCAATCTGCAGGTCTCTTTAGGTCTAAAATGAGTCTGTTGTAGGCAACATGATATTATGTGTAGAAAATCCAAAAGACTTCACCAAAAAAATTGCTAGAACTAATACATGAATTCAGCAAAGTTGCAGGAAACAAAATCAACATACAGAAATCTATTTCATTTCTATACATCAATAACAAAGCAGCAGAAAGAGAAATTAAAGAATTGACCTCATTTGCAATTGCACCAAAAAACTATAAGATACCTACAAATAAACTTAACCAAAGAAGTAAAAGATTTACACTCTGGAACAATAGAATAGTTATGAAGGAAATTGAAGATGACACAAACAATTGGAAAAACTTTCAATGCTCATGGATTGGAAGAACAAATATTGGTAAAATATCTATACTACCCAAAGCAATCTACACATTTATTGTCTAGCAAAATAGCACCAGCATTTTTCACAGAGAACAAACAATCCCAAAATTTGTGTAAAAACACAAAATACCTCTAATAGCCAAAGAGATCTTGAAAAACAAAGCAAAGCTGAAAGCATCATAATTCTGGACTTCAAGCTATATTACAAAACTGTAGTGATCAAGACAGTATGATACTGGCACAAAAACAGACACATAGATCAAAGGAACAGAATAGAAAAACCAGAAACGGACCCACAACTCTGTGGTCAACTAATCTTAGACAAACCAGAAACAACTATCCAATGGGAAAAAATAAAAGAGAATCTCTTCAACAAATGCTGTAGGGAAAAATGGACAGCAACATGCAAAATAATTAAACCGAACCACTCTCTTACATTATGCACAAAAATAAATTCAAAATGGATGAAACATCTAAATGTGAGATGGGAAAAAAAAATATAGAAAAGAACACAGGCATCAACCTCTTTGGCATTGGATATAGCAACTTCTTACTAGACACATGGCTGGAAGCAAGGAAAACAAAATGAAAAAATGAACTATTGGGACTTCAATCAAGATAAAAATCTTCTGCACACTGAGAGAAACAATAAAACTAAAAGGCAAAAAAAAAAAAAAAAAAAAAAAAAAAACCCTAAAAGACAACCTATGGAATGCGAGAAGATATTTCCAAATTACAAATCTGATAAAGGGTTAGTATCCAAAATCTATAAAGAACTTGCCAAACTCAACCCCCCCAAATCAAATAATTCAGTTAATAAATGAGCAGAAGACATGTTGGCTCAGTCAGTTGAGTATCAGCCTCTTGGTTTCAGCTCAGGTCACAATCTCAGTTGTGAGATCAAGCCCCAAGTCAGACTCTGTGCTCAGCATGAAATCTGTTTAAGATTATCTCCCTCTTCTTCTGCCCCTGCTCCTGCTATTCCTCTCTCTCTCTCTCTCTCTCTCTCTCTCAAATAAATAAATAAGTCTTTAAAAAAGGGATGGGCAGAAGACATGAAGAAACATTTTTCCAAAGAAAACACATCCAGATGGCTAACAGAAACATGAGAAGGTGCTCAAAGTCACTCATCATCAGGGAAATACAAATCACCTACAAGGAGATATCACCTCACACCTGTCAAAATGGTAAAATAAACAACCCAGGAAACAACAGGTGTTGGCAATGGTGTGGAGAAAGAGGAACACTCTTAAAGCATTAGTAAAAATGCAAATTGGTTCAGCCACTCTGGAAAACAGTATGGAGGTTCCTCAAAAAATTAAAAATAGAACTACCCTATGACACAGCAATTGCACTACTAATTATTTACCAAGGATACAAAAAATATTGAATCAAAGGTACATATGCACTCCAAGGTTTATAGCAGAATTATCAACAATAGCCAAACTATGGAAAGAGCCCAAATATACCTGATGAATAGAATATATATATATATATATATATATATATATATATATATATATATATACTATTCAGCCATAAAAAGAATGAAATCTTTCCATTTGCAACAAAATAGATGGAGTTAGATTATGTTATGCTAAGTGAAATATGTCAGTCAGAGCAAGACAAATACCATATGATTTCACTCATATGTGGAATTTAAGATACAAAACAGATGAACATGGGGGGTGGGGAGAGAAACAAACCATTAAACAGACTCACCTATGGAAAGCAAACTTAGGGTTGCTGGAGAGAAAGTCAATGGAGGAGATGGGTTAAGTTGGTGATGCCTATTTTGGAGACCACTTGTGATGAGCATTGAGTGTTGTATGTAAGTGACGAATCTCTAAATTCTACTCCTGAAACTAATGTTACACTGCATGTTACCTAACTCAATTTAAATAAAAAGTTGTAAAAACAGATTTAATACAAATTCAATTTAAATCCAAAGAAACTTTCATTGTGAAAATTATTACACTCAATTTAAAGTGTATGTAGAAATGCAAACAGCTAAAAGTAGCTAGCAATATCATTAAGAAATATGAACAAAAGTATGAGATTTATCCTACCAGATACCAAAACTTATTTTTAAAATAATTTGATGTTAAAGTGTAATATTAGAGTGATAATAAGCAATAGATTCATGAGAAAGAATAAAGAGTACAGAAATAGATATTTATCTATAAGGACACTTGATTTATGATAGAGTAGTAGAAGGAAAATAGTTTTACAATAAGTGCTATGATCTGGGTGTTATGCTAGTAGTGAATTACTAAATTCTACTCCTGAAATCAGTATTATACTGTATGTTAACTCAGAAGAATTTAAATAAAAACTTGAAAAATAAAAGAATCAAAACAAAACCAAAAACAATAAACAATTTGTTGTATAGTACTTAAAACATGTTGCTTATGGAGGGTAGACCCAAATGCAAGAGAAGAAATTATAGAATTTTGAGTAGAAAGCTACTTTTAAGAAATAAAAAGAGCCAAGAATGCCTTACACAAAGAAACAATAAATAGAAAGAGATGGATTATACTTATTAAGATGTAAAGCATTGATTAAAAGTGAAAAAGAAAACCACAGGGTGGATAAAGATATTTCCAACACATATATTCCTTTGCTCAGTAAATATAAGGATCTTCTATAAATCAATAAGAAACAGACTAACCAACAAAACATAGTCCAGATACATTGACTTCACACAAATGCCCTAGGGGCTAACACACCTAACCATAAAGGTAGTCCACCACATTGGTTTCTTCTGAGATGCAAATTAACATACACTTTAGGCCTATTACACATATAGTGCCTCAGGTTTCTAAGGATCTGTATTTTGTTTCAAACTTTATTTTTTTTCCCTCTCTGACTTTTAGATTGGATACTATCTATTGATCCATAATCAACTTTCCTTACTGTTTCTTCAGTTGTCTCTAATCTGCTGTTAAACTTACCTGATGAATTTTTAAAAACTTTAAATATTGAATTTTTCATGTTACATTTTTTTCATCTGATTTTTTCAGCTTAGGATTCCTATCTATTCTTTTATAATGTTCATGTATCAACTTGAATATTTTTACAATAGCTGCTTTAAATCATTGTCTAAGTAGGCATCTATCTTTGGACAAGATAAAATAATAGGGGCTAAGTATATATTGCATCCTGAAACAAATTTTAAAAAAAGACAACATTTATAAAACAACCATTTCCCAAACACTGGACAAAAGGGAATGAAAAACAGTAATCTCTGAGGAAAGAGATGATTGAAACTTTCCAAAAGAAGTCAGAGAAAAGGGAACAAAGAATAGCTGGGAAAATAGAAAACAAGTAGAAACCACTTGATTTAAACTCAATTATATTATAAACAACCACATTTAATGTAGGTGCTATAAGAGGCAGAGATTTTCAGATTAGATTTAAAAAGCAAGATCCAACTGTACGTTACTATAGGAAAACTGTTTTAAATAATAAAGCCACAAATGAAAATTTGTGTTAAAATTGAAAGAATGAAAATTTGTGTTAAAATTGAAAGAATGGAGAAAGTGTGTCATGATAACAGCATACTAAAGGAAGATAAAAGGGCTATGTTAATATCAGATGTGGTAGATTTTAGCAAAAAATATATATGTATATATATACATATCATAGATAAACAGGTTATCTTATAATGATAAAATGATAGCACATTAGCTAGACATCCTTGCTTTTGCATTTGATGAGATCTTGCCATTTCCCTTGAGGAGGAATGGTGGTAAATTGTACTGTGGTAGTTTAGCAAGTCACAAAATTTGGAGAATTTTGATTCCTGCAAAGTTGAGGTTTGCTTGTGCCACATGAGATACTTTACATGATATCTGGAAAGCAACATGAAGCAACAGCCACATTCTTTTTTGTACTCAAAAGGTCCATTAGGGGCACCCAGCACTGCTGTAGCTCACGTGTCATTAAACTGTGGCTCTCATTGTGGATGTAAGGCAGTAGCCACCCAGAGACTTCTCCAGTTCCTGCCAGATTTCATCCTTCAGCTTCTTAAGCTCCTGAGCCGATGTGTGTGTAGCTCCACGACAAGGAGCTCTAATTTCTCCTCCTTGTCACCCATAATATCAAAGTTGGAGGCTTGGAGGTGGTGAGAGCAGTGCTGGGTCCCGCTTGTCTTCATAGATTGGTGTTACTCTCACCTACTTTATTTATGTCTGTATTTATTATGCTACTATTTGCCCTGCTGACTTTTAGGCCCAGCATCAGATCTTAAGTAAAAGCTACAGTGAAGCTGTTTAATATATAAGATTTATTGCCTATAATAAATCCATAAAAAGGGGCACAATTTATCAGGAGACTCTAATAATCTTAAAGGACTCTGCATCTACAACAGAATTTTGAAGTACATAAAGCATTAACTGAAAGACAGACAAATCCATAGTACAGTCAGAAATTCTAACATTTGTATCAAAAATTAGTAGGACACGTCGATAGCAATTCAGTGAATATATAGGACACTGGACAACACTCTCAACCAACTTGACTTAATTGAATTTATGGAATACCGAACATAAAATGCATAAAAATATATTGTTTTATCCCACATCAAATTGCTACTAAAATAGATCTCATGCTGCACAGTGAAACTGCTGGCAATAATCCTAATAAGATTCAAGTCACACAAAGTATGTTCTCTGACCACAATGGACTTAAGTGAGAAATCAATGACAAGATAACTGCAAAATTCCCAGATATTTGGAAACAAAACACATTTCTAAATAAGCTATGCTAGCGTTGCCATAACATAATACTAGAAACTTGGATGGCTTAAAGAATAGAAATTTTTTGCTCTAGTTTTGGAGCCTATAAATCCAAGATTCAGGTGTTGCCAGGTTTGGTTTCTTCTGAGGGTTGCAGATGACCATCTTTTTGTGGTATTCTCACATGGCCTTCTCCTGTGCAGAGTGGCCCAAAATTTGACTCCCCTGACACTCATATTTCCAATGAGATAAATGCATTTGTATCCCTGGTATTTCCTGTGTGTCCAAAGTTTCTCTTCTTATTAGGATGACTGTCAGATTGTAATAGAGCCCACATGTCTGATCTCACTCAATTGTAAACTCTTTAAAGGCTCTATCTCCAGAATACAGACATATTCTGGGGTGCTCAGTGTTAGAGTTTCAGCACATGAATTTTGGAGGCAAAGGGAAGGGATGCAGTTCAGTCCATAACACCATGCATCTAAGAAGAAATTTAAAAAGAAAATTCAAAAGTACTTTGAACCAAATGAAAATGAAAATAAAACATACCAAAATGTATGAGAAATTGCTAACCTGGTACCTTCAGTATAATTACAGTACTGAATGCCTACACTGGAAAAGAACAGTCTTAAACCAACAACCTTAGCATCTACCTTAAGGAAACAGAGAAAGGAAAGAAACCCAAAGTCACCAGAAAAAAAAGGAAGGGTGGGGGGGAAATATTAAGACAAAAACAAAAACAATCAAACAAACAAACAAAAAAACAGAGTGGCAACCAAAAAGATAGAAAACAGAAATAATGAAAGTCAACTTGAAAAATAAAGCCTGCAATTTGAGATCAGCAGAATTTATAAACCTCTCCTTAGACTGATAAGGAAAAAAGAGAGAAGGTAAATTTTTTTCAATATCAGAAATGAGAGAGCTGCTATTATCATAGATCTACAGATATGAAAAGCACAAGAAGGAGATATTATAAATATTTTATACATATTATAAATTTAATAATTTATATTAATTGATAATATTACTCTAAATATATAAACTACCAAATCTAGTTCAAAACAGATAATCTGGATGGGCCACTATTTATTAGCAAAATTGAATTCATACTTTAAAACCTTCCTACAGAACAAGAAACCTCCAGGCCCTAAGGCTTCACTTTGGAAGTACACCAAACTACTGAATAAGAATGAATAATACAAATTCAACACAAGTACTTTATAAATTGAAGAAGAGGGTAAATTCTTCTCATTTTATGATGCCAGCGTTACTCTGATATTGAATCAAGACAAAAATGAAATTGGAAAAATTGCATTCCAATATCTCTCTAGATGACAGATGCGAAAATTCTTTTTAAAAATTGCAAACAGGTGCGCCTGGGTGGCTCAGTCAGTTAAGTGTCTGCTTTCGGCTCAGGTCACGAGCCCAGAGTCCCAGAATTTGAGCTCTATGTCTGGCTCTCTGCTCAATGAGGGAGTCTGCTTCTCCTTCTCTCTCTGCCACACCCCCCCTTCTCTCTCTCTCTCTCTCTCTCTCTCTCACTTTTCAAATAAATAAACAAAATCTTTAAAAAAAATAGCGAACAAAACCCAACAACAAAAAGTACATTCAGTTGATTCTCATTATCTATGAATTTTGAATTTACTAATTTGCCTATTGGCTAAAGTTTATTCATAAGCCCCTAATCTATTACAGTGCTTCCACAATCATTTGCAGATATGGACAGATTGGCTAGAAATTTGACTCACAGGACACTCATATTCCCAATGAGATTAAATAAGACAATGCTCTGCCTTCTTGTTTCAGCTCTCATCTTGTAAACAAATGTCCTTTTCTTGATCTCTTTCTGTCACATTTTTTACATTTCTGTTGGTGATTTTGCTGTTTAAAATGACCCTGAGTGTGGCACTGAAGTGCTATCTTGATTGCTAACTCCAAGAAGGTCATGATGGAAAAGTATGCATGTGTTATAGTTTCAATAAGTGAGTTATGATGCGGTTGGTCATGAATTCAATGTTAATAAATCAACAATATGCATGAAATAAAGGATCCTTAAGCATAAAGGTACATAAACCAAGGTTGTATAATGATCAGTTAATGAATATGTCGTGATCAGAGGCCCACAGGAACCTAATTTTGCATTTTTCCCTAGAAGCAATGTTTAGTATCCACTAATTCAGTGTTCACTCTGACATTATAAAACATATAAGACTATACCATGTGGTAAGATTGTGAAGCGCTAAGGTCTCTGACACTGCCAGAATCTTTTTGAAAAATAATTTGGTAGGTTCTCATTAAACTTATATCTACCATATGACTCAATCATTTCATGCCCAGATATGTATCAAACAAAAATAAAAGTATATGTTCATGACAGCTTTATGGATATGCTGAAAATGCCTACTATAATGGGTGAACAAATATATTGTGGCATATATATATATATAATGGAATATTTATCATCAATAAAAAGGAATGAATTTGACACAGACATCAACATTAATGAATCTCAAAATTATTATGATGAGTGAAAGATGTCAGACCAAAAAATAGTTTATGCTGTTTGATCTCCATTTCATGAAATTCTAAACCATAGAGTCTAAGTAGGATTAGGAATGATTGGAAAGGAATATGAGGGAACATTCTGCAGTGATTGTGCTCTTCTATATCTTTAAAGGATTTTGAATGTATAGTGCCTGCATTCTCAACTCATCCTTTGATAAACTTAATTGTGGATTTTATTGATTTTCACTTTTCTCTCCCCAAAGTACATAAACCAATAGCAAACATAGTTTATGAAAACCATGCCAAAGTGTTTAGTGGTTGTATGTTGATATTTGTAACTAATTTTGAAAGTGATTAAAAATTTAAAATGGGCTGATAGATGACTATAGGTACTGATTGCTGGATGGATAGGTTTTGAAGCAAATACTGTAAAATTCTAATTGTAAAATCTATGTGGTGACTGTGTGAGAGTTAACCGTATAGTTCTTTTTTATTAGAATAGTTCTCCCTAAGATTTTGAATATTTGAATTTTTTATAAAAAATGTTCTAAAAATTTCATACTGAGATGAGACTACATACTCTCCAGAATGTCTAAATATAAAAATATTATCTGTGGGGCAATTTGAATTATCATAGACTGCTTATAAGAATATAAGTTGGCATTACAACATTGGAGGAATCTTGCATTTTCTAACAACACTGAACATACGCAATATGCTATGAATATAGCAATTTCACCCCTAGGTGAGCACACAGAAATTCACAAAAGTAATTATAAGGTTTTTCATAGCAACATTTTTCATAATAGCCCCAAACTTGAAACAACCTAAATTTCTGTAGAATGGATACTCGTATTGTGGTCTCTTCATTTAATACACTGTTATACATCAATGAAATGGAATGGACTATAGCTATACAAAATCAAGATGAATCACCTGAACATAATATTGACTAAAAAGAACCAGATATAAAAGTTTAGGCAAGTGTATGATTCCGTTTATACAAAGTTCAAAACCAGGCAAAACTAATCTAAGGCTTGAGAAATCAGTAGGGATTATTTTGAGGCATAAAAATTGCATACAGCACAAGCATGCTTGTGGGATAATTTTTTATTTCTTGATTTCGGCAGTGGTTACATACGCAAGTTCATTTTGTAATATTTACTTGAGCTGGATTATTTTTAAGTGTGTAATCTTTTGTATATTGGTCACACCTCAATAACTGATATTTAAGAATACTTGGGGCTTTATTCAACTAGATAGAAAACATGCCTCTAAGTCTGGCATTATGTAAGTATATTAGATATTTTATATGAGCATGTCTAAGGGAATAGGAGTAAACAAAATTCTTTCCTTAATATTTGTCAATGACCTGGACGTATATGTGAATTAGTACAATTTGATAATAAATAGACATCAAAACAGAGCCTTATTTTTTTTTCCCAAAAACTGTGATTGACCAAATATAATGGAAAAGGAGAAAGGAAGCCATCAATGTTGCTCAGAGTAACAAGTGGTCAACAGGAATCAGAAGATAAGTGCAGATATAGTAAAGAATTGGCAAAAAGTCAATCTTGGAAGGCTTTGTGATAACACATTGGATCCTATCTGACTAGACCAATAACTCAGCTGGAATAGAGGAATAAATTGGAGAAATGGTAACCACACAGTGAGTGAGGTTGTCCTAGGGGAACAATACAATAAATTTTGCCACAGAAGCATATAGAAATATAATAATCTTTGCTAAAAAGACTTGAGGCTGATAGGAAAGGCATCAACTTGAATATGTTCTGTAAACTCCCATCAGTGTTAAAGACAATGACAGTATTAACAGTTATGTGTTATTTGTTTCTCAAGTTGTTCTGAAAGGCAAATTCTATAATTTTCTTATTATGGATGTGGAAACTGAGAGAATTTAAGTAACACCTAAAGTGAGGAAACCACTGTTTTTATATGGGTCTATTTGGCACCAATGACTGTGCTGTGTGGTTTCTTATATTCTTACATGTTATCAACATTTGAAAACAAAGTATATACAAATTTTATGTTTTTGTTCCATAGAGAATTACCCATGGCTGTTAGACTTACAAAAAAAAAAAAAAAGTGAAAAATACATTCCATAATTTACTCTCTTTTAACCAGCTTGCAATGAGAGAGGATAAGAAGCACTCTTTTGTATCACCTCCTCATGAAAAAACAAATCAGTAGAAAATAAATTGGTATGAGAAAGAATCATTGCATTTAAGCTGCTTCTCTGAGGCTTAATATATTATATTTATATCAAATTCCACTTTTCTGATCATTTTCTATATTCAGGCCTGACTCCCATGGTTAGCATTTCAAGGTATTTTCACTATTTGAAAACCCAAGAGTTTTGTTTTATGAATGATAAGCATTATTAACATTAATGCTACACTACTGCCATCTTGTGAGGGCTCAGGATTCCTACCATTCCTTTGAATGGGCTTTTGCTAGAGTGCAAAAGCAGATAGATAGCACAGAGAGGCAAATTACCTTTGATGATATAATACAGATTGCAATTAAAATGTACTTTGCAACCAAAAGCCTTGCTTAATTAGAAGGGCTTTAAAAAACTTCAATATGAATTTCACATGGGATCATTCTTATCTACTTATCTTGGCTATATAATTTTACTCATTTGTATGTATACACATATAAAATATGAATTAGCCTAAATTAATACACATTAGATAAAACTTATACATGCAGAGTCAAAATTTTAAAGAGTAAGTCTTAAAGAAAATTATTAGATAATAATTATCTCTAATTGCATCTTTTTTTATAGTGGCTTTGTAAATAGCTAGTTGGGTACAATGAAGAAATTTTGATTGACAGTAATATGAAACTATTTATTGTTGGATATTGTGAGTGTTTAGGTACTCCAAAAAGTGTGATTCTTTGGGAACCAGCCATGTGAATTATTTACTTGCATTTAATGTGAGAAAGTTTTAAGTCAGAGCAAAAAAAAAAAAAATCTAGCACTCTCCCCCACCCCATGCTGCATTTTCTCTTGAGGTATTTGAATTTAATTAACAACAGCGATTCTTTCAGATTGCTGAATTATCCAGTGATATTTATTTTAATATGTTCCCAATTTGAATAGAATATATATCTTCTACACTTTTGTTATGTTTCAAAAAGACATGCTTTAAGAAAAATGTGTTCATATGGCAAGAATAATCTTTCCTTAGCATATATAACACTAAATGAAGAAAAGGCATGAAGTTATATTATATACTTGCATTATTTGACAAGACAACCCAGATAATTCAGAGACCTGAATGTTTATTTCGTCAGTCTTTGGTCAAAAATCCCAAACGCTTGGTTAGAACACTAGATGTTTGTATATGATTAAGATTATGATATCAGTTTACACCAACAGATCCTCAGTTATTGACTAATAAACTTTGCAAATAATTTTTCTTTATTGAAAATCAATGATACTTGCACAGAAGTTTTTACCTATAGATTATATTTCAAATTATTTCTCAAATACTTAAGTCTTTTTTTAAAAAAGGGGTCTCAATAATTAAAATAAGAAAATGGGGGTCTTTAGAATATAAATTAAATTAAATTTGTAGTTAACCTAAATAAAATCTTTATTCTTAGAATAGAGAAACAACTTACTAATCTAGTACATCTATTTAGTCAAGATGGAAAGAGATTGTTTAGGTTTGCAGGATGGAAGAGAGAAAAAAATAATTGAAAAAGGACAAACGAGGAAAGAGGGAGGAAAGAAGGTAAGAGAAATGAAGAGAAAATGCAGGAAAGGGGATCCCTGGGTGGCGCAGCGGTTTGGCGCCTGCCTTTGGCCCAGGGCGCGAACCTGGAGACCCGGGATCGAATCCCACATCAGGCTCCCGGTGCATGGAGCCTGCTTCTCCCTCTGCTTGTGTCTCTGCCTCTCTCTCTCTCTCTCTCTCTCTGTGTGACTATCATAAATAAAAATTAAAAAAAAAAAAAAAAAAGAAAATGCAGGAAAACTTTCAAATGTTTAACAAGTAAAAACTTGTTTGCTTTTTGCAACTTAGATTGCATTTACCTGTAATACTCTTTGAATTGTCAAAAATTAAGAAAATAAACTATATCTAAAACACATTTTTTCCTCATAAAGGCAATGATTTTTTTTTTTTTTTTCAGAAGAACATCTAAAGGATAGGAAGTAGAGTGAAAAAATGCTTTTCCAGGGCAGATTATTCTACGTCAGCATTGAATCAAATGGCTTTGGAGTGAAGGATAAAATCCAGTCAATGGCTGGCTATTTTAAATAAATGAGAACAAGAGTGCTGCAGTATTAAAATTGCGACTACCATTGGGGAAATTGAGGAAATTAAATGCCATATAATTTCCTCTACTGAAGAATGCACAAGAACAGTTATCAAGGATATGCCTAAGTGCAAAATTACTAGAATATCTTCTTTTCTGCATGTAGGTTTTTTTGTTGTTGTTCTGTCCAATTAGCTTATATTTCCTTCCTTTTTTCTTCCTTTTCATTAGGTTCTGAAAAATAATGAGTGCAGATTTCTGGCTCTCTTATTAAACTGTCTTATGAGGCAGAGCTCCTGGAAAGAGGTTAATACATAATTTTAAAGATAGTTACAAATCCTTTTTTTATATTCACACAGATATGTACAAAACTGGTTAACTTATAACTGGTAATATAAAACGACATGATAACACTGGCGTTTCACCTGAAAATACCCTAACAAACAAACAACACTTGGAAAAAAAATGTGTCACTACAGACAACTGGTACTAAGTAAAATTTGTTTGCAAAGTAAGGAGGAAAACTTGAATTTTTAAACCTATTTTCATTCATCAGCTGGGTGTTTTTGATTATCTATCATATCTATTATTTCCATTATGTTTCAAATCTCCTTTCAGTTAACAGCAGCTGAAATTGAGTTTGGTCTTTTTCAATTGTAAAAATCCGGATCATGACATAATTTCACTTACAAAATGAGTATTTCTGTTTTTTACATATTTTTCTATTATACAAATTACCTTTAACAGATTGTTTGTAAGATAGCCACTTAATCAAATGCCTTTTTATAATTAGGTTAGATTCTGCAATTTCCTACTGGTTTATTGTCACTAATTTAAACAATTTCCAAGGAATCCCATTTACCTGTTGGAAATATCTCCATGTAAATAGCCATTTTCTCTGGCCACTGGATCCTCACTATATGAAAACCTCCCAGGTTAGTGATTTGACCTCTAAAATTACCCTGAAGGATTAGGAAAATGTATGGAAGGGATAATTTTATACAAGATGGGGTTTAGCTTTCATTAGAGCCTTTGAAACTATCTGAAAACATTTGAATTAGGCAAAAATACTTAGTAAATTACAGAACCTATTACTGATCCCATGATTGAGCAGGCCAATGAGTTTTAACTATGCTCTGCTGCCTGATAACTTCTTCGAATGAAATTTTATCTTATTTTTGCAAAGGGCTTGAAATTACTTTCAGTAATATGTGAGGCTCATCAGTTTCTATTTATAATTCTCTAATATTTAAACCTCTGATGGGCATCAATGCACTGAACATCCTACAGAGATTCGCAATCTCATTTACATGTTGATTCAACCTGGACTGGCATTTGTGATAATGATCCAAAGACCTTTATACTCTTTACAAAACTCCCTAATAAAACACTGGCATTTGTTTGTTTGGAAGGCTGCACTTTATGGTGTTTTAATTATTGCTGTACATTATTGCTTTCTAAATCGCTTGAGGGCATATAAGTTGAACATGCTATGGTTCTTTATCAAAAACTGAAAGAAAAACACAAAATGGTGCTTATCATTGTTCCTCAACATTGTAGACATGGAAATGTAATATAATTTACTACTTCCATTACTGTAAAATCTCTTGCAAATCACTTATAAACACTGTAACTATTTCAATCTTATCCCAAAAAGGCAATACATTTTTTGTGTCATTTTTATATTTGTTATATACTGTGGGGAAATAGCCCGGTGGTCACAAAGCTAATTGCTTAAAAAAGCAATAAGTAAAAATAGTTCTTTATGCATGATGCACCTTGACTTTTCAACGATTTTCTATAATGTGATTTCAGTACTAATTACCTAGATCAATAAAGATGTTAAGCTTGCTTTTTTTGGATACAGTTATTAGTGCAGCCGTGATAAAAAGCTAGGGAAAATAGCAAAAGTATGTTTTCAATATAGGCAAATGAAGTGATTAAATATAAGCCTTAATGAGAGCATCAATACAATACTGCTGCTCAAGTCTCACCACAGAAATAGAAAGCAGAAAGACAAAGAACTGTTGGACCATCTGGATCATATTACTGACATTTTTTTTACCTATAGCACTTCATTTGAATTTATATATTTTGGGAGTAAGTGAGATGCTCATTAAAGAAAAAAAAATAGATTATGCATCTAGCAGCAATAGCACGGCAGAACATTTAAAAATATTGAGACACCTCTCTGTTCGACCAAAAATTAACAATTCACTGCAAAGGATCATAAAGACATCACATACTCCTAGAACCCTCTACATGGCACCTGGAGGTCAACCCTTTTTTCAAGGGGCTGCCACAAGTACCATAAGGTATATTCTCTGAAATCATAGTAGTGCTTTATACTACAATTTATAATAACAAAGAACATTAAAACTAAAACATGTTTTACCAGAAGCCTCGTATTCTTTTTCTATCTAAATAGTGAAAGTTCCTAACTAAATGCTACAATCCTTGAATGTACCAATTCTTTGTAAATTGGCACTGTTATTAGGAGCCAACACATTATGGTTCCAATGGCTTTTTGATGAAACATCTACCATTATTATATGCTCCCTTTTCCTCTGGTGACCTTCTTTGTTTAGATACCTATTTTTGTTTATTGTTAACACAGCCACTCAAGCTTTCTAATGATAAGTATTTGCATGGTATAGTTTTTTAATTCTTTTAAGCTGAGTCTTTAGACTGAAATTGGATTTCTAATATTACCCAAGCACCAACCCTTCAAAGCCAATGTTTGTCTTAATCTCAGAGCAGGTTCCTACTTGTTGAAACATTATTTATACAAAGTACAAGACTGGGAAGCAGGAAGTTGGACTTGTGGCATTCATGACTGCTATCCTGCCTGGAGGGAGAGACCAGAGGGGGAGATAGGGAGTCCTTCATTCCTCTTCCTAAAGAAACTTGACTTTCTCATATATTAATGTGAGATTCTGGATGTTCCTTTTTAGAGAATATTCAACTCAAAAACTGCTTTTTCTTCCTACATAAAAAAAAAACTATCAATTTTTGAATAAATAATCCAATTAAAGTACCTTTATTTTAATTGGATTATTTTTCCATTTACCTTTTATATAGTATTTAATATGGTTGTGCTTAAGTCTGTCATTTAAGCTTTGCATGAGTGAGGGCGGAGGGAGAGAATCTTTTGAGCAGATTCGCTGCTGAGTGCAGAGCCTGACATAGGCTCCATTTCCCCACCCATGAGATCACCATCCATGAGATCACCACCCATGAGATCACCACCTGAGCTGAAACTAAGAGCCTACGGTAATTCAGCCAACTGAGCTACACAGATGTCCCTCTCTATGTTTTCTATTTGTCCCTCTGTGTTTGTTCATTTTTCTTTTTTTCCTACTTCCTTTTGAGTCAACCAAGTATTATCTGTTATTCCATTTTCTATGTTATATGCATTTAATTTTTAGTTATGTATGTTTGTTTTATTTGAACATATTTATCTATCGATTGATCACATCATTGATTAGACTATGCAGCCTACCTTGTCACAGTCTACTTTGACTTAATATTATATCTCTTCATCTATAAAGTAAGAATTTAAAATATTCTTCCATTTGGCTATAATTTGCATGTTCCTATACACTTTACCTCTTCTTATTTTATAATATGACAATTATTATTTTTTTCTGTAAAGGGTCAATTTTCTTTTAAAGACAAAAAATTAAAAATAAATTGTTTATATTTACCTACATATATTTCATTTCTGGTGTTTTAATTCCTTTTTATAATTCCAAGTGTTTGCATATATTCATTACCTCCCTTCATCTTGAAAATTTTCAGTAGAATGGGCACCTGGGTGGCTCAGTGGTTGAGTGTCTGCCTTTGGCTCAGGGCATGATCCCAGGGTCCTGCTTCTCCCTCTGCCTATGTTTCTGCCTCTCTCTGTCTCTCATGAATAAAATGAAAATGTTATTTTTTTAAAAAAAAGGAAAGAAAATTTTCAGTAGCATGTCTAGTAGTACAAATCTTCCATTGATGAATTTTCTTAGCTTATTAGCTGAAATATCTTTATGGCACCATTATTTTTGAAGGATTAAAGTTGTAGGTTAAGTTCCTTTTTTTGTTTTCTTCAGCTTTTAAGATATGGTTATGTCCAATATCCATTACTCTATCATATCTGAAACTTTGATACAGATTTCAAGCATTACCACCTAAGTCATCTCTTTGAATGTTTTCTATTAACTTTTAACTTCTCAGCCCTTTAATTTATTTATTTTTATTTTTAAAATTTGCATATAGTTGGCACATAATATTAAATTAGTTTCAGGTGTACAGCATAACAATTCAACATCTTTCTATGTTATCTATGCTCATGAGTGTAGCTACCATCTATTACCATACAGCACTATTACAATATTATTGACTATAGCCCTTATGCTATACCTTTTATTCCCATGACTTATTCCTTCCATAACTGGAAGCCTTTATCTCCCACTTCCCTTTACCCATTTTGCTCTACTTTCTACCTCCATTCCCTCCGTCAACCATCAGTTTGTTCTCTATATGTAAAGGTCTGATTCTGCTTTTTTTAATTTTTTTTTTTTTTTTTAATGATAGTCACACACAGAGGCAGAGACATAGGCAGAGGGAGAAGCAGGCTCCATGCACCGGGAGCCCGATGTGGGATTCGATCCCGGGTCTCCAGGATCGCGCCCTGGGCCAAAGGCAGGCGCTAAACCACTGCGCCACCCAGGGATCCCTGATTCTGCTTTTTTGGTTTATTTTTGTTTGATTTTTCAATTTCACATATGAATGAAATCATATGATATTTATCTTTCTCCTTCTGACTTTTTCACTTAGCATAATACTTTTTAGGTCCACCTATGAACTATCCAGTTTATACAGACCTCTTAAAGAAGTGCAGTATTTCAAAATGCAGATCCAAACATATCATTCTCATATTTAGGATCATTCAGTCACACACTGTGACCTTCAGTAGGAAATTCAAATGCTTTAGTTTATTACTCAACTTTTCTTCATAATTGAAATTCTCAACCTTCTAAACTTTATGATATTCATTCTCCTATGCAAAATACACATTCAAATTATATCAACTAATCAACAAACATAAAAATTACTAATCTAGTGTTTTAAAGCAATAGAATAAGGGACTGAAGGATGCAATTTCCCAGAAGAATCTCCCTGTCTTCTTGGAAGATAAAAGGATCAGCCCAGGTGTTTCTTTTCTTTTCTTTCTTTCTCTCTCTTTTTTTTTTTTTTTTTTATTCATGAGAGACAGAGAGAGAGAAGCAGGCCTCCATGCAGGGAGCCCAACATGGGACTCGATCCCAGGTCTCAGGACCACATCCCGGGCTGAAAGCGATGCTAAACCACTGAGCCACCCAGGCTGCCCAGCCCGGGTGTCTCTTGGAAGTTGAGTCTTTAGAAAATTAAGTAGCTAGATAGTCATGGAGGAAATACACCAGGAAGAGTACACCAGAAAAGTTCATACAACCATAGTTGGAAGAGAAAATTCCAAAGAAAGAACTTATATTGTAAACTTAGTCAATGGAAGGGGAATTGAGAGGAAGGAATTGATATTAAAACTATGATTTTGTAACAGATTTGATTTTTGAAGGGTAAGGAACATATAAAATCTTAGATGGTTTCTCTAGCATGGCCATTAAGTAAATAGAAAAACCAATCAAAATAAGAAATACAATAGAAGAACATTATAAGAAGTTTAATAAGATTAATTTTCATCATTTTTTCAAGTCTTGAGCAGACTTAGAAAATCTGGGATATAATACAGAAGTGGGATTCTAGCTGCATATACAGTTTAAGGAATGCATAACCACATAGAGATACAGATTTCTCAAGGTTGGATATGTGAAGAAGGGAAAGGATCCAAGAAATGAACCATGAGAAACATATTATTTAATGGTGGATGGTGGACTAAGAAGAGGCAGGAATTAACATGAAATGAAATGATAAGGTATAATAGTGAAAAATGGATGAGAGAAGCCTTTGTCAGATGCAAAAAGAAATTTATAAAAGAAAGCTATGAAAAAAAAAGAAAGCTATGATAATCTGTATTAAATACAGAGAAATGCTTAAATCATAAAGAAAAAAAGTAGTGTCCCTTAAATTTCACACTTGGAAGGTTTTTAGCTTTCTTTTTGAGATTTGCTCATGGTAGCAGGAAGTACTAGACAAAAAGCAGAAAGAAAACGGAGTACATTTAATTCTTTCTAGAAAAGTGACGGTGCAAAAAAAGAAAAAGAAAGCCAGCATCGGAGAATGAAGATCAGTCATATGTTCCTTAAGGAGAGACTCACAATTGAATAATTGTTATAGGCTGAATGTGTTCACCAAAAATTCACATGTTAGATACAAATACCTACTGTGATGGTATTGGCAGGTGATTAGACCATAAGGTTGGAATCCTCAGGAAGAGATTAGTGCCCTATTAGCGCCCTATTAAGGAGACCTCAGATTGCTCCTCCACTAGAGGGCAGAGTGAGCAGACAGCTGTAAATGAAGCAAAAAGTGGGTTCTCAGAAGTCACTGAATCTGCCACTGTTTTGATCTTGAACTTCCCTGGTGTCAGGACTATAAGAAATAAATACGTGTTGTTTATGAATCACCCAGTCAACGTTGTTTTGTTATAGCAGCCCAAATGGACTCAAGCAATAATATAACTAATGTTGTAGTCATAGTCCTGGTTGGCATAGTAAAAGTGAAAAAAAAAATTGAGAATAAAAGGTACAATTAATGAAGTGAGGTACCTATGAGAAAAGCCTGACTGAAAATGTAAGTGGTAAGCAGGTCAAAAGGGAATGACTGAGAACTCGGAAGAGTTCAGTCCCAAGCTTCCTTGCTCCACACTCTACACCTTTCACTCATTGTGAAAGGTCTCTTCTTTTTGTTTTCCATCTAAAAACTCAGCCTCCCTGACTCAGCTCATTTTCCCAGTCCTAGTCCTTGAAACATCCCTGAGGCAAGATTAGAACCTGAGGAGTTGTCTGCTCATATCAAGTCAGGAAGGAAAGGTCAGAAGAGGACAAATGCCTTTTTTCTCATCAACAGAAGGACAGGAGTTTCTCACATTTCATGTGGACGCTGTATGCACACCACTGTAGAAGTAATATTAGACTCTTAAATTGCTCTTGTTAATAAGAAAGGGTATCAACACACACTATAAAATTTGCAAGCAAAATCAACGTGTATAAAGTAGAACCTATCATTTGTACACACTTAGAGTATAAAGTATTTCCATTGTAGTAATATCTTAAATATTAAAGACATTTATATGTGTACATAGTAAGCGATACATATATTATGCATGTATATATGTATACACACATGTAATATATGTTACTCTGTCTACGTACTATATATAAACAGGGATATAGACATACATTACTCTGTGTACAAATATTTTTATATACAGATACACAAATATATTACTGTCTGCATATACACACACATATTCTGCTTCTCTGATTCTGTATTAGGTTCCAGTGCTGTCATAACCGATCACCACAAACTTGGCATCCTAAGGCAACACAAATTTACTATCTCACAGTAATGGAAATTAGTCGTCTGAATGGGTCAGCAGAGGCTGTGTTCTTTCTAGAGCCTCCGAGGAGAATCTGTTCCCTTACTCTTTCTAGCTTCCCCAGGCTGCCTACTCTCCTTTGCCTGTAGCCCTACATCACTCCGACCTCTACTTTCTTTGTCACATCGCTTCCTCTGATCCTACTGCTTTCTTCTTATAAGGACACATTAGGCCCAGATAGACAATACAGACTAATCTCCCATCTGAAGGCCTTTAAGTTAGTCACATTTTCAAAGTGTCTTTTGCTGTATAAATTATCCTCAAAATTCAGGAATTGGGATGTGGATTTTTGGGGAGAGGTATATTTTTCTACCCACCACAGATTCCAAAAGATTGAAAGATAATATCAAAAATGTTATACTTGGAGATATGTTTGAAACACATTGTACTTGTTTTTCTCTAATCATTTGGAGTTATCAGTCACTAAGCCAGATGCTTATATAGATCTGAACTTTTTAAAATTTTCCATATAAAAGCAATCTTTAAATACATAATATATAATAAAGTTGATTTTTCTTCTTCTAGATGTCTATCTAATTACATGTTTATTTTCAAAATTCATAATATTAATATTGATAAGACCCATTGAATGTATTATTTCATTACCTTCAGATGACTCATTTTCTTCTAGGTGGTTTGTAAAGCCCCATTGCACAGTAATAGGAATTTAATGGCAGAAATCCTCAATTAAACCTTCACTATCCCAGGAATGTTCTTATCTTACCTTTCAAATGCTATTATCTGTAGATGTGTTTATTGGTTCAAGATTATCTTAAAGGTGAGAAGATCCTCATTATGAAGCCACAGGTTAAGAGGATGGCCATCAACCTGCTACTAAAATAATTTGAAGTAAGTGATTCTGCATCCATGAACATTACGTTTAATGATGCCATATACCAAAGTGGTTTGGTCTTCAGACCTTTATTAGAAACTTGCTTCCCTCTGGAAATGAGTTTTATACTTTCTATGATTTGTCCTTTGTATTTTGCAGAGGGTAAGCAATTCTTCAGATCTTTAGTGCTATGTCACATACTCAGACTGACAGTACCTTCTTCACTGTACTTGAATTTGACTGACTCAGTCTCGGATATTAACATAATTTCCCATTAAACTAGAGGTCAAATTCTGGTCATCCCAGTTAACCGCTTCAAACCTGGAAATATAAACAAAAACACACTAAAAATATGGACTGCATATCTTTTAAAAGAGAAGGAATACAATGTCAGAGACAGTATGACTTTTTATCAGAAAGAACACTTAAAGGGTCAAAGTTCTTTAGAATGCAATGTTTTTGTCTTTGTTTTTCTAAAAGTATAAAATAATAGATTCCATGTTCAAGTATTATTTAGGTACTTGGAAAAAACATAAAGATATTCTAAGATTTTCTGTACTTGACTTATTATGATTCCTAGGGGGAAAAGTAGAAAACATGCCCAGATACTGTGCCATTACAATTTGGAAAATTTTATTGTGACCTACCAGCTTTTATTATGCTACCCCACAGGCTAATTTATGTAGATGGCATTAAATAATCCTTCTACTAAACTGTAGATTTCTTAAAGACAGAAAGAATTTCTTTAACCTTTGTTTTTTCAGTGTATAACAGATAGTAAATATTTGATAATTACAAATATTAAATGAATGCTTTAATATATGAAATAATGCTATAGTAAGAGATGCATATATATTAAAAGGATAATGAAATAAGAAATTATATTTCTAGTTTTGATGCTTGTCTTCTAATTTCTTTTCTATTTCTGGAAAGGATAATTTCGAGCCTGATTTCTCCTCACTTTTGGTATAAACGTTTCCTAGAACTTGGATTTCCAACTTTGGATTTGCATAAGGGCTGCTCACAGTAGAGATTCAAATTCAGCAGCTATGTGATTGACCACACGCATATCAATTATTTTAGTATTTCACAGGTGATTCTGGTGAAGAGATTTGAAACAGCTATTCTAGAATTAAGTTATAATAAACACCAAAAACTCTGGCTTCTAAACTGGTTCTCCTCAATTGCTAACCACTTATGGTAGTCCTCTTCACTGTTTGTACTTTCAATTTTTCAGAACTGGATTTACTTTAATACTTTTCTGTACAATAAGTATCAGTATTTCAATATGGTAAAATACAGCATAGTCTTTTTAAAAGATGTTATTTATTTAATTATTTATTTATTTATTTATTTGAGAAAGAGACAGAGAAACAAGAGAGAGCATAAGCAGAGGGAGAGGGAAAAGCAGGATCTCCCCCCCGGACAGGGATCCCAACAAGGGGCTCGATCCCAGGACTCTGGGCCCATGACCAGAGCTAAAGGCAGATGGTTAACCAACTGAACTATCCAGGCACCTTTAGCATAGTCTTATCTTCAGAATTGATTTGAATTTTATTGGGCTCATACAATAATAAATGTACCTATTTTTAGTTTAAAAATTACCAAAAAATGCACATATTTAATGCATGCATATTGTTGAGTTTCAACACATGCTTGCATTTCCACAATCAAGGTTCTAAACATATCCATCACCTCTAAAATTTGCGTTGTTTTTTTGGGGTTTTCTGTTTGTTTACTTGGTTTTGTGGTAAGAACACTTAAAATGAACTATCCTCAACACATTTTCCTGTGCATTAAATCTTATTGTTAAATATATGTACTATGATATACAGCAGATAGCTAGAACATACCTAATTTGCACAACTGGACCTTTTTACCCATTGAACAATGATTCCTCATTCCCTCACATTCCCCTCTTCTTTCAGCTTCTAACAACCACCATTTTATTGTCTTTGTCTATAAGTTTGACTATTTTAGATATCTGATGTAAGTGGAATCATGTAGTATCTGTCCTTTTGTGACTAGCCTATTTTACTTAATGTAATATTCCCTAGATTTATCTATGCTAACACAAAAGATAGCCTTCTTTTTTAAGGCTAAATAATATTCCATTGTGTGTATACACACACAATGTGTGTGTATCTTTTATCTGTTGCTGGATGTTTGGGTTATTTCCATATACAAGAACTTTTTTTTTTAAATTAATTTCAGAGGTAGAATTTAGTAATTCATCAGTTGTGTATAATACCTAGTACCCATTACATCAAGAGCCCTTCTTAATGCCCATCACACAATTATTCCTACCTCCCACTCACCTCCCCTGTAGAACCCTCAGTTTGTTTCCTAGAGTTCAATGTCTTTTATGGTTTGCCTCCCTCTCAATTTTCATCTAATTTTAGTTTTCCTTCCCTCCCTCTATGTTTATCTGTTTTGTTTCTTAAATTCCACTCATGAGTGAAATAATATGGTATTTGTCTTTTTCTGACTTATTTCGCTTAGCATAATACCCTCAAGTTCCAACCATGTCATTGCAAATGGCAAGATTTCATTCTTTTTGATGGCTGAGTAATATTCCACTGTGCATATGTGTGTGTGTGTGCATACAACCTCTTTACCCATTCATCTGTGGATGACATCTGGGCGGTTTCCACATTTTGGCTATTGTGAACATTGCTACTATAAAATCAGGGTGCGTGTACTCCTTCAAATCTGTATTTTTGTATCCTCTGGATAAATATCTAGTATTACAATTGTTGAGTCATAGGATGGCTCTACTTTTAACTTTTTGAGAAAATTTCATAATGTTTTCCAGAGTGGCTGTACCAGTTTGCATTTCCACCAACAGTGTGAGTGGGTTCCCCTTTCCCAGCATCCTTACCAACATCTGTTATTTCCTGAGTTGCTAATTTTAGCCATTCTGACAGGTGTGAAGTGGTATCTCATTGAATAATTCATTTTATTTCCACTTATTAGGAAATGAATGGTCATTACTGCTTGGCCTGGATATATTTCGTTTCAAAAGTATATGCCATTTGGTTATAAAAATTATTTCATATATTTGGCAGGAAAACATGGGATTTTTATATAACTTTCAATATCACAATTGAAAATATTTGAGATTATTTTGTAAGCCTGTAGACTCATATGGCATGTGATCCTTTTGCATATTTTTCTATATATTCCAATCATCAGTTAGCAAGATGAAGCTATTTATTTATTTATTTTTTTTGCCAAAAGAAACATTGCTTGATATTTTCCAAAGTTAAGAATATATATATAGTCAAGGAAAAATATATTTCATTTCATCAAAATTTAAAAGAATCATATTATCAGTTGTTGCAAAATATTTATTGTAAAACAACAACAAATAAGGGATTTTTTTTTTCACACACAGGAATAAAGGAAACATACTGTGCCCTCAATTTGATACATAATGTTCATTTGGAAAAAAATAGTAGCTAGATTCTCCACTAAAAAATTCAGTAATATTCAAACCCAATTTATTATTATTATTATTATTATTATTATTATTATTATGTTTTTTTAAATTTATTTATTATGATAGTCACACACACACACACACACAGAGAGGCAGAGACACAAGCAGAGGGAGAAGCAGGCTCCATGCACCGGGAGCCCGACGTGGGATTCGATCCCGGGTCTCCAGGATCGCCCCCTGGGCCCAAGGCAGGCGCCAAACCGCTGCGCCACCCAGGGTTCCCTCAAACCCAATTTATTTTATCAATTATTCTAAATACTGCCTTACTATTCAACAGAACACCTTTGAAATATTAAATATCACTGGGGACTTGATGTTTCAACAATGACAAATTCCTCATAATAGTATATTAATACTGTGATAAACAAAAGCCAATTGTAGCCATTTCTACCAATACCTTGATATAAATTTTAAAAAACCAATGTCAGACATTCATCTAACATTTCTCAATGCATCTATAGATTGTGTAGCTTTTTAAAAACTTCAAATGAACCAACATCATAGTTTTTTTTTTTCTTTCAGTGGTGAAGTAACATTAGTTTGTGGGTTACTTTAAAAATTCTTATTGCTACCTTAATTTCTATAATGCTACTGTCTTGTTTTACATAAGCAAATATTGCACACTTTCTATTTTTTCTATACAAGTAAAAACATTCTACAATTTTGCTTCTCAATATTTCTAACTCTGTAACGTATCACCTATATAATAGAATATATCAGTATTTGATGAAATCTCCCACTTAACACTTGCTCTTTAATGGTTTTGCTCAGCCACATTTCAATCTAGGTTATCCTGACATATCTATTTTTAATAGCTTTTATGTACATGATAAAAGACTGTACTAGCAGTCTTTATTGTACTAACGGTAATTATTTTTGCTATAGGTAATTATTTATGAGATGCTTATGCCTCTCATATTTCCTATAACATTCTTTATTTCAATAAAAACTAAAAACTAAGGAAGAGATTTTAAACAAATATCCTAAAGTTAGAATGGGAACTTTAAGTAGTTACAAGAAGCACTGAGTTAAAAGCTTTATTGGTACTTGTTGAAGCTGGTATACAGCGAACATTGACTCACTATTGAACTAGACAAACGATAAATCACACTTCCTTCACAATAACAGAGATTTTCTGGGAATTTGATCCATTCTATATCATCTAGCCTGATCATTATTCCTTGATATTCCACCAAGGTCTTTTCTCAGACAACTTGCCACATTTTCCAAGAAGCTAGGATCACTGTAGTTATGTCTTATATTTATTAGCTGTCACTTAGTAAATAGTGGTACACAAATAGAACATATTTTCCACTTGGGAAAAATCTTAAACTTGTGCAATTTACCTAACACAAAAGTCTGTTATTTCAACATTCCTTAAAAATTAAATTTGTAATCTATGCACATTCTGAAATATTGTTCTTCAAATAAAGAATGCAATTTCTTTACATATTTTACATTTTACATACTTTTTTTCCCCCTGTTCTTTTGTCTCCTATTTGCCTAGAAACAAATTTCCTTAATTTTCCCCTCTGATATTCTTTCCGGGCGTATTCCCAGCTGTGTCTTAGACTTTGGATGATGACTATCTTGTAATGAATTATTTCTTCTCAGACTCATCATAAAATACCCTTACTACAGTAAGAATATCAAATTTCAATTATTGCTTTTCACCATTTTCTCCAGCACCCTGACAAGCATCCATGGCCTTATCTGGACTGTCTGTTTTATTTACATTTTTTCTTTTTCTTCTTGGGATTACTTTGAACCCAGTCATACCTAAGATCATTACTTGGAACACCCATCTATTTGCAATAGGTTCAGCATGTTTTCTCATTAAGGATAGTGTATTTTATCCACTTAACATTTCAATTCATTTAGAAGAAAGACATTTTCTAAAAGAATATGATACTACACGTTTAAAAAATTTATTCACTAAAATTAATCAGCAATCTTTATAGGCAGCAAGTAATAAAGAACATTCTAGAATGAAAAAAAAATACTTTCAGTTATTCTGGAAGCACTGCAATTGCCTACTGCTGAGCTTGCCACCTGCTGTGCTATAGCAGCCACACGGTGGCTAATGAGTTATGAAGATGCCAAGCAAGCATCCTTGTCTCAGTAAGAGGGCAGACAGCATGTGTTGAATGGTGTCTACAAAAACTCATGTGTACTCAGAAGCTCAGAATGTGACTTTGTTTGGAAAAAGTGCCTTTGAATTATTATATTGGTTAATGTAAGGATCGAGTTAAGACCGTTCTGGTTTAACATTGGTCCTAAATGCAATGAAAGTCTCATAAGAGACAGAAGAGGGCCCACAGAAACACAGAGAAGTCAATGTGAGGGTGGAGACAGAGATTGCAGTGATGTCTCCACAAGTCAAGAACTCCAAGGACTTTAAGCAAGCACCAAAAGCTATGAGACAATCATGGGAAAATTTTTCTCTTAGAGCCACCAGAAGGAACCAGCCTTCATGACACATTGATTTCAGACGTCTGGTCTCCCTAATTGTCATAGAATCCATTTCTCTTGTTTTAGAACATCAGGTTTGTAACTTGTTGTGGGGCTCTAGGAAACAAATGCCGATGCCTACCGAGGGTTGTGGACACAAATTCAGCATGGACAAAGACAGAATCATAATGGTTTCTCTTTAATAGCCTCAAGTAGTGTTAAGTACAGAGAAAAAGGGACAACTCCAATAGTAATAACAGTAATAGTAACAAATATTTATTAATGCCATAGCAAAGGAGTTTACATTCCTTCTACAGCTTCACATGCTCAGAGCCTGGAGATAGAATAGATGTTCCCCCACTGTTTTTCCTGTTTTCTCATCCACTTTCATGCCATCACACTTTATTATCTGTGATGTCTTAGTGTTCCTGCTATCTACAGGGATACAGACCCTACTCATGTACCTTACTCCTAAAAAATTAGCATTTTTTTTCCTGTCTTCTTTCTGCATTCATTTCCTTCACCACTTCTGTGGCTTTAGCATCTGCACTGGACAAGTCAGGCACTTGGTTCTAATTATATTTCTTAACCCTCATCACATTCATTCTTTTCCATGATTATATTATTTTTGTTTGTTTCTGTTTGGTTGGTTGGTTGGTTGCTTTTAAGTAGACTTCGCACCCAGCATGAAGCCCAACACAGGGCCAGATTTCATGACCCTGAGATCAAGACCTGAGCTGAGATCAAGGGTCAGATGCTTAACTGACTGAATGACCATGGTCCCCCATGGTTATATTTTTGATGGTCAGTCATATCGTTGCCAATACTATACAACCATTAAAAAAAAAAATCTCACTTTCAGGTATCAGTTTCCTAGCCCTGCAGCTCAAATATACCAGCATTATTGTTCTAGTTTTTCTCTGACGTTTATAAAGACCTTGAACACACTGACATCACTTTTTTTCTGTTATAACCATCCACTCCTATGCTTTCACTTTCCTCCTTGATGAGACTTAACTACAATTAATTTCGTGGCAAATCATTACTTACAATCTCTCTATTCATCCTGATATACAACTTTATCATGTCATTTCCTCTGTTTTACATACACTTTTTGTACTTACCCAACACACCTCCAATATAGCATCCAATCACAAATTAGTTATCTCTTTCCTATTTGCCAGTTATATAATGGAGGAAGAAAAATAGGTTAACAGGTATAAATATTTTCATTTATAAGTTAAAGAATAGATGGCAAAGAGCAGTCAGTAATCTTCAGTAAATGTGAAATTCTGTTCAGTCCCAATTCCCTTGTTCTGCTTCTTAGATATCAATGTTTTATCTATTGTCTCCATAGTTCTTGATTTTGCTATCTGGACGTAGTGGGTATCTTTTCCACCATTCCACTTCTAAATAGAGCATTTGGAAAACCACACACATTCCCCACTTTTTTTTTTTTTTTTTTTTGCAGCTTAGTAGCTTTTTCAGATGATTTCTTGCCTCTATAAACAGGATTCAGAATTGTCTTTGTTTTGCTTTTACTCTCAAACAACCTTGGTTTTTTATATTCCAGGCCAGAGGTGATTTGTTATATCAGTATCTCAAACAAATTGGGGATATTTTATGCATTTGGTTGCAGTCCGTTATATGTACAAATAGTTACATCCACAATTCATATGAAACACAATTCTCTAACTATGGTACTTGAAGTGAATCAAGCTTTTGTGGGATCCTGACCTTAAGCTTTCCATGGGGCACTTTATTTCCAATTGAAAAGATTTAGTAGATATAATTTTGATCTTTTCAGAATACTTCTAAATGCATTAGTTAGGTCTTTACTCTGAGGCCATATTGTACTGTAGCACCTTGCATTCGACATTTTTCCTAACTCTGTTACAATGGCTACACCTTTGAATTGGGGAAAAACACTTTCTTTTCAACCATGTAATTTCTGAACTGTTTATATTCTTTCTAAATTCTGCTGACACAATGGTGTCATGTCTTTCTTATAGTATTATACCACATACAGTCAGTTAGCAACCAACTCATAATTCAACGCTCTGTTATGCATTTTACCCTACAGAACTAAAAGTTTTTAGATAGATGCTATCTTCTTCCAAGTTAAGGTCGGGGATAGTTTCCCTAAATATTTTGCTACTACTTAACATGGAGAACCATTTTCCAAATTCCAATACCAGTTGTCTTGCTGCCTACCACTGGTTCCTTATTCTTTTTTTGATAATATTATATTTATTTATTTGAGAGATAGAGAGAGAGAGAGCACAGGAGGGGTAGAGGGAGAGAATCTTCAGAAGACTCCCTGCTGAATGCAAAGCCTGGTATGGGCCTTGATTCTATAACTTATGAGATCATGACCTGATCTGAAACCAAGAATTGGATGCTCAACCAGCTGAGTCACCCAGGTGCCCCAATACCACTGGTTCTTAATGTCAGTATCACATTAGTTTTGATATTTATTACATTTGTGACAACTTCTGTAAAATCAGATATATTGACAGTAATGCTATACAATAAATCTCTTGGAAACTTAGTGGTATGCAACTCTAAGCACAAATCTCCTTCTTATATTTTTCTTATTCAGCTGCTTAAAATGGCAATAAATTGTTATTTCTTGTGATTTTGTGGATTGCCTGAAGTGTTTCTCAGCTGATTTTGTTTGGGTTAAATTATGCTATTGGATAGACTAGGTGCTGCACTCAACAGGAAGGCCTAGGACAGCTTGGCCTCCCATTTATCCTGGAGTTCTTCACAATAACAAATTTGGGGTAGCATCCCATGAAGCCAAAAGTGGAAGTTTCCAGATTCCTTAAAGTTGAGTTTCTTACTTCTATCTCTTTTTATCGTTCAAAGAAAGTGAAGAAGACAGTCCAAACTAATAGGAAGGAAAACAGACCTACTATATTAAGAAAAGGGCAAAGCCACTTATCAAATGAAAATGGGAGGAACTGATAAGCTTATCTTTGAAAACAATTTACTATAATTATTTTTTCCATCTCACTTTAAAATTTATTTTTAAATTTTCTTTAAATTCAACTAATTAAGATAGAATATATTATGGATTTCAGAGGTAGAGAGTGATTCATCAGTCTTATATAATACCCATCACCTAGTGACCCATCCCCCACCCCCCTCCCCTTCAGTGACCCTCGATTTGTTTCTTATGATTAAGAGTCTCTTATGGAAAAAAAAAAAAAAAAGAGTCTCTTATGGTTTCTCTCCATCTCTGATTTCGTCTTGTTTTATATTTTCCTTTCTTCCTCTATTATCCTCTGTTTTGTTTCTTAAATTCTACATGAGTGAGGTCATAAGATAATTGTTTTTCTCTGATTGACTTATTCTGGTTAGCATAATATCCTCTAGTTTCATCCACATTGAGGCAAATGACAAGACTTCTTTTTTTTTTTTTTAATGTCTGAGTAGTAGACTATTGTACATATATATCACATCTTCTTTATTAGTTCATCTGCTGATGGACATCTGGGCTCTTTCCATAGTTTGGTTATTGTGAACATTGCTGCTATAAATATTGGGGAGCAGCTGTCCCTTCAGATCAATACGTTTGTATCTTTGGGGTAAATACCCAGTGATGCAATTGCTGGGTTGTAGGGTAGCTCTATTTTCAACTTCTCAAGGAAGCTCCATACTGTTTTCCAGGGTAGCTGCATGATCTCATCAATTTTGAAACACACACACACAATTTATTTTATTTTTATTTATTTTTTTTTTTTCACACACACATTGTATAATGTACAAAGTAGTGCTGGTGTGTTTGTTGGCATTGCATTTAATCTGTCAATTGGGGGATAATAGACTTATTTAAATATTAGTTGTTTGATTCATTAACATGATATATCTTCTCATATATTTAAGTGATTTTTTAACTCCCACCAATAACATTGAAAATGTTCACTACAGAAACCTGCTAAACATGTTTTAAAATGTGTTCTTTTTCAATAAATAATTAAAATTATTTTCCAATAAATAATAAAATTAATTTAATTGCTAGCATATTTTCCTAGTTTTTACATTATTTTTCTTTTGTAACATTTAGTAAGTGGCTTTTTAAAATAATTATTTGTCCATATAATCAGCATTCCAAAAATGTTAGTAGATAATACAGAATATTTTCTTGTTATAAATTACATGCATGTAAATGTCTGTCCCCATTTTTACCCTGATAATTCCTAGTCTCTTTGTCTCAGTCTGTCTCTATCACTGTCTCTCTTCCAGAACCCTATCTTTTGCTCTTTCTTGAAATCAGATTTTCTAGGTTTTTATCTATTCAAGCTTTTCAATGAACCAACTTGGCCTTGTCAGTTTTTGCTGTATGTTCATTTTCTGTTTTACTGATTTCTCTCTACTCTTTATGTCTTTAATATTACTTTACTTCTCATCTTGTTTTTCTTTTCTTTTTTATTTTTAACCTATGGAGATAAAAGCTTTATGGCCTATAGTCTGCTCTAATAGATATCACTTAGTGCTATGACTAGTCTTTTATGTACTGCTTTATCTTTATTTCAAAAGTTTTACTTCTACATACATTCACTGCCTACTTAAAATTTCTTTAAAATGTTATTTTTATTTTTTTGACTCATAGGTCATTTAGAAATATATTACTATTAGCAAGAATTTGGAGATTGTCTGGTTATAAATTTAAAGTTGCTTTACTTGTCTTGATGAACACCGGGTAATGTATGGAGTTGTACACCTGAGACTAACCTAACACCATGTGATAACTATACTAGAATTTAAGGAAAAATAAAAGTTGTTGTATATTTGTAGCTTATTTTTACTCTGTTGACTATTTTCTGAAATAATCAATATTTTGAAATTTGTTGAGAAATTTGAATGTCCCAATATGTAGTTTCCTATGGTAATTGTTCCATGTACATTTGAAATACATGTAAATCTGTTATTCTTAAGTGTAGCTTGATATCTATCAATTAGGCAAGTTTTTCATTGTATTCATCAGATACTTTTATCATGGTAATGTTATACCTGCTTCTTCAATTAGCTATTTTGAGAGTGTTGAAGTATCTCTATGATCGTAAATTTGTCTATTTCTCTCTCTCTTTTTTTTTTGTTTTGTTTTGAAGATTTTATTTATTTATTCATGAGAGACACACAGAGAGAGGCTGAGACATGGGCCGAGGGAGAAGCAGGCAGTTCCAGAGGGAACTCTGACTCAGATCCCAGGGTCCTGGGATCACACCTTGAGCTGAAGGCAGACACTCAATGACTGAGTCACCCAGATGTCCCTGTCTATTTCTCTTTATAGTGCTTTCAATTGTTTCTTTTTAGTATGTGTTACAGTTAAGTTATTGGTTCCATTATAAGACATGTAAATCTGTACTTGAAATGAATTCATGGTGTATAAATAATACTATGCATTTTCAAGACCCACAGAACTTTACAGCATTAAGCGTGAACAATAAAACCTTAATATATGTAAATTAAAATCAACCAGGAGATCAGGAAGTCCCAAGATCGAATGCTGACTGAGAAAAAAAGGAGGCTAACATTATTAAAAAAAATACATCATTACATCACCAAAAAAGAGTAAAGAGGAAAGTGCTGACTTAAGTAACTATGGAACATTGCGTTTCATCTGGAAACTGTATGTCAGAAAATAAAAGAAAGTACACATAACACTGATTGGTAAAGTTTTTATCACAAGAATAAAGGCCAAAACTTAAACTGCCATCTATATTCTGGTATCAAACATGCGAGTAAATGGATGGCAAATATTGCGAGCCAGTTTATTCACTTTTAAAGAAAAAAGTTACAAATAACCAAGAGGCAAATGCACAGTGAACTATGGGTATTGAATTAGAATTGAATTAGTGAATTGTGGTATTGAATTAGTGTGATTCAATATACTATATATAGCTATATATATAGCTTGATGTAGATATATAGGTACAGACTAAGAGATACACAAATACTTAAATGTACGTGTATATATTTTAGTAAATTCTGTCCACTGGAGGCCAAGATGCATTAATACACTACTCTGTAAGAAGCATACTCAGTATTCAGATCTTCAATTCCAATACCATTCCCCCTAAAAAAATATCTAAAGCTGCTTAGAGAAGTAGTTGATTCTAGAGTTGGGCAGGGAACATAAAAGATAAGCCTAGGATATCTTGAACTACCATAGAATAAGGAAAGGCTGAAATAAATAAATAAATAAATAAATAAATAAATAAATAAATAAAAATAGTGCACATAAAAGGAAAACAGGAGCCCAGTGAAAGTATTTCCAATGGCAAGAACTAGGGAAATTTGAGAAACAAATGAATAAATAATGTAGCAGTGAATTATAACTCAAACTATAAAGTACATATCCATGAGTTTATATAAATGAAAAATGTGAGAAATAAATGTATGAGGTAACATAAATATCCCATTCAGAAAAATTCCAAATAATTTATATAAATACTCTCTTCTCAGAAAGTTAGAGCGTAACTCTTATTCTTTAAGTGTAACTGTGAATAATGACTTACTTTAACTAGTAAATTTTAAGCCTTCAGCTGCCTTTAGTAGCCCATATGGCATTAAATTTGATTGAAGATATAAAGTGATTTTGGGGGGAATCCCTGGGTGGCTCGGTGGTTTAGCACCTGTCTTTGGCCCAGGGCCTAATCCTGGAGTCCCGGGATCGAGTCCCACATCAGGTTCCCTACATGGAACCTGCTTCTCCCTCTGCCTGTGTCTGTGCCTCTCTCTCTCTGTGTCTTTCATGAATAAATAAATAAAATCTTAAAAAATAAAAAGAAGAGGAAGATATATAAGTGATTTTCTACCTTACTTAGTTTTTTTTTTTCCAATTATCCCTAATGGGTGAAGGCAAGTATCTTTCTCCACTCTAGAAAAGTTGCCTGTAGCTCACTACTCACAGTATGCAATTCTCTTCTTCACTGTGTCCACAAGCCTCTTCACTTCCAGCTCTGTTTTCAATTGTTCTCCTTTCCTGCTTCCGTGTAGCCAGTGGCTTCATGGACTACATAAATTTCCTTTTAGACTAGAAGCTACTTCTCAGAAGTAGCCAGCCTAATAGATTGGTGGAATGGCCTATAAAACACTGGAATGGACTACACTTACATCACCAGTTCAGAAGAAATTCCATGAAGGTAGAGAGTTTTATCTTAAAAGGTAGAGTAAATACTTCTAGTGAGCAACCAATATACTATCTAACCCGTAGTGAGAATACATAAATCTGTGAGTCAAGGTATTAAGGGAAGAGGAAACCCTCTCACGATTACACTCAATAACCACCTACAGAATTGATGCTTCTTGCCCTCAAAATTTTTGAGTTTTTCTCATTAGGATATCTCTGTTTCTAAGGGGAAGTATACCTCAATCAGAGACCACAATATAAAATCCTGCTAAACTGGAAGTTGAAACTGCCACCATGCCATTTTATGCTTTTGTTACATTGAATCAAGAAGTAAAGAAGGAGGTGATTATGCTCTACCAGAATATTTGATTCCAATCAGCAAAGAGAAATATGGTTGCTGCTATTAATAGGGTCAGGAAGGACCAGGTCTGAATTTCAAGGGATTTTCTGGACTTCCATTCATTAATTACATTTCCAATAGCCTAAGTTAAGGGAAAATGACAGCAAACAAACAAACAAAAAACAAAACAAAACAAAACAAAACAAAAAACAGGACCACGGAGGATTCAGAGATTTCAATAACAAAATTTGCGGACCCCCTGATTAGAAGGGGGACCAATAGAGTTCCTGTCTGAGAACTGTTTTTTATGGGTGGTTTCTATGATTCATCCTGTAAAACCAACCACCCCAACCTGCACATCCCCAGCAGGCTAAAGAACGTTGGTTGTGACACTCGTGCTGCATAAGTGACCTTGGGAGCCTGGTTAATTGACATTAGCTGGCCTCCATGTCAGAACTGGCCCTTTTGGTCTGCATGCCAAGAGTTTTAAATCTTGCCTTCAGCCACTCCAGCTTCGGGCTGGGCTGGCCTCTCAGAATGGAATCTGGGAGGGGAGGCAAGCACACCTAGCCCAGGCTCATTGAAGACATAAAGACATGATAACATAGAAATGCAGCTGGTTCCAAACTGCACGTTGGCAAACAAATGTTTGACTTCAGACTTGGTTATCTGCCCTATAAATATGGTCCTTAAGAAGATGATCAGGTGAGAGTCTCACTTGAGGGGAGACCTCTCCATTGGGACTCCAGCTGGGGTTTCTCTAGGGGGCTTCCCCAGCTAATGAGGTTGGATGTTGTAAGTACCCGATTTGATATAACTCGCATTCTCCTTTACTGCTTACTATTGCCCTCATCTATGTGCAGATTTCCCCTTCTTTCTGTTTCTATTAGATATTTATAATATCAATAAAGGAATTTTTCTCTGCTTCCAAACCAAGAGTATAGATGCTATGAATCTTTTCTTCAAAACAAGAACAAGGAAAACAGAATGGACTGCCAAAGAAAGGAGTTAGGGCAATGTCAGCCTTATTAACTAACAACAATGAGTCCTATAGCAGTGATTTGTCATTTGCACTATAACTGCTTTTTGTAGGAAGATTGTTATATCCATGACTTCTAATGGCCAATAGTTCTTAATATTCACATTTTTGACTAGTTTCCTTCACATCGACTCTGAGTTTGGCTCTGTGATTATCTTTGGCTAAATGAGACAAACCCAGTGGGAGGCAAACAGAGCCTTCATAAATGCTTTTCATTGGAAGGGACACCTCTTGAAAAGCGTTCTTCTTTTCTTGTTGGCTATAAACTCCATGGGTGATTTTATTTAATTTCTACGTTTTCATTTCGGTCTGTATGCAGAGTAACACCAAATTAGTTACTCTAACCAGGATCTTTTTCTCGAGTGCTTGATTTGTACTTTTAACTGCCTGATAAAAAGTTTGTACAACAAAACTAAACTCTTTTATCTTTTGATAATAGCTATCCTAACAGGGGTGAGGTGATATCTTATTGTGGTTTTGGTTTACATTTCCCTGATTATTAGTAATGTTTAGCACCTTTTAATAGACCTGTTAGCCATTTGTAAGTCTTCTTTGGAAAAATGTCTATTTGTGCCATTTGTTCATTTTATTGGGTTATTATTATTTATTATTATTATTGCAGTTGACTTGTATTATTTGTATTCTTAAATATTTTGGATAAAATCTTTTATCAGATATATGGTTTGGAAATATATTCTCCCAATTTGCACCTTGCCTTTTCATTTTGTTTGCTATGCAGAGGCTTTTTTGTTTGAAATAGTCCCATTTGTTTATTTTCATTGGTTTTCTAAGCTTTTGGACTCATTACCCACCCCCCCAAATTGTTGGCAAGGTCCTTATGCAAAGTGAAATAAACCAGACACGAAAAGAAAACAAAACCCTGCGTTATCTCACTAACATGTGGAATCTAAAAAGTTGACTACATAGAATCAGAGATTAGAATTTGAAATCAGGGACAGAGAGGTGGGTGAAATCAAGAGATGTTAGTCAAATCATACAAAGTTGCAGCTATATAGGATGAATAAATCTAAAGATCTAGTGCACAAAATGATACAGTTAATGGTACAGTTGGTAATAGTATACTGAATACTGGCAATTGGCTAAAAAAGTAGATTTCAGGTGCTCTCATCACACACAAAAAAAGTGGTAGCTATGTGAGCTGATGGATATGTTAATTAGCTTGACTGTGCCTATATCAAGTAACCATTTCACTATGGAAATATATATTAAATCATGTTATAACCTTAAATACGAATATTTTTATTAAAAAATTAAATGACAAAACCTCTTTTCTACCTCTAAAATTTTCTTCTATGTTTCTATCTTCAAATATCCAGTTGCTCAAGACAGAAACAATACTTTTTCTTAGTTTTACTATTTACTTCAGCAAATTCATTTCAAATATTTTCAATTTCTTTCTTTTTTTAGGAGGAGAATGATCACGATAGGATTATTGCAACAGTCTCATAGCTTGTATTTCACCTGGTTTTCAATGTTGGTCCCCATCCAATATACTCTATACTACAGTCAAATCCAATCTTCTGTTATATAAATCTGTTATACTACCAGAGACCAGGAAACTAATAGAACTGCCAAAATTTTAAAGGAAAATGCGGACAGGAAAAAGTGATTAAATAAACAACTGGGAAATAACAGTTGAGATCTTGAATCACACTAACCATAACATAACCTGAGGAATTTATTATTTTTGTTTTGTTATGGGTATAACTGAAGCATTTCAGGAAAGTATCAATTTTTTATACATGAAAAACATTAAATAATTGTTACATTCTAAACGTTTATAATATTGGTGTAAGATTTACTTTTTCTCAAATCAATGCATTTCTAATTTTTTTTCATTTCTAATTTTTAAGACAAGTGTCTATAAGATTTATTTTTAATAGTTATTTAAGGGCATATACTATAATATTATATATTTATTTATTTATAAATGTAATTATACCTTATAGCTTATTTATAAAGGTCAATCTATTTACATATTTTTGAAGATGACATTTATACTGTTTGAATGATGTATACACAATATCTTCTCATGTATTAGATCATGCAATTTCTTAAAAAAATATTAGTTTTGACTTGGACAACTTTATTATTTTTCTTAAAGATTTTATTTATTGATTCATGAAAGGTAGAGAGAGAGTGAGAGACAGAGGCAGAGACATAGACAAAAGGAGAAGCAGGCCCCATGCAGGGAGCCTGACATGGGACTTGATCCTGGGTCTCCAGGATCACACCCTGGGCTGAAGGCAGTGCTAAACAGCTGAGCCACCCCAGCTACCCTGACTTGGACAACTTTAAAATACAGAGCTTAACTATGCTTCACCAGCCAAAAATGTAGTCATAGCACTATTTAATTAAGGAGAATATTATGAAGTTCACCAATTCCAGCAAGGGTTAGATTGTCAGTGAAAAAGCATTTCATCACAATGAGAACGTGGTTATATGTTTACATTTACAGATGGTTCCTTAATAGAAAGAATACTATAGTACTAGGTATAATTTAAATTAGTTATAATTCCTCATCTTATTAAAATCAGAATAAATATTAAGACAAGTATATATAGATAAACTTGTTAGTAAAATCTATGCATAAAACAGCAAGAAAAATAATCATGAAATATGTTTTATACTTTTAAAATAAGTTCTTATTTTAAAAAATAATTTGGTTGTTGAATCACACACATTGTAGATTACATGCAGGTTTTCTTCTCATTTGTTTGTCTAACTTAATTGCTGATGTAAGTGTCTATATTGTATAAATACCCAACGCATTCAATCTGTTTCATTAAAGGCTCAGTTCAAGGACGCCTGGGTAGCTCAGTGGTTGAGTGTCTACCTTTGGCTCAGGGTGTGATCCCAAGGTCTGGGGATCGAGTCCCGCATTGGGCTCCCTTTAAGGGGCCTGCTTCTCCCTCTGCCTATGTCTCTCTGTGTCTCTCATGAATAAATAAATAAAATCTTAAAAAAAATAAAGGCCCAGGACAAGAGTTATTAATGATAGGGAGCTAATAATCTAACTTTAGAAGTGAGCCATAAACCAGATCTGCTATAGATGCTTTGCAAGCAGAACTTCTTAGCTCAATCACATAATATAACTTAATATCTATTTTTTTTAACTTAAACCTTTTATGCTTCAGTTTCCTCATCTGGAAAATGGGACTAATGCTACCTACTTCAAAGATCTGTAATGAGGATGAAGGTATTCATTTACAATATACTTCTTAGAACCCTGCCTTGAACTATCAGTATTTATTGACAAAAATTATTGGCCTTGGTCAATATATGATGAGGGTTGATTTACAGATGTTTTTTTTTACAGGAAAATATATATCCTGTGTAGTTACACTGGAAATAGTTTGGAAATAGTTTAATCTTTTTAGATATGGCCCTAAAAATATACCTTTAGACATTTTGTAGTCTCATGCTACAAATCATGCTGTCAGACTAATGAACACTAGTTGAGAAGTTTTGAGTTATTTGTAATTAAATTGCTTTTTAAACCAGTGGTATTATTATCATAATTTTAGAAAAACCTTTTCCCTGAAAAGTGTTCAGCACTTAAAAAACACAATTATATTAATTGTACCTGTATCTCTATGGAGAAAAGAGAAAAAGCACCATCTTGATTTTGAAAATAATAATTATTTTTTTAAAATCTGGCATTTCAGTAATTTGTCCATATTCATTCTACTTGGGGAAGTCATTAATATTATTTCCCATATCTTATTAAACATGAAAATAAACAATAGTGACTCTAGTCTATACAATTCTAAAATACACTAAAAGCTTCAGCATATATTATTTATTTAGATCACCTTTTTTTTTCCCTCCAAATTCTGGTATATTACTTATTATGGTCTGAATATTTTTGTGCCCCACTAGATACATATATTGAAATCCTAATCCTTAAAGATGGTGGAATCAGGAGGTAGGGCTTGGAGAGGTGCTGAAGTCATGAGGGAAGAGCTCTCAAGAATGGATTTTAATGCCTTATAAAGAGATTATACAGAGATCCCTAGACACTTGCATCATGTGAGGACACTGCAAAGGGCTGCCACTGTGAAACAGGAAAATATCCCCAAACATTGATCTTTAACTCCTTCATCTCCAGAACCTTGAGAAATACATTTCTGTTGTTTACAATGCTACCCAGTTTGTGATATGTGGTTACAGCAGCCCAAAGGGACCAACACATTACTGAACATCGTATTATTTTTAAAAAACATTTATTTATCTACTTTAGAGAGTAAGAGAGAGTAGGAGGGCAGAACAGAGGAAGAGGGGAGAGTGAATCCTAAGCAGGCTGAACGCAGAACACCACACAGGGCTTGAGCGTGGGGCTCCATCCATCCATCCTGAGAATAGGACTAGAGCCCAAACCAAGCATTGGCTGCCCAACCTGCTGTACCACCCAAGGGCCCCTGAACCTATTAGATATGAATCTGCAAGAATGATTACAGTGCATATCCTCTTTCTAAGATGTTAAGAGTTAAGCTCATTGGGATGCTTGGGTGGCTCAGTGATTGAGCATCTGCCTTTGGCCCAGGGTGTGACCCTGGAGTCCCGGGATCGAGTCCACATCAGGCTCCCTGGGTCCTTCTTCTCTCTCTGCCTGTGTCTCTGCCTCTCCCTATGTGTCTCTCGTGAATAAATAAATAAAATCTCAAAAAAATAAAAAAAAGAGTTAAGCTCATTTCTCAGACTTAAGGAATTAGAGTTCAAGGTTTTTGTGGACCACCTAGAGTGACTAGATTTATTTTATTTTGGGAGCAATCTCAGTTTTGTTCAAGAAGAAGGGAATTGTATGAGGCACTAAACTAGATGGTTTGTATATATTATGTTACTGAAGCCTCATAACTATTCTGTAAGATTAATACTATCAACATTGTCTTCAGTGAAAACACAACAGAAATACAGTGGTGAAGTAACTTATCCAAGACCATTCAGTTAGAAAGTAGCAAAACGTGTCTTTACTGCTCTAAGCCTTTAAGAACATGTCTAAGCCTATGAACGTGTCAGTGTGTTCATAAATTATCTTCTTTAAAGACATTCCTCTTTATACATGTATTTAATTTATATATTCTAGCCATATTGCATTCTATTTAAATTGTCAAACTCTGAGGCTTGATTTTTTTTAAATTAAATTCACTTAAGGGATAATTATTAAAATAGCGATGTCTCCCTTGTGAAGCAGCACACATTAAAACCATTAAGTAATGGTTTAATAATTATGTCTATATCAAATAGCAAAGTTCTGAGAAAATGAAATGCAGGTAATCAATATTTCATGAAATGAATTCCCATAAAGTTGTCTCTTAATAGTATATTCCTAATACAGCAACCAGACATTTATAGCATCAGGTTTTTGGCAGTTAGAATGGCAAATATATGGAATAAGAGTGAGATGGTGGGAGCAGAAATGTGTACAAATAGATTAAAACTCTGAGATGGTCATTTATTACATTTACACAAATTAATCAATGAAATAAAAATATATATGCATGTACATATGTGTACCATTTTAGATATTAAAGAGAAAAAGAAAAAAAACTTGATTTTGATAGAATTCAAGTCGAGTCAATAAAAAGAAAACACAACTTCAATTTAAAAAATTACTTTTTCAACTGAGTAGAAAGAAGGAAAATCCTACTTATGTCCACCAGAGGGTGGTATTGTAACATTGTAGCATTTCAAATGAGCCTGGCATCAGGAAAATATTTTCTTTTTTACTGAAAACCTTTTCTTTTATAATTTTTAAATTAGCAGTTCTGAAAGTTTTATTTAAATTCCAGTTACTTAACATACAAAGTAATATTAATTTCAACTGTACGATATATTGATTCAACATTTCCATGCAACACCAGGTGCATATCACAAGTGCCCTCCCTAATCCCCAATCTCCTTTTTCATGCATCCCCTCACACACCTTCTCCTCATCCCCATAACCATTAATTTGATCTTTATACTTAAGAGTCTGTATCTTAGTTTGTTCCTTTCGTTTTTTCCCTTTAATCGTCAGAACCTCAGCTTCATTGTGGATAAAAGAGTCATTACCCTATCTCATAAGTGTGTTATGAGGATTAAATAAATTTATTAATATAACACATCTACAATACCTGGCACATGGTAAACGATATGTAAGTTTTACTCTTGTTATGTTTATTTAATTAAAAAAATAAGATTGGCCATATGAGAAAAGCATAGAAACTATGAAAAACAACAAAGGCAAATTTCTTTCTCCTTTCCCAGATGAAGCCTGGCTCCATGGTGGCCATTTGACATTTGGCTCATACTGCAATTCATGGTCCCCTCAAGTCTAGATCAAAAGGAAAGATGAAGGGATTAAGGGAACTTGAGTACAGAAATAATCTTATGTGATATGCATTAATCTAAGATGGTTTCACATTCTCTCTAGCCTTGACAATTGTTTTATTGAAAGTTACCATGCTCTCTTGTGGATGAGTGCGTTTTGTTCTTATTTGCTGACCCTAATTGATGGAGGGTCTTGTCACCTGGAGAGTACCTCCTCTTTAGCTGGCTAGTCAAACTTTTAAGTAGACTTTTGCCTTTCTAGCAGTTCACTGCACACAGTCTTTAGGTATGGGCAGCCTCGCCCTCCTGGCAAGAGCTTTCTTGAGTGGAGACTTTTAAGATGAATTCAGTTTGACTTTTCTAACCCAGGCTCTACCTCTGACCTTAAAATTTTCACTCCTTTGATCTGTTGACTTGAATCAATACTATAGCCTCTCACCTTTATGTTGCTCAGTCTTAGAGACATCCATCGGTACAGAAAACAAATGTAAATGCTCTCTGGGAGACTCACAACAAGTTTGCTTTATAGGGTATTTATAAATCTCTTAAATGACAACATTTTTAAGCTCTCAAAGTAAGTACCACTTATTTATTACTTTGTACTTTCTTCCATAATAATCCTGTAAATATAATAAATGTTATAATCATAATAAAAATATAATGTATGTAAGGTAAGTACATGCTTAGAGTCACTGTTAACATCTAGACCTGTATTACGACAATCTTAATTCCCTTAGAATGGAATAAAACTTTATTTATCTCCAGGTTCCCAATAACGCCAAGTAATGTGATTTTCATGTTTTTAACATACAGCAAAATTAGTGAAGAATGAATTAAATGCTTAGTTGTATTTTAAATGATTTATTTTATGAGACAATCATGTTTATCTCATCACTTAATTTCAACTCCATCATAAGGAAATTGTGCTATTAATTTTTTACTTTATTCAATTATTAACTGATGAAGAATTTAAAAAGCAAAAAAGCAAAAATAAAGCTACCAAATATTCTTGATATCCAAAGAGCTATGTAATAGTGTTTTCTTTTTTAGGATTTTGTTTATTTATTTATGAGAGATAAACAGAGAGACAGATAGGTAGAGGCAGAAGGAGGCAGAAGCAGGGTCCCTATGGGGAGTCTGATGTGGGACTTGATCCCAGGACCTTGGGATCACGACCTGAGCCAAAGGCAGATGCTCAACCAATGAGCCACCCGAGTGCTCTGTAATAGTGGTTAAGAACAAGATCTTTGTACTAAATATTTCTAAATATTAGAACAAGTACAGTTATTTACTCATTATGGACTTGTCAGGTTAAAGTTTCTAAGCATTAATTTCTTCATTTGTAATGTATAGATAATATTAATGTCTTCATCATAGAAATTTTTTTTTTGCCAAAATTCGGTGAAATGCCCTTAAGATAGTTATTATTTATTGCATGGTAAGCTCTCAGAACTAATTAGTTACTTTTTTAACAAGACATTTGCACAAGTGAAGATGATTGGTACAGCGATCTTATCTTTTTTATTTCTTATAAAAAATATTATAATTATCGTTATCATAATATTGATTAGCTATTTTCTGTTGAAGGAATGAAAAATGAAATTCAAATTAGTTTAAGCAAGGAAAAGAGAATCTATTGTCTCATATGCTTTAGCTACAGGGTTCTGTTTAGCTTCAAGTACAATCTAAATGTCAAATCATATCACCGGGACTTAAATGATCTCTCCTCACTTCTTTGCTCTACTTCTTCAGCGCTTGGTCAATTCTTGAACTAAAAATGGATGAGATAATGTTGAGTCCAATAACCACATTCTCTCTCATTTAGAGCTGGAAGACAGAGTTCAGTGCTATGCTTTACATGTTTCACAGGGAAGAAAAATGTATTGCAAAACGTATTACAAGGCTTTCAATAAGGTGGATAACTAAAATTTTACCAATTTTTAAGGTCAGGAGATTTCAAAAACATTTGGCTCAGAACAGGACCAGGTTTTTTCTTCCCCTGGAGTCAGAGTTTGGGGCCTTACTTAAGCTTTCAGTTACAAGAACAGGTAAAATGAATATCCAAATAAATGTTTTGGGGAATACTGGGAATGCATTCTAAGTACCTAAAGCATACACACTAAGTACTTACTATTTAAAATTGGTAAGCATATCTAATAAGTAAAATGGAAGAATAATACGGTTTTCATATCATTATCCTTTTATTTTTTTTATTATAATATTAACTCCAAATCAATTTGTGCTTAAATCTAAGGTAATTATTTTATTCCTATATTTATCTTACCTTTTCTCTTCTAAACTGAAAAATGAAAACAATTACAACTTTTGCATTCTGTTGGGATTTAGGATAAAAACATTAACTTGCAAAAAAATGTAAGTGTAAACATATACCAAAAATATTATTATTTATGAAAAATATTTTAAATTTCAGTTTAAATAGTTACTCCTTGGTATTAGGTATTTGGTAGGGGAAAAAAAAAGCAGACAAGTTTTCTATCCCAAATAATCTTACCTACAAGTGGGTAAGGGAGTGAAAGAAAATGAATATATATACACAAAGAAAGGAATCTAATTTGAGAGAAAGCTAATGAAATAGAGAATGATAAGGAGCTTATTATAGTAAGTAGTCAAGAAAATTCAAGGACAATTTTAGGACTTGAAAGACCAGATAGAGCTATAAGTAAAATCTGGAGGTTGGTGGTGAGTAGTTACATTGTCCTAGAAAGAGGACACTGTGTACAAAGCTTTTATGGGGGTATGTTTGGAAAAAGAGACAGAGAGAGAGAGAGAGAGAGAGAGAAAGACATATGTTGACCAGCATATTCCATGTATGATGAAGAATGGAACATGCTTAGTCAGTGAGGTTAGGAGGAGCCCACAGTGCACAATATTTTTATTTATTTATTTATTTATTTATTTATTTATTTATTTATTTATGAGAGAGAGAGAGGGAGAGAGACAGAGAGAGAGAGGAAGAGAGAGAGAGAGGAGAGAGAGAGAACACAGACAGTATGAGTGAGGGTGGTGGGGGAGAGAGGGAAAGGTAGGCTCTCCACAAAGCAGGGAGCCCAGATGCACAGGGCTTGATCCCAGGACCCTGGGATCATGACCTGAGTAGTTGGAAAAGCTTAACTGACTGAGTCACCCAGGCTCCTTTATAGTGAACAATATAATGAAGTAAAAAGTTGGGATTTTATGTTGGCAATGGGCAACATTGAAACAGAAAGTTATCATGTGACTTCTTTGAATATATTTTTATATTCAATTATTTCCATTAAAAGAGAGAGGCAGGCAGCCCTGGTGGCTCAGCGGTTTAGTGCCGCCTGCAACCCAGGGTGTGATCCTGGAGACCCGGGATCGAGTCCCACATCGGGCTCCCTGCATGGAGCCTGCTTCTCCCTCTGCCTGTGTCTCTGCCTCTCTCTCACTCCGTGTCTCTCAGTCTCTCACGAATAAATAAAATCTTAAAAAAAAAAAAAAGATAGCTTCATTGACATTCTTAAAGAAAAAGTTGAAAAATTAATGAGATCTATGAGGAAACTTCCATTATAGAAAAATTAGAGTAACCGATATGTAAGATACTTTGTGGATGATATAATAGTATCTTAAGTGTAATTTTTCCTCTGATGAATTTTCACTTCCTATGAGGACTTAAGGACCTATTGTCCTAAAATGCAACTTCAAGGCAATCATTGCATGACACATTATTGAAATGGAACTTTTTATATATTAATTATGCCTGATTTTCCAATGCTCTGCATAAAACTATAGAGTCATGCACCACCATACTGAAGGGTATGCAATACTAAAGAGAGCCTGTGACTCGCAGTTCAAGTTCATGTTTAAACATTAAAATTGTGTAATTTAAAAAAATAAAATAAAAAAATAAAATTGTGTAATTTAAAGAGGTGAAGGAAGAGGATTTATTTGGAGACAGTTCATAAGGTTCTCTGCCTTATTTTTTAAAAGATTTTATTTTTAAGTAATCGTAATCTCTACACCCAATGTGGGGCTCCACCCTGCAACCCAAGATCAAGAGTTGCATGCTCTACTGACTGAGCTAGCCAGGGGCCCCAATTCTCCTTCAACTCAAACCAAGTGAGAGGATATTGGAAATCTTTGTATGTGCTCCAAAATTTTAAGGCAGCTTAGCGGCTGGTATTAACAAAGGGCCTGAAAGGATTAAAAGTAAAATGCTGTGGCTTAGTTGCCTCGCCTGGCACTCTGAGAATATATTTCCATTGAGTATTAGGGTGAGGATGCAGCTTCCCTGAGTTCATTTCCTTTTTATTTTTTATTTTTACTTTTTAAAGATTTTTATTTTATTTATTCATGAGAGACCCAGAGAGAGAGAGGCAGAGACACAGGCAGAGGGAGAAGCAGACTCCATGCAGGAAGCCTGATGTGGGACTGGATCTCGGGACTCCAGGATCAGGCCCTGGGCCAAAGGCAGGCGCTAGACTGCTGAGCCTCCCAGGGATCCCTCATTTCCTTTTTAGAAAAGCAGCTTATCCAGAGGGCTTCCCACCAGGAGGAGATTGGCAACAAGTATCTGATGCAAAAGCTGAGGGGGATGTTTAAGGAAGCCAGCTCAAGGGCAGACTTACCCATATCAAAAACCCTCTTCTGGAGGCCCCAGAGCCGGGTACCCAGAGGAGCCCATGAAGTCACTCTGAAGGGAAAGGAGGTAGTGTTGAGAATCTGTTTTACCCAAAGGCAATCATACTAGGATACCTACAGACCGCTAGCAATTAAGTTCTTTCCTATCGTTCACCTTCCTTCTTCCTAGCCCAGAGGAGCCAGAAGCAGACCCTGTTGTTACAGTAAAGGAGAAAGAAGCATGTACCTGCTGGGAAAATAAAAAATCTGTCCACATCCACATCTGTACTGCCAGTTTTCCTGCCTAAAGCAGGTCACAGCAGGAGAACAAAGAAAGTTTTACACGAGATCAGTGCATGGAATTATTTTGCAAAGATGCTGACTGAACATTTTAATTATTGAAATGACACTGTCCTTAGTAGTCAAAATGATCAGAAGACTTATTATTGGAGCTATCTAAAAATTGTGGATTCTCTAAGTGGTAGGACCTCAGAGTGGATTCGAAGTGACACTGCTCAAGATTTGAGTTGATTTTTCTGATTTCCCATATGTATCTCATTTGTTATAATGAATAATACATATATTATATATATATATATTATATATGTATATACTTGTTTTCTCACTCACTACTATGTTACGCTTTCATAGCCCATGCCTAAACTTGCCTCAGTGCTATGTTTCTTGAAGTAAATTTGGGTCATGAGTTAAACGAGTGCATAGGTATATAGACTGTATCTGGGTAAGCAGAGTTATTTAGACTTGATCTTGCCCCTACTAGGTTGTCATTACTGGTGATGATAAGATTAAAGTGGTCTTCTAGGACAATATGCCCAATAAATTGAATGCAGAGAACAAGCTGGAAGAACACTGTTTAAGAGGTTTCTAGGCCTATCTGTATGTTAAATACTTTAAAATTAGAATGTAGAGAAGTATTTTTGAGATAATAGCAATATATCATAGATGGAATGTAGAATGTGCAAGAAATATAAATTAAAAGATAGCTCAAAACTTTGAGCCTAAGAAATTTGAGAAAAGTTTGGTTCTAATGATAAGAGAACTGATAAAAGACGTTGAGATGATCAGATGAATATTAAATAAAAATTGCCATTTAAAATGAAAACCTTGGTGGTTTGTTTCTTCCTAGCATTTTCTCTTTTTTCACTCTGCCCAATAGGTTTATTACGTTAGATCTATAGATAAAATACATGTCTTGTAAGTGGTAAAGAAAGACCACTAGACCCTCTGTTAATTTTTTACGTAATTTCTCTGTCTATGTTGTACTCTGCTGGGTATTTGCATTGGCCCATGTGGTCAGCGAACATTTTGCACATAATATCTGAATCCAAGTTGCATTAGCAAGTTTTCAGCCTGATCACTGCACATAATCAGGGCAGGTATTTTATTTTATTATTTTATTTTATTTTATTTTATTTTATTTTATTTTATTTTATTTTATTTATTTTTTAAAGATTTTATTTATTTATTCATAGAGACAGAGAGAGAGAGAGAGAGAGAGAGAGAGAGAGAGAGAGAGGCAGAGATACAGGCAGAGGGAGAAGCAGGCTCCATGCAGGGAGCCTGACGTGGGACTCGATCCAGGGTTTCCAGGATCATGCCCTGGGCTGCAGGCGGTGCTAAACCGATGCGTCACCGGGGCTGCCCAGGGCAGGTATTTTAAAATGCATTTTGTTTCATGATAATTTATTTTAGTAAACTTCATTCATTTGAAAACTTAGAATTTGATGAGTTTTGACCTAAAATTGTGCCAAAATCTTCAAATTACATAATCATGACACAGAATGTTTTTATTCCTCCCCAAATTTCCCTCATGTCTCTTTATGAGTTTGCATTTTCTTGAACCTTATAAAAAATGGAATTATATAGTCTGTTTCTGGCATCTTTTATTCCACATAAAAATTTCGACAGTAACCCATTTTCCTGCATCAATCAATAGTTGGGTTGTTTAGTTCTTAAATTACTGAGTAATATTTCATTATGAGTGTATTATATTTATTTGATCTTTTCTTCATTACTGGGTAATTAAATTGTCTTCAAGTTTTCTGTCATAAAAGTGATATAGACATTGGCATTCAGATTTCTGTGTGGATATATATTTTCACTTATTTTGACTGAATACACAGCTTAGAATAACTGGGTTGTGTTTTAGGTGAATTTTTAATTTATAAGACTATACCAGTGATGTGTGGGTGGCATGGCTGGTTTATCATCTGACTCATGATTTCAGCTCCAGTCCTGATCTCAGGGTCATGAGATTGAGCCCAGTGTCTGGCTCTGCATTCAGCGTGGTCTGCTTAAGACTCTCTCTCCCTCTGCCCTCCCCCTCATTTTCTCTCTCTCTCAAATAAATAAATTTTTAAAGAATTTTAAAAAGAACGTGCTAAATTGTTCTAAAATAGTTGTATCATTTAAAATACTCAACAGAAATGTATGAGAGTTTGTCTTTCTAAATCCTTACCAGGGGGGATCCCTGGGTGGCCCAGCAGTTTAGCACCTGCCTTTGGCCCAGGGCACCGGCCTGGAGTCCTGGGATCAGGTCCCGCGTCGGGCTCCCCGCGTAGGGCTCCCCGCGTAGGGCCTGCTACTCCCTCTGCCTGTGTCCCTGCCACTCTCTCTCTCTCTCTCTCTCTCTCTCTCTCTCTCTATCATGAATAAATAAATCTTTAAAAAAATAAATAAAAATAAATCCTTACCAGGGCTTAATACTATGAAACTTTTTAATTTTAATGGTCATCGGCTGGTTGGTATTTGTCATAATTTTCATTTATTTGATAGCTAATGATGTTGAGCATTTTTTGATGTGCTTATTGACTATATATATATATATATGCATGAGTTAAACCATTAATCATGTACTGTGATGGTAGAAGTAAGAGTCTAAAACTCAAGAAGGTGCCAGCTCCCTCTGTACCATTTTCTCTCATGGAATGATGCATCATTTGAATGCTAAGTGGATCAGCACAGATGTGGAGGTCATCTCATTGTTGGGAAAACCCTGCCCAAAAGACCCTGTTAGGTATATGGACTCTGGAGTAGAGCAGGGACAGGGGAAGGAGTGGGAAAGCTTTGGGTACTGAGTCAGAGTGGGGAAAAGTGTCTTCAAGGTTTCCTCCCTCCTATCCTCCACAAGGAGGTCTCAGAATAGGCACCTGAAGAAGCTCTCTGCCTAAGATCTCAGATAAAAAGATCTAGGAATGATATCACCATCAAGGCTGGGAAGGTAAACATGTGAAAAGCTCGACTAGCCAAGGGGATCTGAGTCCATGTACAGCTTCCTTCAGAGACTGGGAATGCACTGACTGTGCACCAAATCTGGTGTAGAAAGGGCAGCTTTCTTCTGTGAGGCTGGCCAGGTAACTGCCTATGGTCATGCCAAAAAAATCACATATAGGTTTTTGAACAGGAGCTGGACTCCTTTAATATGCTTTACTCACAGCTCAATAGGCTCCTGTTCGGTATCTTTGAGCCATCCACCTCTTTCATGTGTCACTTGGGGCTACTGCAGGTAATTTGTTGGTACTATCACTCTAGCTTCTATCATGCTATTAATTAAAATGTCAATCTCCTTTTATCTAGTACAACAGGTATTCTGTACTGTTTCAATTTAACAGCCTGTGCGGGTCTGGGCATTTCTATTGGCTCCTATTTAGCATGTCCAATTAATACTTGCCAAAAGGTAAACTGATGCATCTTTTGTTTTATAATACTTGTTAAGGAGTGTGTTCCCTAGTCAGGTATTGTATTGTATTCAAGTGAAGGAGATGCAACCACTTCACATAAAGTCTGTTCAAACTTTCTCCCCAATCCCATCAATTGTTACAGCCCGTATCCTCCCAATTTGACTGTAGCCCATATTAGGTTCTCACCAACAGGTTTTGGAGTCACAGTGCTTTGGGGTCCCATGTTGTGGATCCCCAAGCAATTTATTCTCCACTCCCTGGACATTTTATCCATACACATGCAAATGGTCTGGGATCCAGTCAAGAAATCCTGTCCCTTTTCTCAATCCTTATCCTAATTAATTTACTGATCTATTGCCCCCAGCAATTTGAGGTCAAGTTGCTCATTGCTCTCTTTGCCTTCTAGCTTTTTAAAGTCTTTCAATGTAGGGTGTATACGGTGGATTCAGTTAGTGTCTTTTCATATTCAGGGACCATCAGGGGATCCCATTGATCCAGGAAACCCCTAACCGTGTTACATCAGACTTTTGTTTCAACCCCATCAATGTCCACGTTATTTGTTCTATTTCTTTTTTTTTAAATTAATTTTTATTGGTGTTCAATTTACCAACATACAGAAAAACCCCCAGTGCTCATCCCGTCAAGTGTCCACCTCAGTGCCCGTCACCCATTCCCCTCCAACACCCGCCCTCCTCCCCTTCCACCACCCCTAGTTCGTTTCCCCGAGTTAGGAGTCTTTATGTTCTGTCTCCCTTCCTGATATTTCCCAACATTTCTTCTCCCTTCCTTTATATTCCCTTTCACTATTATTTATATTCCCCAAATGAATGAGAACATTCTCCGATTGACTTACTTCACTCAGCATAATACCCTCCAGTTCCACCCACGTTGAAGCAAATGGTGGGGATTTGTCGTTTCTAATTGCTGAGGAATATTCCATTGTATACATAAACCACAGCTTCTTTATCCATCATCTTTCGATGGACACCGAGGCTCCTTCCACAGTTTGGCTATTGTGGCCATTGCTGATAGAAACATCGGGGTGCAGGTGTCCCGACGTTTCATTGCATCTGCATCTTTGGGGTAAATCCCCAGCAGTGCAATTGCTGGGTCATAGGGCAGATCTATTTTTAACTCTTTGAGGAACCTCCACACAGTTTTCCAGAGTGGCTGCACCAGTTCACATTCCCACCAACAGTGTAAGAGGGTTCCCTTTTCTCCGCATCCTCTCCAACATTTGTGGTTTCCTGCCTTGTTAATTTTCCCCATTCTCACTGGTGTGAGGTGGTATCTCATTGTGGTTTTGATTTGTATTTCCCTGATGGCAAGTGATGCAGAGCATTTTCTCATGTGCATGTTGGCCATGTCCATGTCTTCCTCTGTGAGATTTCTCTTCATGTCTTTTGCCCATTTCATGATTGGATTGTTTGTTTCTTTGGTGTTGAGTTTAATAAGTTCTTTATAGATCTTGGAAACTAGCCCTTTATCTGATATGTCGTTTGCAAATATCTTCTCCCATTCTGTAGGTTGTCTTTGAGTTTTGTTGACTGTATCCTTTGCTGTGCAAAAGCTTCTTATCTTGATGAAGTCCCAATAGTTCATTTTTGCTTTTGTTTCTTTTGCCTTTGTGGATGTATCTTGCAAGAAGTTACTGTGGCCGAGTTCAAAAAGGGTGTTGCCTGTGTTCTCCTCTAGGATTTTGATGGACTCTTGTCTCACATTTAGATCTCTCATCCATTTTGAGTTTATCTTTGTGTATGGTGAAAGAGAGTGGTCCAGTTTCATTCTTCTGCATGTGGATGTCCAATTTTCCCAGCACCATTTATTGAAGAGACTGTCTTTCTTCCAATGGATAGTCTTTCCTCCTTTATCGAATATTAGATGACCATACATTTCAGGGACCGCTTCTGGGTTCTCTATTCTGTTCCATTGATCTATGTGTCTGTTTTTGAAATCAATGGCATTTCTATACACTAACAATGAGACTGAAGAAAGAGAAATTAAGGAATCAATCCCATTTACAATTGCACCCAAAAGCATAAGATACCTAGGAATAAACCTAACCAAAGAGGTGAAGGATCTATACCCTAAAAACTATAGAACACTTCTGAAAGAAATTGAGGAAGACACAAAGAGATGGAAAAATATTCCATGCTCAAGGATTGGCAGAATTAATATTGTGAAAATGTCAATGTTACCCAGGGCAATTTACACGTTTAATGCAATCCCTATCAAAATACCATGGACTTTCTTCAGAGAGTTAGAACAAATTATTTTAAGATTTGTGTGGAATCAGAAAAGACCCCGAATAGCCAGGGGAATTTTAAAAAAGAAAACCATAGCTGGGGGCATCACAATGCCAGATTTCAGGTTGTACTACAAAGCTGTGGTCATTTGTTCTATTTCTTAACAATCGTTTAATGATTCCCACCCTGATGGGAAAAAAAAAAAAAAAACAACTCAGGACTATCCACTTTGGCTTTCCTCATTCTCTTATAAATCATTTTACCTTTCTTAGCATCTACAGTAACCCAAAGGGGAAAAAGAGACAACAATCATGCTGTGGCTTCTTAAATCATGGCTGGATTTTGCTGTAGTTAAGTTACATAATGTTATGAGTTGCATTGTATCTCCCCCAAAACTCATATGTTTAAATCTTAACACCCAGTACCTCAGAAGGTGATCTTATTGGAGATAGGGTCTTTATAGAAGTAACCAATTTAAAATGAGGTCGTTAGTGTGGATCTTAATCCAATATGACTGATGACCTTAAATGGGAGGAAATCTGGATACAGAGACACACATAGAGGGAAGATTATATGAAGACAGAAAGGTAGAAAATGGCCATCTACAAGCCAAGGAGAGAGATCTGGAATAGATCATTCCTTCACAGACCTCAAAAGGAACCAGCCCTACTAAAACTTTGATTTTGGACTTCTAGCCTCTTGAATTGTGAGACAATAAATTTCTTTTGTTCAAAGGCAAGGAGTCTGTGGTAGTTTTATTATAATACCCTTGCAAACTAATGCACATAGAGTCTCCATGCAAAGGGATATCCTTAATCACAGGATTTTCCATGATCTGAATAAAGATCCTAAGTAGGTGAATATTTTGATCATCATAAAGTCAATCCAGCATATATAACATGTTAGCTATTTCATCTGGAAACTTCCACTTGACTTTTTTTTTTTAATATTTTATTTATTTATTTGAAAAAGAGAGAGAGGAGAGAGAGAGAGAGCGCACACGCAAGGTGAAGGGCAGAGGGAGAAGCAGACTCCCAGTTTAGTAGGGAGCCCAACACAGGGCTCCATCCTGGAACACTGGAATCATGCCCTGAACCCAAGGCAGTTGCTGAGCCAATTGAGCCATGCAGGCACCCTCCACTTGACCTTTAAAGGATCTAAGGCAAATTTCCCTTCTCAAGATTAATCTCAAGATTAAAAAACAAAAACAAACAAACAAACAAAACAACTTATATAAGTTATCTACTCTTTCACGCTACTGTCACCTAGGGAACAACGTGCTATATGTTTGGATCATGTATAGACATCTATGATTTTCCAATAGTAATTTGTGTGTCCACATCAACCCGAACATGTATTTCCATTTGGCAGCATTCAAAACCAATGAAACTGCTCTAGAGTTAGTCACTCTTAAAATCCATTTTAATGATGTTCTTCAAGAAGCTGATAACATTTACTTACTCACACAATAAGACAGCTTTATAATAGTATAAAGTTTCCTGGTTTCTCCTAGCCCCACCACCTGGGATATCTTCTTGTGACAAGAGGTCATAGAGATGCCAGGTGATGTTCCCATTTAATTTCCCCCTTTGATGGGAGCTCTGAAGCTTAGTGGCCAAAGTTTGGGCTGATGGAAATCTGAGCTCAGCACAGTGCCAGGATTTGCCCTGATAATGTCCTTAAGTTTCTTTTTTTAGCTATTAGAGATAACAATAATCAAGGCAATATATGTTAAGCTTGTATCTTATTTAACGTTTTCTTATACATCTAATGAGCCAACTCCTCAGGAATTGGGTGTGCATTCCTAAAGTCCATTGGTTACTTTTATCTTCGTTAACTGACATCGGTGGAGTTATCGTCTTATGCCTGACAATGGTGACTTGGTAGCCATCCAGGTATCATGTTCATCATTCCTACCCTCATCTTCCTTTTTCCAAAACAGTGTTTTTATCTTGTTTCAATGAATCAGTGATGCTTTTTTTTTGTCTTTGCTTTATGTTTGATAATTTACAATACTGTGTCTTCAATACCACTAATCTTTTTCTAAAAGGTCTAATCTATAATTAATCTCATTCAGTGTATTTTTCTTCTCAGACATTAGAGATTTTATCTCATGAATTTCAGTTTGGGTCTTTTATAACTTCTCTTTGCTAAACATGCTCAGTTTCATCCAACTTCTTGAACATTTTGTTCTTATAAAAACTTACATTTATCTTCTAATAATTCTAACAATGTCAATTGTTTCTGAATGTATTTCATTTGATTGAAAGAATAAAATAATGGGTCATATTTTCTTGTTTCATTATGCCTAATGATTTCTTATTGGATGTAAGCCATTGTAGTTTTTCTTTGTTGATTGCTAAATATTTTTGTATTCACATAAATATTCTTGAACTTTGTACTAGTGTTTATATAAGTTACTTGGGAATTCTGAATGGAAAATATTGGCTCGCCCCACAAATATTCATGCCCTAATCTCCCTAATCTGTGAATATATTATTTTATACAGCAGAAGGGACTTTGCAAGTGTGATTGAGTTAAGGATCTTGTGATGGTGAGGATGTCCTGGCTTATCCTGGTAGCCCAATATCATGATGATCAGTGTTTTTATAAGAAGGAGGGAGGAAGATCAAATTTCAAAGTAGAAGGAGATGTTACTAAGGATGCAGAACCACATATATGTGTACTTGCCAACATTTCAAAACCCTTTGTAAAAAGAGATATATTTTATGTAGTATGTGTCTTTCTCTGCCTGCCTTATTTCACTTAGCATTATACCCTCCAGGATTATCCACACTGTTGCAAATGGAAAGACCTCATGTGTGTGTATGTATTCATATATCTCATTTTCTTTATTCATTTATCTATTGATAGACAATTAAATTGTTTCCATATCTTGACCATTGTAAATAATTCTGCAATGAACATGGGTGTGTATATATTTCTGAATTAGTGTTTTCATTTTCTTTGGATAGATACCCAGCAGTAAAATTGTTGGATCACATGGCAGTTCTATTTTTATTTTTTTAAGGAATCTCCATACTGTTTTCTATAGTATCTGCACTAATTTACATTCCCCCCAACAGGACATGAGGGTTCCCTTTTTCTTCACATCCTCATCAACACTTGCTATTTGTTGTCTTTTTAGTAACAGTCATTCCCATAGGTATGAGATAACATTTTGTAGTTTTGATTTGTATTTCCCTGATGATTAGTGATGTTGAGCATCCTTTCATGTGCCTATTGGCCACCTGTATGTCTTTTTAGGAAGAAGGTCTATTCAGATTCTCTGCCCATTTTTAATTAGACTAGTTTTTGTTTTGTTCTGTAATTGAGATGTATGAACTCTCTCTATATTTTGGATATTAACTTTTTGCCAGATGTAAGATTTGCAAATATCTTCTGCTCTTCAGTAGGTTTTTTTTCTCTTGCCGATGGTTTCCTTCACTGTGTAAAAAGTTTTGTTTCATTTAGTCCCATCTGTTTCTTTTTGCTTTTGTTTTCTTACCATTGGTGTCAGATCCACCCCCCCCACAAAAAAAAAAAAAAAAACATTGCTAAGACCAATGTTAAGGATCTTACCATCTACATTTTCTTCTAAGCGTTACATGTTTCAGGTCTTGCATTCAAGTTCCTTAATCCATTTTGATTTACTTTTTGTCCATGGTCTAAGAGAGTTGTCTAATTCCATTCTCTTGTATGTACCTATGAAGTTCTCTAAATACCATTAGTTGAAGAGACTCTCTTCTCCCCATTGTATATTCTTGCCTCCTTCACCATAAATCAGTACATTATATATGTGTGGATTTATTTCTGAGCTTTCTATTCTGTTCCATTTATCTATGTGTCTGTTTTTATGGCAATACCATATGTGGAATCTAAAAAAATTAAACAAACAAAACAAACCTAACTGAAAGGTATAGAGAACAGATTAGTGATTGCCAGAGAAAAGGGGTTTGGGAGGATATCCAAAATGGGTAAAGGGTATTAAGACAAACTTTTGAGTTAAAAATAATTAAATCATGGTAATATAATGTACAGCATGGGGAATGTAGTCAATAATATGATATTAACGTTTTTCTTCTTAAAGATTTATCATTCATTTTAGAGACAGAGAACACATGAATGGGGGAGGGTCAGAGGGAGAGAGAGAAACAGAGAAAATCCAGCAGACTCCCCACTAAGCACAAATCCTGTCACAGGGCTCAATCTCACAACCCTGAGATCATGACGCTGAGATTATGACCTGAACCAAAATCAAGAGTCCGATGCTTAACTGATTGAGCCACCCAGGTACCCCAATATTCTATTAACTTTCTAAGGTGACACACGGTAGCTAGACTAATTGTTGTGACCATTCCACAATGCATACAAATGTTGAATCACTATGCTGTACATCTTTTTTTTTTTTAATATTTATTTATTTATGATAGTCACAGAGAGAGTGAGAGAGAGGCAGAGACATAGGCAGAGGGAGAAGCAGGCTCCATGCACCGGGAGCCTGACGTGGGATTCGATCCCGGGTCTCCAGGATCGCGCCCTGGGGCAAAGGCAGGCGCCAAACCGCTGCGCCACCCAGGGATCCCTATGCTGTACATCTTAAACTAATATAACATTGCATGTCAATTACACATTAACACATTTTTAGAAAAATATAGCAACCAAATTTTTATTTATTTATTTTAAAAATTTTATGCATTTATTTGAGAGAGAGAGATAGTGAGCATGAACACAGGGAAGGGCAGAGGGAGAGGGTCAAGCAGACTCCCCATCAAGTATGGAATTGGACACCAGGCTCAATCCAAGGACCCTGAGATCATGACCTGAGCTGAAGTCAGATGCTTAAATGACGGAGCCACACAGGCATTCCACAACCAAATTTTTAAAATGCCCGCTTCATGAAGGATACAATATGCATTTCAAAAAGAAGGAAATATTTAAAATTTGTCCCAACATAAGCCCTGCTATGCCTCAAGGTTAGCAAAACTCTGAAATTCCAGTAGAGTCAGGATGCAGCCTTGCTAAGGTACTCTCCCTGCAAAAGTGGTTGCCATTCTGAAATTCAAGACTCTTCTGTGTAGTACGGTCCATTGAATCAGGGAAATAAATTCTTCTTCTTCTTCTTCTTCTTCTTCTTCTTCTTCTTCTTCTTCTTCTTCTTCTTCTTCTTCTTCTTCTCTTTCTTCTTCTTCTTTCTTCTTCTTCTTTCTTCTTCTCCTTCTCCCCTTCTCCTTCTTCTCCTTCTCCTCCTCCTCCTCCTCCTCCTCCTCCTGCTTCTCCTTCTCCTTCTTCTTCTTTCTTCTTCTTTCTAAGGCCAGTTTAGAGCTGGGAAAAACTGACCGAAAGGAACTATGAGTGGACACACTTTGCTACCAGTTTTGCGAGGTGCAGCTTTCTGAACTATAGATGTAACACTGCGCCTAATGACTCTAATCATCTTTACTCCAACTCATGATGCTTAGTCCTCCTCTCCTACTCACACTGACCATCTGCCCTGTCTGTATTAGCAGCATCTTCGTGGGATTTGCTAATGTTTCTGGAACTCAATTATTATGAATAACTACATAAGAATATTTTCTGCTTTCTTTTTTCATAAATTGATCATTATTATTTTCAGATATTTTGCTGCCTTTACTGGAGCAGGGCTCAAAAAAACAGCTGACTCTGAACTTGAGGTAGGAAACCAAAGGACTCATGATGTTACTTTGAGGGAAATTTCTTTCTAGTGTCACTTTTACCATTTACCTATTTATTATGTCTTCCTGTGGCAGCCGTGAACAGGCCCTGCTGTGACTGCCTGCTGTGCAGCTTAGATGACTGGCAGCACCAGCTGCTGCCCCTCTAGACCCACAGTGGCATTCACCCTAAGCCTGCATAGTCCCTGGGTTATTCCCAGCCAGTAATTTTGCACAGCTGCAGGACTAGAATTGACTCATTCTGATGGGTCAGGAGACTTGAATAATGGGTAACTTTGGCTCTGGTCTCTGTATTAGCCTAGCTGAAATTTTCAGAATTATGCTGAAATTTGAAACTCTTTCTATCCAATTCTCATACTTTCATCCTTTTCCATTACACATGTCAGACTGCTTTAGAGTCTGAAGGCTATCTTACCTACTCCTTCTTTACCCTTTATTCTCCACAGGAGTTTCCTGAAATAGAGCTCCCACAATCCTACCCCCTCATGGCATCTGTTTCTTAGAGGATCCAAACCTAAGCTCTGCTGCACACACCTGTAACAGTGGTAGTGCTATTAAAATTTATATCACTTGTGTAAAATCCACTCTTCTTTTGAAAGGTCAACCATTTAACATGGATGCCAAATAAAAATAAAGCTTTAAGCTATTATAATTTAATCATTTAAAACATTTCAGATGTTTTAAAAATAAAAATTACAAAACAGAGAACTTAGTAGGGAAGATAAAATATATTAGAAAAGAAAATAAAGCCAAAACACTAATATAACATTTTATTTATTTTCAACACTTTATCATGTTGTAAATAAGGAAAATGTTATAAAATTGCCATTAATTGGCTGACCCCTGAAATTTGTTATCTACATGCTTTCAAAACTATAGATTGGATAAAAATGGTCAACAATAAGATCAAATTGCCTCCTACACATATTGATTACCTGGGGAATGTGCAGCTACAAACAACACCATGTATTCTAGAGACAAATGCTTCCTACATAAACTGATGAAGGCAATATCATTTCTGCTTTCTTTCTAAGTCCAATTATACTTTCTCTAAGTTTCAAATATTCCACTTTATTAACCATTTTGTGTTCTGTTCTATAGGTAAGCCTTGCTGGAATCAGATTATTCCATAGTTCTATACTAAATAGAGTTGCTTTGTTTTCTTTAATTTCTCCTTTGGAAATTGCCAGCTTTTTGCTGTGTCCTCACATGGTGAAAGGATCAGAGATCTTTCTGTGACCTCCTTTATAAGGGTACTTAACTCATTCATGAGACTGTATCCTCATGACTTAATCACATCCCAAAGACCTCACTTTTTACTATCCTCACATAGGGCATTCAGTTTTCAACAAAATCAGTGGTGATGGGATACAAATGTTCAAGTTATAGGAATCACTCTTCAATATCCAACTCAACTATTTCCTCTTTTGTGAACATTTTGGTCAAATCTTCCAGGGGCCAGCAAGACATTTCTTCTTTGTATATTAAAACGTTCCTTTCACATTATTTTTCACAATACTCATTCATTTGCCTAGCTCTCTTACGATACTAGCATGTCTTCCAAAGTGCATATGATGACTCCCATGGTTTTGCCATTCTAGTGCCTATCTTAGTGCAGGACCAAGGGGATTTGTGAGAATGTATATTAAGTGAATAAACCTAAGAATATGTAAATGAAGACTGAGATGATTAAAACAATGAATGATTAACTAAATAATTGTCTGATTTTGAATATATTAATGTATCTGAATGTCAATAGAAATATTTTCATTTGGTTTGCTTAATATTTTTTTACATTTACATCTGCTTTAATATGTTGCTTTGGCCAATTTTATGCCCTCATATCCTGACTTAATATTAAAGTCTTAGAATTTCTAAAAAATTCTGAATGGCTTTAGTCATTGTCAAATTGTTTTCTAATTAAGAATGAGCATACAGAGGCAATAAGAACTCACCCAGGACTACGTAGTAGATGTAGTGTAAGTAGTAAACTGGACCAATGATGATTTCTCCTTGCTCTTTGCCAATATAATTCCTTGCATAAAATTTTATTGCAACACTCATATTTTCTTTTTTTTTTAATTAATTTTTATTGGTGTTCAATTTACCAACAAACAGAAAAACACCCAGTGCACATCCCGTCAAGTGTCCACCTCAGTGCCCGTCACCCATTCCCCTCCAACACCCGCCCTCCTCCCCTTCCACCACCCCTAGTTCGTTTCCCAGAGGTAGGAGTCTTTAAGTTCTGTCTCCCTTCCTGATATTTCCCAACATTTCTTTTCCCTTCCTTTATATTCCCTTTCACTATTATTTATATTCCCCAAATGAATGAGAACATACACTGTCCTTCTCCGATTGACTTATTTCACTCAGCATAATACCCTCCAGTTCCACCCACGTGGAAGCAAATGGTGGGTATTTGTCATTTCTAATGGCTGAGGAATATTCCATTGTATACATAGACCACATCTTCTTTATCCATCATCTTTTGATGGACACCGAGGCTCCTTCCACAGTTTGGCTATTGTGGCCATTGCTGATAGAAACATCGGGGTGCAGGTGTCCCGACGTTTCATTGCATCTGAATCTTTGGGGTAAATCCCCAGCAGTGCAATTGCTGGGTCGTAGGGCAGGTCTATTTTTAACTCTTTGAGGAACCTCCACACAGTTTTCCAGAGTGGCTGCACCAGTTCACATTCCCACCAACAGTGTAAGAGGGTTCCCTTTTCTCCACATCCTCTCCAACATTTGTGGTTTCCTGCCTTGTTAATTTTCCCCATTCTCACTGGTGTGAGGTGGGATCTCATTGTGGTTTTGATTTGTATTTCCCTGATGGCAAGTGATGCGGAGCATTTTCTCATGTGCATGTTGGCCATGTCCATGTCTTCCTCTGTGAGATTTCTCTTCATGTCTTTTGCCCATTTCATGATTGGATTGTTTGTTTCTTTGGTGTTGAGTTTAATAAGTTCTTTATAGATCTTGGAAACTAGCCCTTTATCTGATATGTCGTTTGCAAATATCTTCTCCCATTCTGTAGGTTGTCTTTGAGTTTTGTTGACTGTATCCTTTGCTGTGCAAAAGCTTCTTATCTTGATGAAGTCCCAATAGTTCATTTTTGCTTTTGTTTCTTTTGCCTTTGTGGATGTATCTTGCAAGAAGTTACTGTGGCCGAGTTCAAAAAGGGTGTTGCCTGTGTTCTCTTCTATGATTTTTGATGGACTCTTGTCTCACATTTAGATCTCTCATCCATTTTGAGTTTATCTTTGTGTATGGTGAAAGAGAACACTCATATTTTCTTAGAGAATTTCTGTAATCTGCCTAGATCACACAGATAATTGGTGGCAAAATAAAACTATTTATATTTTAAAATTAGTGTTTGAAATCAGAATCTGGTCTAAATGTCAAACCAATATCTCATATATTCCAGTGAATTGTATATGGTTGTGCTTAATAACTTATTTTAAACTCAAATCAAGAAAGCTCATCAAAACTTCATAATACAATATAATTACAATCTCATTTATTTAGGAAATTATAGTACTATTCTCTTTCTCTAACATTGTTTAACTGGTCATAGAAGCACTGGTAAGTCACACAATTTTTCTTATGAATATGCGTTTCTTTGGTCTATAAGGCTAAATATGTACATCTCTTCAGAGTAGAAGTAAAAAGAGAAGCCATAAGTTTGTTCCCCAAGTTAAATTTAAAGTTTCACCTACATAAACTCATGCCTCATTTTATGACTATAGTATAAATGTTAGGCACAGTATTAAATAACAAGCCTTCTTGTGTCAGTAATGTGTTTTAAATATCTTTTTTTTTTTAAATTTACTTAGCTAAAAATATCTGATGAATTTCATATATCTACAATTTATTTTCTAAATATATTTCAAAAACTAACTTGAGGTTGGCTTGAGTTGTATGTTCTGAATTTATTTCCCTGCTATGTATTTCACTTTATTGTTTAGCATATGATATTTAGAGAAAAACCTCCAATTTTGTTCTCCTGTATGGCTTTTATGCTCCAAATTACTTTTCATGGCATATAAAATGTCTTGTAACCTTTGCAAGTTTTGCCTGAGCCAAAAATTTATCATTATTCTCCCAGAGAGTATTTTATGCTTACCCTATCAGATTGTTTTAACTGTTGCTCTGTGCACTTTCTATCCTATTAAACATGAATCATGGTCTTCTCTACATAGTGATGACAAAATAATTTTAAACCCATATATTTAAAACATGTTTTGCCTATCATCTTGACCTTAAATGAATTCTAGAATGTTGAAAGCTGCTTTTGTGAAAATATTTGCACAAGCAACCTTGAAACAATATGAGAAACATTTATGAAACAAGAAAAAATAACCGTATTCCTATCACTCCAACAAGAAAAATGATTTTAATTTAGTCTATTCATTTCTAGTCTTTCTCCATATCCATAACTAAATTTTATATAATGATTAAACTATACTTATTTTGAAGAAGTAAAATAAAATATTTATTGTGAAATTATATTTTATGCAATTGTTGCATAAAATCTTTTCTGTATATTAGTTCAGTAGATTTTAATATAAAAGGAAAATATTTCTTACAAGCCCTGATCTGTGGAATGTCTATGAAAAGCAAAGTGAAATTGAAAACAATATGAAATAACATGAAAATGACAATATACTTTCCTGAGATAACTGTGGTCATGACCATTTGTGGATATAACACAATATTGCATGTTATCACCAAAAAATAGATACGTATAATAGCCAAAATCCATCCAGATCTATTTTAAGTTAATTTTTAAAGAATTGAAATTAAATAAAATAAAAATTCAATTTTCAGTCACACTGTTTATATTTCAAGTGCTCATAGTTTAATATGACTAGTGGCTTTCATGTTGGAGAGCCGAGATTATGTAACACTTCCATCGCTGTAAAAAATTCTACTGGATGGAGCTTTTGTTTAATAGAAATCTTGCATAAGCCCCTACCTCTTCTGATGGCAAATTAAGTCAGTAAGTCAATTTCCTTGAATATCGATATTCTGTACATAGCTCTTTTTAACCTTCTAGTTTCCCAATTGAGCCCACAGAAACATTTGCTTGAGTACATTGATCTCCCCACTATTTTAAGAACCAGTCATGTTTACTTCACCATCATTGTACACACATCACTTGCAGTATTTTCCTATTGCAGAATAACTTTTAACTTAATTCATAATTAGGAAAGTAAATTAACTAAACCAAAAACAACAATTCCTTTACCATGAGGCAAACCACCAAGAAGTTTTGAATTATTGAGAGATAGAAAATTATTTTTTTTTCCTATCTCCTGATTTCCAAAGGGGAAAATTCTTCCCTTAATTCACATGCCTTCATTCTTTTTACCCCTTTATCCACTACCTTTCTGAAGAAGAGAGTGATTTATGTATCGGTAAATTCGGGGAGGTAGGCATGACTCTCACCTGCCCTAATTCTTCATGGGAATCAGACATGGAATGGAGCAAGAGAACCAATATTTTCCATTTCCTGTTAAAGCCATCAATATTTTAGTTTGTACAAATCTTTTTCTCATTGGTTAGTTTCAGGCATGGAAACAACAGAATTAGCCAATCAATTATTGCCTACTGAATGTTATCTTTTCTTGGCCTATCCCTAAGAGTAATATTCCATATAATATCAAAGACTGAGGAACCTTTCAAAAATTACCCCGCTAGCTTTTTATAAAAAAGGTATTTTTATAAAAAATCACAAGCATATTAAACTATCCATGAGGAAATTCAAAGGATCCGGAATAGCTAAGTGCTTCTGAAAAAGTACAAAGCTGGAAATATTGCCTGGTACTGACACAGCTATAAAAATATCGTTCAGTGGAACAGAAGAGAGACAAAAAATGGTGCATAAATAAATGCATTAAATGATCTTTTGAAAAAGGTACTGAATTTATTCAATGATGAAATGATAGTCTCTTCGATAAATGACACAGGAAAATGATGGCTATCCATATGGAAAAACAAAACCACAAACCTTAGACCGGTGTTTCATAAAACTTCTTCATTTTCATTTTCCCCTCACAGTAATTTTTTTAAAATTTATTCTTTCCTAATCACTCCTAAAACTGTGAGAAATAAAGACTCTTTTTCTGACTCTGTAACTAAGTAGAAAGCTCAGAGTTTGCTAATATTATGCGATTTGGATGGATTCTATTCCCAAATAAGAATGCTATTTAGTTGCATTCTAAAGTCTCACCAAAAAGAAATCTGAATTTGATAGAGTCTTAAGCAGAAACTCTATCCAGAAATCTGTGTCTCAGGCCAAAGTCCCTCAGCCTTACAAGCTGTTTGCTTAAATTATTTTAAGTGTCTGAATCTAGAACACAAACCTTTGATCTCAGGCAATCAAATAAGGTTATTTAATGGAGACTTCTGGGGTTTTAGACTCAAAGCTGCTTGATGCAGCTGCTTGATATATACCTACTGAGAAGAAAATCACTAGCTGGTTATTGAGTGTGGAAAGAGATTGCTATCGAGGAAAGGCATACGATCCTGGGTAAGTAAATAAAAAGTTGAGTAGAGACAGAGTAGTTCAGCAGAGTTTATTAATAAATCAGAAATGCCATCACATATTCAAGGGTATTTCAAAGGAAGAATTAATTTCAGGAGCAGTTCACCACATATACAGTAGTCCCCATTATGCACAGGGGATATGTTCCAAGACCCTCAGTGCATACCTAAAGTCACAGAGAGTACCAAACCCTGAATATACTGTTTTTTTCCCCCTATACCTATGATAAGTTTTAATTTATAAACAAGGCACAGTAAGAGAACAATAACTAATAATAAAATAGAATAATAACAATATAGTGTAATAAAAGTTATGTGAATGTGGTTTCTCTCTCTCTCGAAATATCTTCTTGTACCGTGTTCATCCTTCTTGTGACAATCTGCGATGATAGAATGCCTACGTGATGAGATGAAGTGAGGTGAATGAGGTAGGTATTATATAGCATTGTGTTAGGCTACTAATGACCTTCTGACAATATGACAGAAGGAGGATCTTTTGCTCCCAGACATCAGCTGAATGTGTGTAACTGAAACCACACACACACACACACACACACACACACACACACACACAAATGGAATAAGGGAGGACTACTGTATAATATAGACTGACTCACTGCCTGTGTGGTCAATGAAAGAGCACTTTGATGGTCAGCCTACTCCCTTTGCTATAAGGTGTGAACCCTATGAATTTCTCTCAGCCAACCCGAACATGCTACTAGGTTGACTGATAGTAATTCATAAAATGAAAGTTGTGAATTCTGATGAACATAATTATAGATGATAATGAGACTAAATATACACAATGGGTAGAGCTGAAAGTCATGAGTGTACTTAAGAATTTATCTCCGGTCCAAGGAACATATTTGTTTTGGGTTTTTGTTGTTGTTGTTGTTGTTTTGATATTTTTTTCAGATTTTATTTTTTATTTATTTGACACAGAAAGAGAGAGAGAGAGCACGCACAAGCAGGAGTGGCAGGCACGGGGAGAGGGAGAAACAGGCTCCCAGTGGATCAGGGGGCCTGATGCAGGGCTTTATTCCAGAACTCTGGGATCATTACCTGGACCAAAAGCAGACCCTTAATCGAATGAGCCACCCAGGTGCCCCCCAAAGAACATAATTGGATATTGATATACCATTGGACTCCATCTAATGACTTTATGGTATGTTCAGGCAAATGGATCTAGATGGTGTGATGATAAAAGATTCACATAAAGGGTACTAAGTTAAAGAAGTCTCTAGGAAAGTTTAGAGAAAGAGTGAGGATACTTGTCGATTACATGCCCACCATAAAGACCCATTGCTGGTTTAGATGAGGACTGGAATGCTAATAACATGCTTCATTCAGATCTCTAAAATTAATGAAGTTGATTCATGAAATGACAAATGTGGGCTTGTTCAATGCTTGTATAGAGAGAGCAAACAACAAGCCTTTATCTTTTCACCAGATGAAGCCACTAATGTGCAAAGAACTGTACTCAATATACACAGAAGGAAAAATACTTGAAGATGGCCTTGGCAAAATTCTTTCAGGTAATGGTTAATAAGTAGGTGACCTAGGAAGTCTTTACCTAAGAATGTTTTAGCAGATCTCTTTAGATGGTTGTCTTTAAATTGCTTGTGGTAAATTAACTTGAATTTATTGGATGCAGCTAGCTGGAGAATGGAATTATACACATAGACTCTCTACCCACATGCCTAATGAAGTATAAAAACTAAGGAGGTCCAAATTAAATGATTTCCTCTTAGCTAATGAGATGCACACTTAGTCCTCTTACATTGATTGCTCCAAAATCAAAACATGTGCTAGTACAGAAAAAAAGATGCATTTCTTTTTCCTTCTTTTCTTTTTTTTTTTGAATCTACATCTTATTGTTTGTCTTCCAAAGATTAATGTTGCTATATTTACATTTGATTTTTGCTTATAACCTTTCTTAATAACGATTTAAGTTTGGTGTTGGGTTAAATATACGATTGTGTGAGCCTGCTTTTCAATAAATTCTTAGTGATATTATCTTTTGAACTTTTTAAAATATTTATTTACTTGTTTGAGAGAGAGAGAGAGAGAGAGAGAGAGCAAGGAGAGGGACAGAAAGAGAGGGAGAGAGAAAATCCTGAGGCAGACTCCTCATTTAGTGCAGAGCCTGATTTGGGGCTCTATTCCAGGACCCTGAGATCATGACTTGAGCGAAAATCAAGACTTGGCCACTTAACGGACTGAGCCATCCAGTTGCCCCCTTTTGAACTTCTTATTTAAAGCACCCAAAACTTACTTAAAAACAAGTATTTCAGATTTTTCTCCCACATTATTCAACATACAAATGGATTTAAGTCTGTGATCCATTTTGAGTTAGTTATTGTGAAAGATCTATTGTAAAAGATTATTGTGAGATCTATGTGTTTATATTTTCTTTCTTATTTTGCATACCGCTTGTTCAAGAATCATTTGTTGAAAAGAAGATCTTTTCTCCATTAAAATTGCCATTGTGTCTTAGTCAAGTTCAGGTAACTTATCTCATGAACATATTATGTGGACTTAAAAATAAAGAGCAGTTAGGTAAAGTTGATTGATGTTGTCATCCAAATATATTTAATATCTTGTTCTACTTCTTCTATCAATTCCCAGGGGATAGTTGTTGAAATTTCAAATACAATCTTGGATTTGTCTGTTTCTTGATTTAATTTTTCCTATATTTTTGAAGGCCTATCATTATCTGAATGCATTTTCATGATTGCTATACATATGTTTTTGATCAATTGGCCTTTATCACTAAGAAATATACACATCTTTAACTCTGGGACTTTGAATATTTTAATAAAGCCATGGCAGCTATCCTATGTTCATTCTCTGTATGGTACATTTGTTTTTCACCCTTTTGCTTTCAATTTTTATGTGTCTTTATGTTTAAAGAGAGTTATTTTTATAAGCAGTGTGCAATTGATATATTTTTAAAAATCAAGTTTAATGATATTTATCATTCATCTGTTTGCAGCTTGTCCCATCTTTTCTTTTTTGTCTACTATTCTTTCTTTCCTGATTCTTTATGGATTAATTGGTATTTTGAGTTTTTTAGCTACATAACTCTACGCACTTATTTGCCTTTTCTCTAGATACAATTGCATCTTTAAAGTATCTATTTATGCTAAAAAATATTATGTCACATAAATTAAACCACAATTAATGCATTCCAGCATTAATTACACTTACTCTCTTTTGGCATATTTGCTCTTGTTGGTATATATTTCATTCATATATACATATATATATATAATAGACCTTGTATATATACATTCATATACATAACAGACCCTGCAATATATATTATTATTATTTTAACTGAAAAGAAGCAACATTATTTAACAAAATTAAATATGATTTAAAAATATTTTATGTTTACCTACTTCTTTATTCTTTCTGGTGCTCTTAATTCTTTTCTGTAGATTCAGGCTTCTATTCTTGGTATAAATTTCCATTTATCTGAAGTGCTCCCTTTATTTTTTCTTGTAGTTTGATTTTTCTGACATCAATTTCATTCTGATTTTGTTTATCTAAACATGTTTTTATTTTATATTTTTAAAACATTTTTACTAACTATGGAATTCTAGTTTGCTGTTTTTAAATTTATTTCAGCACTTTAAAGATATGTTTTATCATCTTCTGGCTTTATTTTCTTAGGGGAATCAGCTGACATTTTTCATGTTCCCTACTACAAAATGTACGTCTTTTCTCATGCTGCTTTTAACTTTTGTTTTTAAATGTGTGTGTGTGTGTCTACCAGCTTTATTTTAATTAAAGTCAAACCTAAAAAGAAATGGAACAAATCGGAATTGCTTAGAAGTTAATAGCATAATTTGATCACTATGAGAGAGAGAGAGAAAATGTGTGTGTGTGTGTGTGTGTGTGTGTGTGTGTGTGTTGTGCGAGAGAGAGAGAGAGAGAGAGAGAGTTGAGAGCACTTGTATTATGGGAGTGGTTGATGAAAAGGAGAAATAACAGTAACCATCTTGAAGATGTAGACTTGACTGATTTATATAGGAATTAATACAACACGTAACTTAGAATATAACTTAGTAATGCAACAGAACTCCGTATTCAATCTATTTTAAGAGCTTGATTTGAGTATTTCCACCTTGCATAACTGCATTTTCAGTAGACTTAGCCATTACATTTAAAATTCTTTTTTTAATAGAAATGTTACTGACATAAACTTAATATCAACAAATTGCTGAAATTGTTTCTCATACTGAACGAGTGTTGGAGAAAGCAAATGTGAAAGGTTTTGGTGTCAGTTACAACAGGTAATTTGATGTCAAATTCAGAGTGCAAAACATTTTTACACACTACTCAAGAAATCCCACAAAGAAAATAACAAATGAACGTAAGTTTTATCTTGCCTAACTCCTACTATTTTATTTAGGCTTAATTTTAGAAAACTTATTTTTTCCAAGATTGGAAGCTGTTTTTTCTAAATATATATGTGAATTTTACAGTTAGAATACAATAAGGTTTCAACACAAGTATTCTAAAACATGATTGATGTTAACTATAATTATTACAGTTCTGTGTGTTAATTAAAAATAAATAGTAAATAGGTCATGTAAAAATAATGTGCATTATCTTTAAAATAAAAATTGCATTTGTTATCTCTTTTGTTCATTTATTTAAAAGTATTCTCATTTAAGAAATGAATTTAGGGAAAAAAAAAAAAAAAAGAAATGAATTTAGGGGAGCCTGGGTGGCTCAGTGATTGAGGGTCTGTCTTTGGCTCAGGGCCTGATCCCAGGGTCCTGGTATTGAGTCCTGCATGGGGCTCCTTGTGGGGATCCTGCTTCTCCCTCTGCCGATGTCTCTGCCTCTCTCTCTGTCACTCATGAAAAAATAAATAAAATATTTTTAAAAATAAAATAATTTAAAAACTAAGTTATTAATATCTATAATTAACATTAAAGGCAACAGACTTTTACGGTAAGATGTATCATTGTTATTAATTAATTCATCTCTATCCCTAAATATACTCTATCTTGAATCTATAATCTTTTTTTTTTTTAAGATTTTATTTATTTATTCATGAGAAACACACAGAGAGAGAGAGAGAGAGGCAGAGACATAGGCAGAGAGAGAGAGAAACAGGCTCCATGCAGGGAGCCCAGTGTGGGACTAGATCCCGGAATTCCAGGATCACGCCCTGGCCTGAAGGCAGGCGCTCAACCACTGAGCCACCCAGGCATCCCTTGAATCTATAATCTTAACTTTAAAAGTATAATATCTTGCTTTTAAAATACTGAAGATATCTTTACTTCATCTTGTTTTCTCTTAATCCACTTAAATCTAAAATTTCCTCTGTTATATATGTATAATTCCTTGTTGTTTATTTGATGGAGGCTTTGAGTCAACAGAAAATCCTTTTGAGTGTATTATTGAAATTTCTTCCTGATTTGGGAAACTGTAGGTGGAATAGTGACTGTCAGATCAATGATGTACCGTCATTTGTCAGAGCATTTAACAAATAATTATTGCATAACCACTATGAACTGGACTTCGTAGTTGTCATTTAAGAAGTTACCTTTACCACTATATTCATTCTTTCATTCAACAAATTTCAAGAACCCTCTATGTGAGGAACTGCCTTAAGGACTGGGTTTATCAGTACAGGAGTGAACAAGCTAGACAACTTCTGTCTTCATGGAGCAAATTCGAGTAACATAGATAGGTAGATATATAGATAGATTGGATAAATAGATAGATAGATTGATAAACTAGACAGGTAAAAATAGAGAAGATCTATGAATAAAAATTAAGCAGGCCAAGGATTGGAAAGGGACCATGTATTTACTTAGATGGGGACATCAGGAAAGGTTTTTCAAAGGAGCTTCAGACATTTGGATATTTGGACTAAAAACTGTAAAGAGAAGCATAGAACTCTTTGAGGAAGAGCATGGAGATAAATAGACCAAAAAGCATAGAGGTCTGAGATGGGTGTGAGTAGACTGCATAGAGGGACTAGAAACTTGTAGAGAAAGTAGAAAGTGGTATCCAACATCATGTAATCTCATTCTTTGTCCTCAACTCAATCTCCAAAATCCCAACAGAATTTTTCTCCTTAAAGCTATAAAACCCCTAGAATTCTGTCCTCAGTGACTGTTTTCTTTATTTAAGTGGGGCTACTTCCAATGTGTTCTCACATGTGTGGAGAGAATTATCAACCATAGAAAGTGAGAGTGTTGGCTAGTAGCTTTGATTTAGCCGAACTAGGCTCTACCTTGTCGAATACCAGCTTTATTCCTGTTCAACCTCATGTACTTTAGCTAGAAGAATGTAAACATTCTATAACTTCTGCTTCATTATCATTTATTTTGCTGTTAATATTCTTGAAGTTTACTAATTATATTGACTTAAGATATTCTATTGCTAATAATCTAATAGAATATCTCCACATATACACAGCCACATAATTATACCTGTATAATTCATGTAGATTTCTAGAACAATGCTATAATCCAGGTGTTGATTTAGGCTAGTCTTTTAAAAGAGATCAGTTTAAGGTTCAAGGTGATCAGAAAGGAAGAATACAGGAGTTTAATTTGGGGGACTGAGAATAGTATTTATATAAGTATGCGGTAATTGAGATTACACAAAAACTAGTACAAATATTATTTATAATGCCAGAAAAGGGCCATTCTTCCCATGGCCTTCCTGATTTAGGACAAACAAAAGTCATCAGCTGGTTTTATCAAGTAAGACAGAATTTTACATGCCCTAGCATTGAAGCAGGGAGCTAGGGACTCATGGGAGCTCCTGCGGCCCTGTCACTTTTATTTCATTCCTTTCAACACATATTTATTGATCTCCCATTCTGTGCTGAAGAACTTGAGTCAGTCAACATATTCAAGTTTCAGGTTAGCATGTATTAAGTCTTCTTACTAGTTCTCTGTAGTCAGTATTCCTATTAGCTAACCAGGGTTTTTTATAAATTTTTATTTTATTATTATTATTTTTTAATTTTCTGTGGAGAATGATGGAATATTAGCTAGATATTTCTTTCATTTTCCCCAGGGTATCTAAGTTCCAAAGTTTTACATTAACTATTTTAACATGGGATGGTATATTTTTAAGTGTACAGCTAAAGGCTTCATCATTAAATTTAAATGGTTGCAAAAATGTATGACTTTACTATTAATATTGACACAAAAATCCTGTATCTCATTATTTTATATGTGTTAATGAAATCTAAAGATCACAATGATTTCCATAATTATATATATATTTTTCTAAAAATTGTATTTGTTTATTCATGAGAGACACAAAGAGAGAGGCAGAGACATAGGCAGAGGGAGAAGGCTCGATCTCAGGACCCTGTAATCACAACCTTAGCTAAAGACAGATGCTCAACCATTGAGCCACCTAGGTGCCCCCATAATTATATCTTTTTTAAAAGTTTGAACAACTGATACCCTCTATAACAGTTGTAGATTTTCTTTTCTTCTTCTGAATTTATAATGTCTTTTTTACTTTCCCCAAATACTAATGCAAAAACATATTTTAGTTGAAATTTAAATATTTCAGTAAATTTAAAAAATTAATTTAAATTCCAGTTAGTTAACATACATTGTGATATTAGTTTCAGGTATTAATATAGTGATTCAAACTTCCATACAACACCAATGCTCATCAAAACAAATGCCCGGGATCCCTGGGTGGCGCAGCGGTTTGGCGCCTGCCTTTGGCCCAGGGCACGATCCTGGAGACTCGGGATCGAATCCCACGTCGGGCTCCCGGTGCATGGAGCCTGCTTCTCCCTCTGGCTGTGTCTCTGCCTCTCTCTGTCTCTCTCACTGTGTGCCTATCATAAATAAATAAAATAAAAATTAAAAAAAAATAAATAAAAAAAACAAATGCCCTCCTTAATCCCCATCACCTATTTCACCCATTCCTCCCCATTAACTCCCCACCCATATCCCCTTTGGTAACCATCAGTTTGTTCTCTATAGTTAAGAGTGTGTTTCTTGGTTTGCCTGTCTCTCTCCCTTTTTCTTCCTTTTTCTCATTTTTTGTTTAAGTTTTTATTTAAATTCTAAAATAAAATTATAGTGTAATTATGGTAATACTGGTTTCAGGAGCAGAATTTAGTGATTCATCACTTACATACAACACCCAGTGCTCATCACCAGTGCCTTCCTTTATACCCATCACTCATGTAGCCCATCCCCTGTCCAGCTCCCTTCCAGCAAGCCTCAGTTTGTTCTCTATTGTTAAGAGTCTTTTATGGTTTGCCTACTTTTCTTTATTTTCCTTCCCTTATGTTCATCTGTTTTGTTTCTTAAAGTCTGCATGAATGATATATTTGTCTTTTTCTGAGCAACTTATTTAACATAGCATAATTCGTTTTCAAAATTCCAATGACCAGATTGTTTTATGTGTAGCATTCTCTTAGATAGTTACCTTACAAGATAATATTAATATATAGGTGATAACTAATATTATATTACAGAAGTTATAAAGTGTATTAAATTTAAAATGGTAACTAAATTATAATTATAACTTTTAAAATTTCTCTTAGAGTTACCTTTTCTAGATAGCTAAATATAAATATATAGGAAAATAAAATTAGACAATGAATTGACCATATCAAATTGAAAGAAAATATTTTAGCATTTTGTTGTGGGCTGTGAAAAAGCCGTTAATTTATAGCTAATTTAAAATGACCTAGGACTTAAGAAAAATGTGTTATAAAGGAAAAATAGATAGCTATATGGACATGTGATAATTATTATATATGAAAGAGTGATTTCATTCTTGAAAACTAAGTTCTGAGTTACATATTTGACAAAACTTAATAACACATCAATATCTGAAAGTGACCAATTAATGCTAATTAAATGAGGTTGCTTTCTTAAATTTTAAACTATTGTATCTTGAGTTGAATTTGATAACACTTGTACTACCCATATACATAAAAGATATTCTATTCTTGAAAGTGTAACTTAAATGGCATTATGAAAATTACCAACAAAAATAAAGAGAAATATTGGGTTACTGGTAAATGAAGGAATTGCAAACTTTGAACTAACAGTATTTTAAAATGCATTGTTTATAGAGAAATCACCAAGTTAAGTTAAGCTAAACCTAATAACCACATGGTAAGAATGGATAAATGTTCCTGGAAGTAGCTGATACATGACAGGGAATAACATGCTTATTTCAAAGTTAAAAATGATATATTTGAGATAGTCAATAATGTTAAAGAAACATTCAATATGTTATGATCTATCTACATAGAGGTTTAAAAAGTCCCACTAAAGCCAAAATGGAGCCCAGGCATCTATTTCTTTTCTTTTATTGCAAACATGGAATATTTTTACTGTATTAAAGTTAGTAAATACAAGAGTACCATTTAACATCTTGTAACAATACATGGGCACTCTAATACCATCTGTGGTAAAGGGAAAATTTTTTTTAAAATATAAGATATTTTTTTTTATACTTCAAAAATTAAGCAGTTCCTTGCTTAATTTGAGCTTGAACTCACAAGAGTTGAGTGTTGTACCTACTGAGCCAGCCAGGCCCGCCTTAATGTAAGTAAGCATGGCCGGGAAAATAAGTAAAATGATGATATATTCCTTAGTTGTTTTGATAACAAAATAATTGATGTTAAACGGAATTTTAAAAACAATCTTATTAAAACTTTTGAGAATTATCTAATATAAGTCCTCCCATATAAAACCATATAGAGGCCACCTTTTCCCCCAGGTGTTACCAAGATGATTTTCAGCCAATCTGCTACTGTCTTTATTGACAAGCTGGTGTCAAATAAGCATAAACACTTGAGTTGCCAAAGTCCACCACAGATAAAATTTTGTTGTCCTCTAAACTTTATCAATGTACTCAACCGTGAGTCAACTTATTTTTTATTTAATCAGATGTGGGCCAAAATCACTTCTATAGTTCTAGTAAACAGATTTGCCGAGCCTACTGTTTTAAAAAGTATTTTTGAACTTCTTGATTTGATTTCTTCCTTTTCACATTGAAGACCTAGGATAATTGTTTCCAGACTAATGTTAATCCAACTCGTTGGTTACAGAAATCAAATCACGATTTTAAACTGCTTTGAAAATTATGCACTCACACGAACTGTAATGCTAATGTGGTTTTCTGAGAATTATCGAATACAATAAGTGGTGTGATACAATCTTGTGAAGTTTAATTCAGTTGCTCAGTGAAATAGTATAGATCGAGTTATCCATCCTTGACCTGCTGTTTTAATTGCAGTTACTTTTTTAGAGTTGACTCAATTTTAATACATATAATGTGGGACAGTTCTCATTCCTTTTATTGCTGATAAGGATATTGGTGATGATATGCACAGCTTATGTCCATTAGAACTAGAAACCAATAAAACAATGTGGTGAAAGATAAAGCACAATTTCTGGGTCCTTTTTTTGCTAGCCACTGTTAAAGGAAGAATATTTGTTTTTCCATAGAGCAGGATTAGTTGACTTAGATGCTACCTGAGACTATGGTGGCTGAGGTTGGGCCACAGGCTGTGGCTAACATTGGGCTGCAGATCTGGCCTTTGCTTTTTTTTTTTTTTTTTCTTTTCTCTGTGTACTTCACCTCTGTCTCCTTTTTCTTTCTTCATTTATCCTGATGATGCTTTAGTCCTATAGGTAATGCTTTTAGATACATTGGCACTCAGAACTGTGGAACTCGCTGACCCTATCAGAGCTCATTATGTAATACATTTAAAAAGTCAGGGAACTAAACTTAATAGTTAGTGTGAGCATTCAACACTTTCACCAGGGCTGGAAATGAGCATAATATCATGTTGTTTCAAGGAAGCAGCAGTTTATAAAGTATTGTGTATTTTTTATGTGGATTTACTTTCAGTCCTTATATGAGTTAATACACATCTAGTCTCCTTAAGAAGGGTGGGTGGATAAGATGTGCTAGCCTTGTATGCTACATACCCCTTTGGAGAAATCTCTTTCAAAATAAAGTGGATTTACTTCACATAACTCAACAAAACTTTACCAATGTATCTTTTGTACAAGACTGTCTCACACCATTTCTCTATTTTTCATCTCTCATACTATTAAATGTACTTTCATTCTTAGAACAAACTTTGATGGATTTTACAATTACACAGTGCATTCATTCTAAACCTACTTCTTCCTAGATTCTTTTCCTTTTCTTGGCCAATTCCTGGGAAAGATAATGAATTTTATGTTATTATCTTTACTTCTATACTTTAAATCCAGTTTCAAGCCAATTGCCTTGAAGACAATTCTAGCTTAGTATCAAGGCATTATGTAAAACTCAACATATGCCAGATCATCAATTTTATTTTTAAGTTGTCAAAATGTCCTATCTGAAACTTCAGAACCACTTTGAATAAGAGAACAATCTGGTCACATCCTCTGCTATCCCACTCAGATCAGGAACTTGACTCATGAATCTCTCATGTTACCTGGTCTAGTTCCACAGCAGTCCTGAGAGAGGAGTGTTTCCTTCCAAATTTTCACTCAAGGATGTCATTGCTACCATTTAACCCTGACTTCCATCATTTGATGTGCAATATCATGGTAATCACCTTCTAGAAAGCCCACATGACCCTGGGTCCTCTCTTTTTTCTCAAACACTGTGCAATATTTTATCCAACTTCCTAATGCACTAACTTTTATATTTGAATCTTGCTTATCACCATTTACACTGGAGTTTTTATTTTGAGAAATGAGTATATCATGCCTAGTGGTCTTATAACAGTAAAAAGGCAAGGTTAAATGGAACTTGTGTGTCTATTATCTTCATTCATATATTCTCAGGGTCTAAGATAGGAAATAAAAAGAAATACTTATTATGTTTAAGTATGTTTAAGTACATACTGTGTGTTAAGAAATATGCCAGATGTCTGGTGACTATATCCTTTCTTCAAGTTGACATTGACTAGAGAAAATATTTACATGTGTGGGTATCTTATTTGGTGGTACTTCTAAAGGATAAAGTGAAATCCACAGTTCGCCTAGAGATAAGGTTGTTGGTGATGATTTAACGTTGTCCAATTTTATTTATGCTACTTTAAGTATTGTCCCTAGTGTAATTTGTGATGAGACTCTAGAGAAAAAGTAATGGGTCTACTTGTTTTCACATGGCTGGATTATATAAATGTATGATGTATATAATATACAATCAAGCTCATACATTAAATTAAAGTAGAAATCATACTATAAGAATAACAATAATTAAAAGCTCAGATGGCTGTAGTAGGCACTGTTCTAAGTTGTTTATGTATTAGCTGATTTAATTTTTACAATAATCTTTTTAAAAGATTTTATTTATTTATTCATGAGAGACACAGAAAGAGAGGCAGAGACACAGACAGAGGGAGAAGCAGGCTCCCTGCGAGGAGCCTGATGTGGGACTTGATCCCAGGACCCCGGGATCACATCCTGACTCAAAGGCAGATGCTCAACCACTGAGCCACCCAGGCATCCCTACAATAATCTTCTAAAGTGAATAACATTTCCAACATTTTTGAGATCAGAAAACTGAATTATAGGAAGGTTAAGTAATTTGCCCAGGGTCATACAGCAAGAAGCTGGTAGAACCATGATTTTACCATTAGCCAGCTGGCAGCAAATCCTCTACTCTCAATTTACTTGCTGTACTACCAGAGGGATGGGTGGGAGGAATAAAGGGATAATGCTCATCTAGTCTTTTACCAGAGATAGTGCAGGATTATGGTACTTTATACTCATGATGTGCTCTATAGAAACATCAGCCAATTGCCTGAGGATAACCTCCTATGGGATTATGGAGTAACCACAGGAAAAAAATTAGCCATTCAGTTTTCAATTTCAAATGAAGAAAATTCAGACTAATGAGTGTTTCCAGAAGAAAAATAACCAATACAGAGGATGTTCAAACTATACACAAGGGATATTCACTGTTAGGTTTCAAGTATTATCTGCTGTTATTATGTGGTACCTATGAGATTTGCTATGGGTCACCTGGAGACTAAAAAGGAGTGATTGCTTAGCTTTGCAATATGTATAAATGAGATGAGGATTTTGGCTGTATGGATTGAAACATTTTAACACTTTAAGCAATAATTATTTATTCTATTTCTCCATTTGAGCCCTTCAAGAAATATTCAAAATAAGGATAATTTAAGAACCAGAGGGGTAACGTAAATGTATGCCAATAATTAATACCTGGGACACAAACATCTTTTTGCTGTTGTTGTTGCATCTAAGGTCAAGATGACAAATGTGAATAATGAGACAATACAATGTTTTGATTTTTTTCTGTGTTGTTTTCTATTCATTAGCTCAAACTTTATTCATTTTACAAATAAATATTCATTAAATATTTTAAGTGTAAAGTATTTTGTTGGAAATTGTTACTAAATTGGATCTTACTATATAGATTAAAATTCATATGTTGAAGTTCTAATCCCCAATATGATGTTTTTGGAGGTTTGGCTTTTGGAAGGTAATCAAATAATGAGAGTGAAGCCATCATGAATGGGATTGGTGAATTTATAAGAAGAGAGACAAGTGAGATGATCACTTCCACTTGGCCATGTAAGGATATAGCAAGAAGGCAACCACCTGCAATCCAGCAAGAGGGCTCTTACCAGACACTCTGGAGTGCTGACAACTTGATCATGGACCAGCCAAGCTCCAGAACTGTGGGAAATAAATGTTTGTTGTTTTAAGTAGAGATTCCTTTACTAACTTATTTTAATTTAGTAATTTCAGAGATGCTTAAAAGAGCTAATAATTGAAGTTGTACTTCAGCATAGGGTTCATTAACTCAAACAAGAAGCGATAAAGGCAAATGTACTTCCTGTATCTGTTTTTTATCACTAAAACAGTTCAATCTGATTCTTAATTTTTGGAGGTAATGCTTAATGCAGTACATTATTTCTGATAAAAGTTCATTGATTTTTATGATGAAATCATAGCAATTAGACATATCGGATGAGGATCTGCAAGACTGGATAAGACGAAGGTAAATTAAGAAAAGGACACAAAGAGAAAGAAGAATGATTCTAAAAAGAGCAAAACAAGTTTAAAGCATTATAGAAAATTACAAAATGGAACAAAGAAACAAAAGTAAATGTGAACAAGGAAGAAAAAGAAAATTGAATAGAAGCAACGACAAAAGAGACAAGGAAATTAGCTTGTGGAATTTTTTTTCTTTCAACTCTCAAGATTCAGGTTTTTAAAAAGTAAGCTCTAATTACCTATCTTTAACAGTTTCAGAACCTTCACTCTTCATTTTACCTAGGATTAAACACACACAACACACAGACAGTAGAACAGAATGCTATGTAGCACAGAGGATTCATTAGGATTTATTTATGGGCAGAAATACTTAAGAAACCTCATTCATGTAGCAAAATTAATTTTTAGACAAAATAATGAACATCTAATTTTATTTACTTTTGACCTTGAATACTCCATTAATGTGGGATTTAAATACCAAATATTTTAAATTCTCTCTCTTTCTAGAGAATTTCTCTTGAGTATGAATTAATTTTATGGCAAATGAATTACAATTATTTGTTCTTGTCAATCTTTAAATATATAAATTTTTACATTCATCCAAGAATTGCTTCCACTGTAAAATAAGGGTGAAAAATGATATGCACAAAGAAAATTCTAAAACCTGCACAATACTTTATTATTATTTAGCATAAATATGCATTCATTTTTAAAGCGGGATATCTGATATTTCCAAAGGAATAGAAAAGACAATATTTACAGCTCAACAAGCCAAGAGCAGTTCCTTTTTTGATCAGCAAGTATGAAAAACCTCATAATTTATGATTCATAGGACATTTAGTAGAATTCCCAGAAGTATTCTGCTTCTGTATTGGGGAAATTCTAATCCCAGATTAACCACTTCTCTGTATTCTAATAACAAAAGTTAAAGAAAATATCCAAAAGAATTTTAAATGGGTCTGCAAATGAAGCTTACTAATATTTTTTTAGGATACAAAAATGTCCAGTGCCCATTAGGGAGTAATTGAAAATAGCTGGTATCCTAGTAAAAAATTTCAGTTATACAAAAAAAGCAGAAAAACTTGACCCACTATTAATCAATTGAAACCAACCCAGAAATAATAGGGGTCATAGAAATAGTGTATAGAAGCATTAAAAGGATTATTACAACTGTATTTCATATGCTTAAGAAACTAAATACATAGTAAGTAGAGAAATGGAAGATATAAAAAGAATCTAAATAGAACTATTTCAAATTAAAACTGTAATGTCTGAATATACATGGGATTGAGTTAATAGCAAATTCGAAATTGCTAAAGAATAGTTGAGTAAATTTGTGAATACGAGCCTGAAACATACGCTAGCAAGAGAAACTTGCAAAATAAACAAACAGAAGGATGGGGGGAAATGAGTAGAGCATTCATGAGCTCTGGGAAAGTTTCAAGTGTCCTAATGTATTTGTAGTTGGAGAATTAAAAAGAGAAGGAAGAAAAGAAGCAATAGAAAGCATACTTGAGGGGCACCTGGGTAGTTCAGTGGTTGAGCATTTGGGTGGGTGGGCAGGATACAATTGAACTCACAATACTCTCCCATCTTGGCAAACCTGACGGCATCTGCAAATAGCACCCTGGAGTGTTAACATTTTCTCCAATCCGCAAACCTTGGCCTTTATTCCCCAAGCAATAGTAACAGAATTAGCAGCAAAATAACGAGCTGTTAGAGTAGTAAAGGTAACCTTTATAGATGGTCTCCTAAGCGTCCCATGTTTCACTTCCCATGTTTTTTTTTTTTTTTTAAGATTTTATTTACTGATTCATGAGAGACACTGAGAGAGAGGCAGAGACACAGGCAGAAGGAGAAGCATCGCCCAAGCTCTTGAACATTCTGCTATCTCCACCCATATCTGAGCAGGACCCTCTACTAAGATTCATCTGTATCTCAGTCTTTCCTTTCTGCACTTCTGTTTTCCTGCGTTCTCACACCCTTCCCTTCAAACATTTATTCAGTGCCAAAATATACCCAGAGGTGATTGTGAACATCCCTGAATGATTAATTACCAATATTGAGATGGGTGAGGGTAGCTTTCAACATTTTACCATTACCGTTGATTCATGGGATCAAATTTAGGAAGTTCTTTTCTATTAATTTGCTATCATTTTCTGCACTGAATGGAAAATTGAATTTCAATAGATACTGTCCATAATTATTGAGATAATCCTGTGCCCTCTTTATTCTGTCATTGGAATACATTGATTTGTTTCCATTTTTAAATGCAACACAGAGTCCTGAAATAAATCATTATTCCTCATATGCAAAACAAACAAACAAACAAACAAACAAAAACACCCTCACCCTTACTGAAAAACCCCACCTTACCCCTAGACCAGCCCATAAAAACCCAGCTGTAACCCACCTCAGGGTCCAAGTCCCTGCTCCACTGTGTCGGGTATACCAGGACTCAAGCTCGAGCTTGCTAATAAACCCTCGAGTGCTTGAAAAAAAAAAAAAAAAAAACAAAAAACTTTGGCTCAGGTTGTCATCTTGGCGTCCTGGGATCCAGTCCCACATCGGGCTTCCTGGAGGGAGCCTGCTTCTCCCTCTCCCTTTTTCTCTGCCTCTGTCTCTCTGTGCTTCTCATGAATAATAAATAAAATCTTAAAAAAGAAGAAATGGCTATTAATGTAAACTTCTGATATTTGTTTTTGTTTTTTTTTTTTAATTAATTTATTTATTTATTTATGATAGTCACAGAGAGAGAGAGAGAGGCAGAGACACAGGCGGAGGAAGAAGCAGGCTCCATGCACCGGGAGCCTGATGTGGGATTTGATCCCGGGTCTCCAGGATCGCGCCCTGGGCCAAAGGCAGGCGCCAAACCGCTGCGCCACCCAGGGATCCCAACTTCTGATATTTGAAAAATGTTTCCCTGATAATTCTGAAGTAATTATTTTTCAGATAGTAGTGACAATTATAAGTCCTAGTGCTGAAAGATTTATAAACATACAAATGGATTAGCAAAGCAAGTGACTTTAATTCCATTTATTCACTCCTTCAATTATTACTATTTGGCAATTATATGTCTTTTGCTTATGTGATTATAGTAGTGAAGAATAGGGAAATAAAGTTCTATTTTTATAAAAATTGTATTCCAATGAATGAGATAGAGAATAGAAAGAAAATAAATGATGATGATAGATAGATGATACATAGCAATAGATAGGTGTATGCGATAGAGTGAGTGCAGGTGTGGTTAGGGAAGGGGGAGCTAATATTTCAGGTAGCGCTGTCAAGCAAAAACCTCTTTAAGAACATGAATTATTAAAAAGTCATGGAGCAAGTCACTGAGAAATTCCCTCCTCCTTTTGAGAACATCCATACTATAGTATGGATCTTCACCTAAAATCTTGAGACTATATGTGTTCTTGAATTCAGAATTTTTAAAAACATTTCTTTTTTGGAAATAACAGGTTCAGTGTTGCTATAAGCAGTACTTAAGCTATAGGAGTACCTCATGCTAGTGAATTAAGTGAAATCTCTAAATAGCTTTATGTCAGCTCAGGTCAGATTTTAATGCCGTGTAATTTGGGTCAGGACAGGCTTTTCACCACAAATCATAGAAAAACTTGTATCTGTATGAGCTTACTGAATATAGCTGGAAACACCAGCCTTTCTATCTTTCTCAGCTAGTTGCTGATGAAGATATAATGTAGCACTGCCACTTTGGGACTGAAAAGAAAAGGATGTGTGTAAGTGATAGAGGAAAATAAAATATACAGTCAATTGATTCTACCTAGAACATAAAATAAGTATGATAGTTAACTGTTAAGGGTCTGAAACAGGAAACACTATGTTTTAAATTGGCTTCAACATTAATCAGTCATGAGACCTTGAACAATTGATCTAAATTATCTATAATTCAGTTTAAGTGCTTGAAATATGGGTATAATAATACCATTAAGAAAGGCTGTCAAAACTTGGAAAAAGATGAGGAACCTGGGTGGCTCAGTGGGTTAAACTGCTGCCCTTGGCTCAGGTCACAATCCCAGGGTCCTGGGAAGGAGTCCCACATCAGACTCCCTACTCAGTGAGGAGTCTGTTTCTCCCTCTTCTTCTCCCCTGTTGCCCACTTGAGTGCTCTCTTTCTCAAACAAATAAAGAAAATCTTAAAAAAACAAAAACAAACAAACAAAAAAACTTGGAATTAAAGTAAAAGGTAAGTGTCCGGACGCCTGGGTGGCTCAGCAGTTGAGTGTCTTCCTTCATCTCACGGCTGATCCCAGGGTCCCAGGATCGAGTCCCATATCAGGCTCCTGCATGGAGCTTGTTTGTCCTGTCTCTGCCTCTCTCTCTGCCTTTCTCTGTGTCTGTCATGAATAAGTAAACAAAAACTAAAACAAACAAACAAACAAACAAACGATTAAAAATAAATAAATAAAAGGTAAGTGGTTATATAGGACCACAGGCCTATCTAAGGACTAATTATTTAGGAAATGTACTTTGTTCATTCCCTGCTCACTATTATTAAAACTCCCAGAACTAGTGAAATTACATGTCACTTGTAGACTTTTACCTAGTAGATAGGAATGTTGTGCCCAAGATTACGAATCGGAGAAACCACCAAGGAGCTGACACCGATGCATACACATGAAGGTTTATTTACAAGCTTGAACTTGGGTCCAAATGTACCAGACACAGCAGAGCAGGGACTTGGGCCCTGAGGTGGGTTCCAGCTTAGTTTTATGGGCTGGTCTAGGGGACCTCCAGAAGGGGGGGAGGAATTTCTCAAGTTCTGTTTACATTCTGATATGGGGCTTTCAAGGGCTTTGAGCTCTGTTCTCATTCTGATATGGGGCTTCCTGCCACTGGCTTGGACTCTGTTCTCATTCTAATAGGGGCTTTCTAGGGTGTTAAGCTGTAAGCTGGTTTTTATTTTATTTTATTTTATTTTTCCTGTAACTGAAATAATGTAAATTTCAGCTCTTATTCACAGGGGCCTGGGATGGCTGTACTTGTGCTAGCGCTGAACTTAAAGTAGAATGGCCTTAATTTTCTCATCCTCCACATGTGAATTATTTCTGTCCAGTAAAAAAATATAACCTCAAAATTTATGGATCATTATCTTAATAAAATAATAATCACCATAATCAGTTTTATATCTAGTCTATCAATCTTATTCTAATATTTTGTTAAAATGACTATAAATGCCTAGATCTTCAAATGTATCTTGAACTTGCCTTGCCATATTAACCCAGTATAAATTCTAGGATGATTACAGTATGAATGAGTTGATTGAAATATTTTATACATAGAAAACTTATATTTGTATAAGAGTTCTATTTTTAACATTTTGAAAATTACAGTATTAGCAGTATTAACATTGTAAGGCTGGTTCAAGAATTAAATGATATAATCTAGGCAAATGACAAGTACTCTGTAACTTTATGTTAGTTTCTTTCATTATCTTTATTGTTTTATTTTCTTTAGAAATGCTCTCATGCATTTGGTGTAGAAAAATGTAATTGCTGCCCAGATGCATCTGTGAAGTATGTTATTGAAGGATATTACCATTCATAAAACCTCTATATCTCAGCACAAATGCTCCAAGTGCTCTATTTAGCCTTTGGGGTGGGGAGAAGTCATAGAAAAGGGTTGAGAAGAAAGGAATTTTCTTCAAAGAAAGGAACTCAGAAACTATGTTTAATTTTGTCCATTTAGAAATCTCATAGCTTCCACCGTGAAGAATGCTGTCAAATTTCATTAATTTCTAGGAAACATTTTTTAATCCTTTTTATATCCAGACAACTCAACTCTTAGAACAGGAAGCAGGAAAAAAACATTGATGTTTTACCATAGGCTCTTTCATCCATATAGTAACTCTCTATGAAAGCGAATATGGGATCCCTGGGTGGTGCAGCGGTTTAGCGCCTGCCTTTGGCCCAGGGCGCGATCCTGGAGACCCGGGATCAAACGGGTCACCAACGTCGGGCTCCCTGCATGGAGCCTGCTTCTGCCTATGTCTCTGCCTCTCTCTCTCTCTCTGTGTGACTATCATAAATAAATAAAAAAAATTAAAAAAAAAAAAAGAAAGTTAATATGGTCTCCATTCTAAGGGTGAAGATACTGAGGCTCAAAGAGTTTTAATTATTTTCTCAATATCATAAAACCCATTTGTTAAAGAACCTGAATGTTAATTATTTGCCAGTCTCCAAAGCATTTTTTCTTTCATTGATATTTTACAACGTTTAAGAATGCAGAGAAACACTCAAAGTCTTTCTTTATTTCTTTGGCTGTAATTGCTGCTTTTGAAAATTAGAGAATTATACTTGTACTGGTATGAAAATTTTCTTGCATCAAGGCAGGAGTTTTGTTTTTTTTTTTCTCCTTTGATATAGTATCATTTTTTTTCCCCATCAGATCAGCATTTCACACCTCATGCAGATAAGTGCTAACTACAATGTGCATGATCTATTTCATCTCCATGCACAACGCATTCTTTTTCTTTTTACTGATTTTGACTACTTTTAACTTAAAAATCCAGAAAAGGGGATCCCTGGGTGGCGCAGCGTTTTGGTGCCTGCCTTTGGCCCAGGGCGCGATCCTGGAGACCCGGGATCGAATCCCACATCAGGCTCCCAGTGCATGGAGCCTGCTTCTCCCTCTGCCTGTGTCTCTGCCTCTCTCTCTCTGTGACTATCATAAATAAATAAAAAAAAAATTAAAAAAAAAAATAAAAATCCAGAAAATGCCTGTAGATTGTTACATGGATAGTTTTGTGGCTTCCCTAGTTATCCTACTAAATATTAGGATTTCAGATTACATATATATATATTCCATAAATATTCCCACAGGAACTAATATTTGTTCTGAAATTGTTACTCTGGGAATTATGATTGCTATGTACTTGGAATGTTCTCATTAATTGAATGCATAAAACACCATAAACATTCAGGAATGCAAAATAACTAACAATTAAGTTAAAAACATTTTTTTTGAGCTCTTATTGAACTTGTATTCAAGTAAAATAGAAACTCTTAAGGCTTCAAAGCCCATGTCCCATTTACTCTGTTATCTCATTTCAGTCACTTTTGGTCATCTTGTGGATGTCTTTTTTAGGGCATCAAAGCAGCTCAAGGGTTGAAAAGTATCTAGCTTTGACAAAGAAGGTAGCCCTCAGAGGGAGACAGATTCCTGTCTTATGGATATTGCTTACCAGCTATCTGACTTTAGTTTTGTCATTGTTTGTTAAATTTTCTTATTTTACAAGTCAAAATTCCTTTTTCCAGAAAACAGATAACAATCCAGTGAGTAGTTGTGAGCATTAAAGTAAATTCTGCATATACGACACTTTAAGAACTCTCAAAACTGAATGAAAATTAATTCAATTAATAGCCATTTTATACACATTCAGTAATCTTTTTCTGATTCCTGTCAGTACTCATGGATAATATGAGCTGGGGCTGCTGGTTGTCAGATTAAAGCACATTTTCATTTCCGTCAGGTTTGTACTCAGAGAACACGTTTATGAATTGGGTAATTCAAACCCCAAATGGTAAATCATTTGATTTATAGAATGGCCGTACTTCATACAGCAACATTTCTATCTTTTCTTTTCTAGACAAGAGCACATGCAAGACACCTCCAGAGTACCACTCAATTCTTTTGTTTTCTAAGCCACGGTGTGACTGAAGACCTGAGTCAGTGGCTTTGTTATCATGAGATAATCCTGCAGTTGCATTTGAATTACTGCACACTATTGTAGTTAGTAATTGCCACTATGTAAATACAGATAATGCTTAGCTGCTTTTAAAGATAGCCTTGTATTTAAGCCTACCACAGCTCTGCAAATTAGCAATTCTCAAATGGGGGCCATAATCATAAACTCATAGTTTGCACATGCAATTTTAGAAAGCTTATTTTAAATTATCACTGCTTTGTTTTTGTTGTAGACTGCCAAATGAGTGAATGTTTTGGTTTTAGTCCTATTATTTAATTTTTAATTTCAAATAATGCTAGCATGGGAAATAAAACTTCCATGGGTTTATGATAAACCATAGCGCATAATACCTAAAACTCTGAGTTCACAGTTGGACTATTTGGCTCAAATCTCATATTTTCTTCATATTGGCGCTATGACCTTGGGCAAACTAACTAAACTTTCAGAGAGCCTCAACCTATAAAATGGGAATAATAAAACTAGCTACTTCATAAGTTAGGTTTTGTGAGTTAAAACATTGTAATTATATTGAACAATGCCTTAAAAGAATAAGTGCGTAATAAATATTATTTTATTAATCAAAAGAGGTTACAGATTTTTTAAAAAAATGAGATATACCGTAAAAGCCTAATAACGGAAGCTGATAATCTGGATTCTAGTCTTGACCTTGATTTTGTATAAGATACTCAGGTTTTTTGAACCTCTCTATACTTGTTGACTTTATTTTTTTCCTTTGTAGAGTGTAGTGTATTCTAAATAATTACCCCTAATCTAGTCCAGTTTTACTAATTATCTTTTATTAATATTATCATTTTGAGTATAGTTAACACAAAATGCTACATTAGTTTCAGGTATGCAACAGAATAGAGAACTCAGAAATAAATTCACAATTATATAGTCAATTAACCTATGGCAAAGAAATTAAGAACATACAATGGGAAAAAAGCAGTCTCTTCAATAAATGTTGCTGGAAAAGCTGGACAGCTACATACACAAAATAAAACTGGACCACTTTCTAATACCATACATAAAAATAAACTCAAAATGGATTAAAGACCTAAATGTGAGATCTGACACCATAAAAATCCTAGAAGAGTACACAGAAGTCGTTTCTTTGATATTGGCTGTAGTATTATTTTTCTCGATATGTCTCCTAAGGCAAGGGAAACAAAAGTGAAGATGGACTATTGGTACTACATCAAAATAAATAGCTTTTTTCACAGTGAAAGAAACCATCAACAAAACAAACAGGCAACCTACTGAATGGGAGAAGATATTTGGAAATGATGTATCCAATAAGGAGTTAATATTCAAAAGATATGAGGAACTTACATAATTCAACACCAAAAAACCCCAAATAAATCCAATTAAAAAATAGGCAGAGGACCTGAGTAGACTTTTTTTTCCAATGAAGACATATAAATGATCAACAGACAAGTGAAAAGATGCTCAATATATCACTAATTATCAGGGAAATACAAATCAAAACCACAATGAGATATCACCTGACACCTCTCACAATGGCTAAAATAAAAAATAAATACAATACAAGAAATAACAAGTATTAACAAGGATGTATAGTCAAGAGAACTCTTGTAAACTTTTGGTGAAAATGCAAATTGATATAGCCACTGTGGAAAACAATATGGAGGTTCCTCAAAAATTAAAACAAGAATACAATACGATCCAATAATTCCACTAATGATATTTTCCCAAAGAAAATGAAAATACTAATTCAAAAAGATATACACACCCCATGTTTATTGCCAGATTAGTTATAATAATCAAGATATTAAAACAACCTAAGTGCCCATCAATAGGCAGATGGATGAGGAAGGTGTAGTGTAAATACAGAATGAAATATTACACAGTCATAAAAAAGATGAAATTGTGCCATTTGTGACAATTGGAAAGTAATAAGCTGAGAGAAATAACTCAGACTGAGAAAGACCAAAAACATAAGGCTTCACTCATAAGTGGAATTTAATAATATTTATACTCATTGACTTTAAAAGCATGTTAAGGGCAGCCCGGGTGACCTAGCAGTTTAGCGCCGCCTTCAGCCCAGGGCTTAATCCTGGAGACCCGGGATCGTGTCCCACATCGGTCTCCCCACATGGAGCCTGCTTCTCCCACTGCCTGTGTCTCTGCCTCTCTCTCTCTCTCTGTCTCTCATAAATAAATAAAATCTTTAAAAAAAAGCATGTTAATATGTACCCTACTTATCTCATGAGTTGGTTAAGATAGAGTAATATAACAAACATGAAACCTGTTAAAATTCTGAAAGTGTTATCTTCTATAATATTAAACAAGTGAAATAACGGAACTATCTTCAATGGTATATTTAAAAAATATATTTGAATGTATTTTCTAGAATAAAAAGTAAAATCATACTCAGGGAAATTTAAATAATAATGTTCTCCAACTTTAGTTGTACATATAGTATATTCCAGACATTATACTATATACTTAACAATGTATTTTTCTCATTTAATCTATAACGTCAAGATACAATGTTGATGTTATAATATTGATAATGTAGAGTTTTTCTCATTTAATTTATAACATTATTGGTCTGCTATTTACATTTTACCAATGAGGAAACTGGGGCCTAGAAGATTTAAGTAATTACCAAGCTGGTAATGGATGAAATCTGAAATTCCAATTCAGTTGTGTTTTATGCCAGGGCTTAAGCTTTTACCACAGTGGTGTGCTGTTTCTCCACTCTAGCTATACACTTCCTGCAGTGTTCTTCATTAAACTAGAGAAATATTCACAGAAACATAACAAAAACTGTATTGTTTTTCACATCATCCCCTGAAATGACAACAGCTGCTTTAAAGACTACCTGACAGTGGGTCAGGATGAGAATCTTTAGTCTTAAGAGGAACAAACACACCAGAAGTGTATCGGAATGGGGAAAACTAGTCTTATAAACATATGACTTGAATTTCTTAGTGGGGAGTTAAACAATAGGAGACAGAAAGCAGATGTAAATACCTGATTGAAAGCTATAGGAGCACAGTCATGTTAGGAAATACTGGTCCAAGACTCGGGAAGTGAAAGGTGCCTGACTCAAATGGGAATAGTAGAAAAAATAAATGAATGGTGTGTGAGAAGACGACTAGTGAGTGTTTGTTATTCAACACAGAATCAGAAGCTCTGTGGATAATGAGTTTACCGAGCACGTTTCAAAGTTCCTGCAGACTTATTTTGTGATTCATCTATTTTAAGCTCTGTGAGAGACAAAGTAAAGCCTTGGTCCTTTTTACAATTATAATCCACTATTAACATTTTCTTATATTATTGTTAGAATTCATTTTGTTGTAAGTACAGTTCATTACCAATGTTAATACTGCAAAATGTGGAGTATTAACTCCACTCACTGTGCCAGTGATAGAGAGTAAAGGAGGGGACAGTTAATCCTTTTAAACACCTAATATCTGATAACCACTGGGAATATGGTAGTGAAGTGAATTTTCAGGGCACTTTCTTTAAGGAGGTTGTGTTTTAAGAGTAGGAATACTTAAAAATACTTAAATCGTAAATAAGTAAATGAAATAGGTTTAAGTGTTGATAAGATGATATAATAGGGAATGATTTGGTGTTTCCATTTGGGCAGAGAAATAAGGAAATAAACTTGGTGAATATTTGTAGGAAAATAGGATAATCAGATGGAATAACATATTGAAAGGCCAAACTGAGAATGAGATTGACTACTACTACAGACCGAATATTGTGCTACCTCCCCCCAAATTCTTAAATTAAATCCTAATCCCCAAAATGATGATATTAGGAAATGGGGCCTGTTGGAGGTGATTTATTCATGAAGATAGAGCACTCTGGAATGGGATTAGTGCCCTCATGAGAAAGACTTTTTAGAGCTCCCATTCTCCTACAGCCATGTGGGGACATGGTAGGAAGACAGCCATCTCTGACCTGGGAAGCAGGCAGGCTTTTTACCAGGCACAGAATCTGCTGATGCTTTGAACTTGGACTTCCCAGCCTTCAAAACTATGGGAAATAAATTGCTGTTTAAGCTATCCATTCTATTGTTTTGTTATAGCAGTCTGAACAGACTAAGCTCATACCCAAAGGACATTGAGGAGACTGTTTGGAATGGATTGTGTTGACAAGATACAAGTTCAAAAAAGGAGGTAGGATAGATCATGTTGACCTTACCTGCTAGAATAAGAAATCTGGATATTATTCTAGTGAATGGCCAAATATTGATATGTGTCCTATGATTTATGCATAAGCATAGCCATGACATTTGGGTGAGTTGTTTGGACTATAGGAAGAAAATGTGTAAGTAAAAAGAAGAGTTAGGAGTTTGGTACAGAAGTCTGGTCAAGAGCTGATGACAACTTGGAGAAAGCTTATGAAGGTGAGCTTAGAGATAAAAATAATAAAAGATTTGGTGTTGGAATGCTTGAGGAGCTTAGAAGAAAACAGAATTTTGGCCTCTGCAACAGAATGAATGATGAATCCATTTATTAAACAGATAAAGTTTGAAATTAGCATATTTTGGAAGGAAGATATGAATAATTGAGTTTTGGAAGTACTAAGTTTGATGTACTTAATTAGCTATCGCTGGAATGGTGCATGCTGATTGGAGACACTCAGATCCAGGCTAGAAAAAAAAAAGAGAACCATAGGTCATGATATGATGTGAAAGTGTCATAATAGATATGTGGCCAATTTATTTAACATGCCTGGCTAGTTCAAGAATGGTTTTACAAATAAAGTTACTTTGAAACAAGTTTTTCAAGGAATAAAAGTATTTAGTATATTTATAGAGCATTTATTATTTGACAAGCCCTTTACATATACTATTTCTGGTTCAGTAATCTAAATATTATGAGGAAATTGAGACATGATGATAATACATTATTTATCAAAAGCCATTAATAGTAAGAACTAGGGTTGGAACTTGCTTTTGTTTTGAGTTGACACCAATGCCCCTTCCCTCTCTACCATAGAAATCCTGGGTTTCGCCCAACACATAGAAAAATGCCAAGCACAGAGAAAACAATAGGACAAATGTACAGAAGGAAATGGAGCACAATTTGACTGAAGAACAGAGCTTTCTGTGGGTTAAATTGTGCTATGTATAGTACTGGAGTGTTTCAGGAGGTTGGGGAGAAGTAAGGGCCAGGTGATACAAGTCCTCACATAAGGTTTGTCAAAGAGTTCAACCTTAGTCCTATACAAACGAAGAGGCCATTCAAGACTCTCAGATGGGGAGTGGAACCAACCAGCTGAGGTTTCATGAAGATCTAGTGTGTTGGTAGAATGGGAGGTAGCAATCCATTTTTCTTTTATTTAAATAACATAACTATATACTATAATAAAAGAGATGGATGATATAAATAGCCAAAATTCACAATTAATTGCTGATACCAAATAACATTAGAAATCCCCCAGTAGTTTACCCTTAAAATTTCTTAGAATGTGGTTTCTTTAGTTTTTAGGTCTATTTATAACAAAACAGGTAAGATTCAAAATATTGTTGTAAGATTTGTTATAAAGGTGCCTGGGTGGCTCAGCATTAAGTGTCTGCCTTTGGCTCAGTTCATGATCCCAGGGTCCTGGGATGGAGTCCTGCATCAGGCTCCCCAGAGGGAGCCTGCTTCTCCCTCTGCCTGTGTCTCTGCCTCTCTCTGTGTGTCTCTCATGAATAAACAAATAAAATCTTTAAAATGATTTATTATATTCTATAAGAATTGTGGTGTTTTATTATCATGTCATTAAAACATATCATAATTAAATAACATCATGAGATTATGTAGTTGACATAAGACAAATTTCCAGAAATCTGATATTTGTAAAGGAATGAAAAAATACGTTGTCTTTGGCAATCCTCTCCTTACATATCCCACTAATACAGATAACTTCATATAATTTATGTATGCTTAAAATGTACAGATATTGTAATATTTTACAATTTTACAAAGCCTCTAAAGAGCACTAATCTCAACCATGCATATACCAACGGTGCGTACCAATAATTTGCTGAACAGCTTACTGCTTTCCAAGTTCTACGCACTGGAAATATAGAAAAAGAAACCATTTCTGTTTACACCAGAGAATGTGGCTTCACACTTGCACATTCATTTTCAAACTCTGGAAGAAACATCTTTTTTCTTCAACAAAACTGCCTTTAGAAGGAAGCTAGGGAGGTTTAATGATTAAGATGACCGAAGGGGTCTTCCATTTTCTATGTTGCACTTAACTGGTTGAGGGTATTAAACTGATTGCATTCCTGGCAGAGATAGAAAATACCAAGAATAAAATAAAAGTATTCTAGTCTTATATATCTATTATTTGAAATATTATTTGTTACCTGACGAATTGAGTTGAATCTCTACTGTCTCAATGAGTACACATAATTCTCACATCCCTACTTGTTTTGCTTGCAAATGCACACGTGTGCACACACACACACGTCGCAAAGAAGACAGACCATTTAATACGTTAAGGTACATCAGTGATGTAACTTTTTAATTATTATCCTAATTATTTTCTCATAAATTATAGCAGCTGAGGATCTATAAAAATGGAACAGCCACACATTTGATCAGTGTTGCTGTGCTTCCACTAGGTGTCAGCGTTACTCTAGCACTTTGGGATGGTCCAGCGGCAAAATGCCATCCACCTCTGTTCTACTTAACCTGCTTCACAACGGAAATTTACGGGGTAAATTGGTAAAAATAATTACAAAAATGTATGGTTATCTAATGGCAATAGAAACATTATAAATTGGAGAGAGGGTATTAAAAAATAAAATTTTGCAGACTGATTTACAAAGACAATGTCTTCAAGTAATACTCTAATATTCAGTTCTATTTGTTGCAATGTATTGCATAACATTTCACATATTTTCTGCATCATATGATCACCCAAAGCTTGAAAAATATCACTATTTTTAAAATGAACCATGTATCCCCATCTTTTCATGAGCAGAAGAGGGTAGCTTTAAGGATTCTCCATCTTTGTGGTCAGCAAAATACTAAGGAAAGCCCATCAGTACAATCCAAAACATTGTCCCATTGCATTCTGCCCTTTATTGATTTTACAGTATTTAGAACAATTATAAGCTTCTTTCAAACAAAAGTTATGGGAAGCTGTGGACACAGCTTGCAAAGGGTTTACTATTTGTCTGTCTTTAGTTACTTACTGGCTTTGAGAAAGAACTGAAATGTCTGAAGTGACATTGCAGTAATGGTGATTTTTTTTTTTTTTTTTTTGCCAGGATGGAGAGGAGCATGATGCATAACCAAAATAAGTCTGAAATATTCCAGAAAATGCTTCACGATGCTCAAGTTTATTTTGCAGTTGAAAAAGAAATACACCCAAGGGATAAGAGGAAGAGACAGAGATAGGAACAGTATGGGAGGTCAGTATGACAGCGATTTGGAATGGGGTTTACACTAATTTTGGCCAAAAGAGTAATTTTTCTACTTAGATTTTCCCTTTTTTTCTAAAATAGTTTGTTCTAAGTGGTATAGATATGAAAAAAGGCACTTTTGTAGCTGGAGAGTCAAACATATAGGGATTAAAAAAATTTCTTTACAGTAGTAAAAATGCTTATAGGGCTGTCTTTTATATATTGCCTTCTTTTTGTTTCCTTCATGAACCATTTTACTCTTTTCCTAACAAAGTGTTCTTTCCTCTATTTTTAGTTTCTACCTCTTTTCCTTCTCTAATCCTCCCCCGCTCCTAGCCCCCCCTTTTTTCTTTCTTGGTTTCTCCACACATGAGAAATTATTTTCATTTAATTTAGATGAATATATTTACTAATTTTGTGGTTTGTGTAATATTTTACTTATTTTTGCACGAGAGGTACACACAGAGAGAGGCAGAGACACAGGCAGAGGGAGAAGCAGGCTCCCCTCAGGGAGCCGGTTGCTGGACTCCATCTCAGGACCCTGGGATCAGACCTGAGCCAAATGCAGAGGATGCCCAACCACTGAGCCACCCAGGTGATTTCATTTTTGTTTTTTAAATAAAGAGTCACTGTCCCTTGGGGCCCACCCATAGGCAGCAGCAGAGTTAGAATGGTGTGATCCTGAACCCAGCTTACAGAAGGACTGGCGGCCACGTGTGGCCACTTGGTTCAACCAGCCCCCTTGCACGTGCAGATGCAAGGCCAGGCAAGCCAAGGCAAGCCACATGGCCGTGCATCCCTCGTCCAGACCCATCCAGACCCTTCCAGCTCATCGTAAGGCGCCCTATGGTGAGGTATCACACCGATGTGCCACCTGGCCTGGGCTTCAGCTTGGAAGAGTTACAAGTGGCTGGCATCTACAAGAAGGTGGCATGGATCATTGGGATCTCAGTGGATCCAAGAAGGCAGAACAAGTCTACAGAATCCCTGGAGGATTCTGACGTGGAGGGGCTGAAGAAGTACCTATACAGGTTCATCCTCTTCCTCAGGAAGCCCTTGGCCCCTGAAAAGGGAGACAGGTCTGCTGAAGAACTCAAATTGGCTACCCAGCTGGCAGGACAGGTCATGCCCATACAGAATGTCTATAAGAAGGAGAGAGTCAGAATCATTCCAGGGGAGAGCTCCCAGGGATTTGCCAGTCTTTGCATGGCTCATACCAACACTCAGCCTTTTGGAATCCAAGCAAAAAGGGTCATGGAAGCTTGGAATAGGATATTGAAAAGAAAAAAAAAAAAGTGCCTTTGGCAACCTGTGAAAATAGATTAATTAATTAATCAATTAATTAAAGAACTATATAAGGAAGAAATACTATTTACATATATTAGACCAAAGATTGAGCATTCATTAGCTTACTTATTTGTTTTATTATTATTTTTTAATGAATAAATAACTTTCTAGGAGAAACCATGCCTTGACAAACTACCACAGATTTCAGCCTATTTAGGCAAATTCAGTGTTCCAAACAATGATTTAGTTCAAAATACACAAAAATATTCTTGTTATAGGTAAAACTAAAATTTTGCCTTCAAGTACAAAGCATTTAAGTGTTAAGTTGACAATTGTTATCCTGCAACACCTATGTTTCTGTTCTGATGTTATTCTTTTAATTATTTCCTGCTTGTCCAGGATTCCTGTAGCAGGAATTTATGTATAATGATGCAAAATTTAAAATATGTTTTACAGCATAGATTGAAATGATATAAATCTCAGAACACAATAGACAAATGAATCTTAATTCTTTTATTGATAGTATTTTGTACATGACTTGTGACATGATATTCTACAGCAGTTAAGTGCTATATACAAACACACACACACACACACACACACAATTTCCCCCCTTCTGGTGTCAATCATTTGTAATCTATTGGTTTCCCATCATTGTACAGCATTTCTCATGAGATTATTAAAAGGGCATTTCATTTCTCTAGACTTGAAAATTTCTGAAGTGTCCAAATTTCCCTGTGGCTACAAGATTTGTACTTGTTAGATGTGTTAAATTTTTTTTTAGAGTTTAAATAGCATTTGTTATGAAACACTCTTAGCAAGACTAACAAGGAAGGCAACTTGGTTTACTAATTCACTTTGAATTCTGACATACTGCTTTCTCTCTCTAGGCATATATGTACAGGAGATCAATTTTTTCGTTATGGATTTGGGAGTGTTAAGAGGTGGTACAGTGGGGTAGTTGCTTATAGGACAATAACAAGACATAATGACTGGAACAAGGAAAGCATCTTATCTTATAGGTCCAGAAAACCACATATGTGTGTATATTCTACAGTCAGAGTATAGTTGAATCATTTTGAGGAAAAAGATGCAGGCAAACAACAAATAAAAAAATAACAAAATTAGGCTGACCAATACCAGATATAGTCATGGAAAAAATATAATATTAGTAATGGCATGATATGAAAAAGCTAATGGCCCTGATTCTGTGAAATTCTACAGATTATTCCTATAAATGAGAGATTATCAGTAATGCCATGTAGGAATGAGTTGATATGTAGATCCTTGAAGAATGTGCCTTATCCATGCTTGTAGACATACAGTAGGCACTCAAACTTGTTTGTATCATAAACCCACACACTTCTGTATCAGACCTTTTCTACTGGAAGTCTATAACTTTAACATACACTCCTGCAGACAGTATCAACTTGCCTTTATCCTTCTTAATGCACTTATTTTTTCTCCTACAAAATATATTTTTTCTTAACTGGGCAGTGAATGGCAATTTTACCAATTCTGAATTCGCAAACATGAAGTTTCAGTGATATTCACTCATTCATTCTCTCACTCTACTATACATCCAATAGATATTAAGGACCCTATGTCGAGAAGAGTTCTAAGCCATCAGGGTCTAGACAGAAACAGAGATACCTGGTTCTTGTTCTTCCCATTTCAGTGAGAGGAGGCAGACAATATATGCAGGCTAGTAAATTTAAAAAAAATATGGAAAACACCATATAAATAAGATAGAAACTCTGATAGATTTCCTATAGAGACCAAATCACAAGTAACTCTGTAATACCATACACTCCACATGAGCAGAAATTTTGCTTCACTCTCCCCCCAGAGCCTAACTAAGAGGCTTAATTTTTGGAAGGTAGCGAATATATGAAGAGCAAAGAGATAATTGAAAAGTAATTGTGAATAATTGATGGTGCATTTGAGTGATTGCATGGAAATGAATACTAAGTTAAGGATTTACTATATTCTACATAAATTCTCAAAATAATTAAATCAGATGTGATATTTGGCTAGATTAAAAGATCCAGTAGGGCAACTTCCAGACAGAAATTAAAAATAAACGGACAAAAATTATTTTTCCTCTCCCTATTTGAGATTACCTAATCTTACCTTTTATCAAATGTGACTACACAATCTTTTGGTTTTAGAAAAGGTACAATATCCTCATGGATGTTATCCCTAACCCTAGGTGAGATTAACCTTCCTAAAGTAGGTAAAGACCTATTTTGCCAGGATCCCTATCATCATACTTTTAAGTTACCCCCTTATTATTTTTCTTCCCCACAGTTTACAAGCTGTGTAACACCAAAGGCTTTATTATCTTATACATAATAGTGTGCCCAGTGTTTGGAAGAATTACCGGCAGGTGATAGATATTTAATGCGTACTTCTTGGATAAATGACTGAATGATGGTTGCAAAATAGACAACACTGATTAAATCCAGTTCTTTAACTACTCCACATTGACTTCCATGCAACCTGAGTTCGCTAAAGAAAAATATAGAAAGTTGAAGATTTTTCTCAACTTAAGTTAATTAATACTGACACGTGGCATTCTTTTAGTCCTTTCACTCTTCCACTGTTTTAGAACATTCTTTATTGTCCTCCCTCTTCCAGTCCCCAACACTACCTCCCCAGTCTCCACCATTCACTATATGTCTTGGTTCCTGCTTCAGAGAGAAAATTGACTACATTAGAGGCAAATTGCTAGAAACTGCTCTAGTCTGCATCTTTGCCCACACTTTCTGCCATTTTTTATTCATATTCTCTATGCTTTACTAAATTGACTTTTTACGTAAGCACCTAACTCCTCGTTTCTACTCAAGGATAAAGTTCCAATAGTTCTCCTAAATTAGAGATTTTTGTTCTGAATTTGACATTTTTCTAAATTGTATCTTTCCCAAACACTGTTAATATTCCCTTCAAAAAAAAAAAAAAAAAGAAAAAAAGAAAAAGAAGAAAAGAAAAACACATCTTCCCTAGAGTTTTCATCTTCCAGATACCACTTAATTTCCCTTTATAGCAAGATTCTCAATATAGAGTTGATGCCAGAGGACTGTGGCTAGAGTTCAGGAGGTTAATCTACATGGATAAGAAAGAAAAGAAATTGATCTTTATTTTAACTGGCTAAAGCATAATGTCCTTCAATTTTTCATTTTTCATCCACCACATAGCATTTGCTCCAAAGAAATACTTTTTATCATGTTAGATTACTGTAATATCACAGGATATCTTTTATCATCATCATCACTTTGAAATTAGAACACTAGCCTCTTCCTATATGTGAACTATTTAAAGAGGAAGAACTTGTGCTTTAGAGTCATACTCTGAATATTTTGTTCATGTTCACTTTTTAAATTGCTTTCTTTTTTACCCCTTCAAACCTTTTCCAACCAGGCTTTTGCCCATACTGCTCTATAAAAATAGCTTTGTCAGAATCACTGATAACATGACTTTGGTAAATCCAGTAATCAAATCTGAGTCATCTTGAAAAAGTATTTGTCACATTTTGCTGTCTTATCTTTGAAGCACCGCCTTCTGTTCCAAGGCTACATTCTCCTGTCTTCCTCTTACCTCACTGTTCATTTAATTTTGAGTTTCCTTTGCAGGCTCATCTTCTTACACAGGACCTGTTAATGTTGGAGTACTATAGTTATCAGTCCTCAAGCTTTTTTTCTCTTTCTTTAGTTGTTCCTCTCCTGTGTGATATCAGCAGGTGCATGAAATGAGATAGACTATGAATGATTCCTGAATGTAAAACTTTTTTGGCCCTCTCACCTGAACAAAAGATTGCTATTTCCAACTACCCCTTCAACATCTATCTCAAATGTCTAATAGATATCTCAACATTGACTATTGAATCTAGATCTCTCTCCTACCCCAACTCCAACCTCTAGAACCTCCTCCCACAGCCTGATTCATCTCAGTTTCAGTGACTCTGTCTTTTTAGTTGCTTGGCCAAAAATCTCAGTCATTCTTCATTCTTTATCATATTTCACAACTGATGAATTAGCAAATCCTGGCAGTTCTACATTGGAAGTATATTCTGTATCTAACCACTTCTGATTTTTTTCAACACCTTTCATGCTGGTCCAAGTATACTTCTGTAGCCTAAATTATTGTAAGAGCTCCTAATAATCTCTCTATTTTCACCCATGCTTCCCTTCAATATGTTTTAAAGGCAGAAGTCTAAGTAACTTTGTAAAGTAGAAAGTCAATTCATTTTAAAAAATATTTTATTCATTTATTCATGAGAGACACAGGGAGAGAGAGAGGCAGAGACATAAGCAGAAGGAGAAGGCTCCCTGCGGGGAGCCTGACGTGGGACTTGATTCTAGGACCCCCGGTCACAACCTGAGCCGAAAGCAAATGCTCAACCACTGAGACACCCAAGTGTCCCAAAAGTCAATTCATTTCACTGCTCTCCTCTGAACTCTCCAATATTTTATCATGTCACTTGGGATCAAAGCAGAAGGCCAGTACATTTGTTGGTTATCTGTTTGCATCTTTGACATCTATTAGCTTCCCCCTGCCTTACTCTACACAAGCCACCTTAAACTTCTCTCCTGAACATGAAGCTATATTCTCCTTCTCAGGGTGTTTGTATTTTCTGTCTCTTCTCCCTGGAATGCCATAATTCTATATCTAAGTGACTTGCGTACTCACCTTCAATATTTAGTAAATGTCATTTCTCAGTAAGGTCTTCCGTTCCCCATTTTTTATGTTTTGACAACTGCCACCATCCCCATTTCTAATTTTATCTACTTATTTATCTCTGTGAAAATCATTGCCATATAACATATATTTTACTGATTGTGCTTATTGTCTGCCCCTTCCCTTGCTTCCAGAATTTAAGTTCAGTGACTGAAATGACTCTGTCTATATCCACCCTCCCAGGGCCTAGAATGTCGTTTGGAAAGTAATAGTCATGCAATTTTTTTTTTGTTTGTTTGTTAATGAATGAAAGAATAAGTGAATGAATGAATGAAATTTTACCAAATATCTCTTCATTTCTCTGTTTTATTTATCTACTTTCAGAGGATATAATGGCAAATTACAATAGCCCAATAAACACATGATGAGTGAATGAAGTAATGCTATATACTGTTTACCTCACAAATTATAGTTTTACTTTTTAAAAGATTACCATATACATTTGGACAGTCTTAGTCTCTATTCAGTGCGGGCATGGACATGTCATATATCCCTTTATCTATAGTTTAAAACCAATTAAAAGTGTAACTTGTAATCAGAGTGCAGAAATGAAACAATATTTTCTAAGTATTAATCAAAACACGTTTTCACATATTAAATCTTATTTCAAAACCATCCTCTCATAGTTTTTGTGAGTTGTACCTCATTGATATTGTTTGATTACCTGAAGGTACAATTAAAATTATTCATTCACAAAAGTAACCTACAAGCCAATATCTCTGATGAACACAGATGCAAAAATCCTCAACAAAATATTAGCAAACCTAATCCATCAATACATTTTTTTTTTCATCAATACATTTTAAAAATCATTTAAAAATAAACGAATTATTCATTCCTCATTGATTTTTATTTTATTAAAGATAAAGATATTATTTAATCCTACTTTGACAAATGTATTAGAATTTATAGAAACTCTATGTAAATAAAAATATCTTAACTAATCAATTAAAAAAAGTTCTTTTTTTAAAAAAAGATCTTATTTATTTATTCATGAAAGACACACAGAGAGAGCGAGGCAGAGACACAGGCAGAGGGAGAAGCAGGCTCCATGCAGGGAGCCCGACGTGGGACTCAATCCTGGGTCTCCAGGATCACGCCCTGGGCTGAAGGTGGCGCTAAACCGCTGAGCAACCAGGGCTACCTGAAAAAAACAGTTCTTAAAAATCCATATGATAATGATTGATTAGTCTAGGAAACATTATACTCTATCAGTCTATTGATAAATAGTATAAATAAATTAATAACCGTCCAATCTAGCATTTACCTGAGCAGGCTTGAAAACTATAATTTCAGTTTAGATTATTTTAAACTACTTTCAAGGACTATTCAAATATTTTTCTTTATCATTTATTGAGTTATTGTTTTTCCTCCTAAAATAACCTCTTTTTAAAAAAGATAATGTTCTGTTTCTCATTACAGCACTGATGAAATGAACATATTAACCACAGACTGATTTTGACCTTTTATATCATTTTATAGTATAATTCTTTAGAAAAATATTAAACAACATCTAGCTAATTTTCTTTCTATTTAATTGGATAGATAGAAAATGTCACCATCTGTTTCCAGTAGTCAACATGAAATTATAATAATTCTATTTGGGATTTTTCTTATTATCAAGTTTGAGCTGAATTAGATAAACTTTTAAATATTTAAAATATCTTAAAATCTTTATTTTTAATAATAAGTAACACATTTTTGAAGTTTATTATATGACATTGCCCTATCCAATTGTATGGATTTGGAAAAATCTCAAGGGATATACATCACATATAAACCCAAACCAGCTTCACACATAGATTAGATTTGTACAGGGAGATATGGATTGTGGCATAAAACCTAAATATTAAAATGTCCCAATTCCATTAAACCAGATTTTTAGTGATTTCCCTTCTCACATTAAGCTTTCTTTTAAATACAGATGCTCCCAAAATACTAATACAGTAAGTCACGGATACTTTATTGCAAATCATATGTTACTTATTTACTCTATTTAAAAAAAAAATCAAGAAATACACTAATTATGTTAGTATAAGAAGTTGATGAAGGGGGAGATAATAAAGACACTATAAAATTCAGGCACTGGCCTGCAAAATATTGCTGAAACTTTCAACTCTGTCTAGGAAAAGCTTAAAAGTAAGTTTCATTCCCATGTTATTAAGTGGCTACTGGGGAAAAATATCTTTTCCCAAAAAATGAAGAGGAGGAAATTCATTTCACAAGGCCAACATTATCCTGATACCAAAGCCAGATAGGGAGACTACAAGAGAATTGCAGGCCAATATCCCTGATGAATATATATGCAAAAATTCTCAACAATATTCTAGCAAATGAATTAAATAGCACATTGGAGGGATCATACACAATGATCAAGTAGGATTTATCCCTGGGTAAAGATGGGGGAACATACACAAATCAATAACTATGATATACCACACAAAGGACAAAAATAAGATAAAAATCCTATCATAGTGTTGTAGGGTCACAATTGAATGGTCAAGAATGAACTATTGAGACATTTTTCATGCAAAAGGTGCTTTTATTATAGCAAGAGGACAAGGCCTGTGGGCAGAAAGAGCCATACTTTGGCTGTTTGAAGCCAGTGGTTATATGGTTACTGCTCATGGGAGAGGGGATGAGCAGCAGGTATTAGGACTGTCAAAAAGCTCAATATTAACTATCAGTGAGATGTACAGGCAGTCACTAAGACCCTTTACAAACAAAGCAACTAGATTGTATTTAATCCTTATTGAAAATATACAGGCTACAGGTCAGCCTTCTGCCCCAAAGGTGAACATTTTCCAGCTGCCCCTCATCCATAGGGTAAACATTATATGATAATCTCAATTGATACAAAAAAAGCATTTACAAAATTCAACATCATTTTATGACTAAAAAACCTTTCAGCATTTTTATAACTAAAAATGCTATAAGGTAGACTGATTTTTATGATTTCTCTTTATGTAACAGAATATTAGGGAATGTTTCTTTGAAGAAACCTTTGGGTAAGATATCCCAATTGTGAGGGAGTCCAACATAGTCTCACTAATGTAACAACACTGAATCCAGTGCTCTTCTCAGTTGTGTGAACTTCCCATCCTGTAAGGCTTAAAATCTCCTTGGAAAAGATTATACTCACAAAAATTCGTCAACAAAATTAATTAAAACTTGAAAAAAATATACTTTTGAATGATTTTTTTTTAATAAAAGGCAGCCATAAAAAATGACGACAAATATATAAAACATGAGAACAGGAGTATTTAGAAAGAGAGCAAATTCTGTAAGGATCACATATTCTCAGTGAGCTTTGTTAATGAGATAGAATGGGAAGATGGCCTTGAATATATACTGTGAAGTTGAAAATAGCAACAAGTGGGTTGTAGTTAACTGGTCGGAAGATGATACAATCTGTCTACTTTTAGTCTATAGTAATATACAGAGGAAAAGATGTAAAAGAAGAGCAATAAGTATGAACTGTCACACTAAAGGCAAATTATGATGAACCTGCTTCTCCCTCTGCCTGTCTCTGCATTTCTGTGTCTCTCTTGAATAAATTAATAAATTTATTTATTTAAATTTATTTTATTTTATTAATAAAAAATAAAAAATGTTATTTTAAAGCCAGTGTAATTAACATACAGTGTTACAACAGTTTCAGATGTACAATATAGTGATTCAGCAATTCTACACCACATTACTCAGTGCTCACCAAGATAAGTGTACTCTTAATCCCCTTCACCTATTTCAGCCATCCCCACTCTCCTTCCCTCTGGTAACCCACACTTTGTTTTCTATAGTTAAGATGTGTTTTGTGGTTGGTATCTCTTATTTTGTTCATTTGTTTCTTAAATCCACAGGTGAATGAAATCATATGGTGTTTGTTCTTCTCTGACTTATTTTGCTTAATATTGTACTCTCTAGATCTATGTTGTTGCAAATAGCAAGATTTCATTCTTTGTTATGACTGAGTAATATTCCATTGTATATATATGCCACATCTTTATCCATTCACCTATCAATGGACATTTAGGTTACTTCCATAACTGGTTATTGTAAATAATATTGCAATAAACTTTGGATGTGGGGATGCCTGGGTGGCTCAGTGGTTTAGCACCTGCCTTTGGCCCAGGGTGTGACTCTTGAGTCCCAGAATCAAGTCCCACATCAGGCTCCCTGCAGGGAGCCTGCTTCTCCCTCTGCCTGTGTCTCTGCCTCTCTCTTACTCTGTGTCTCTCATGAATAAATAATAGAATCTTAAAAGAAAACATGGGGTGTGTATGTCTTTTTCATTAGTGTTTGTATATTCTTTGTGTAAATACCTAGTAGTGGAATTACTGGATCATATTTATTACTAGATAATACTATATTAGTAAGGTCCATTTTCACTTATTCTGTTCAAGAAACATAAACTAGATATAATGAACACCATCATTCCTCTGGAGATCAGAGATTTGTATCACAAAATAACTAAATATTTTTAAAACCATACAGCTGGCAAGGCTAAGAGCTAAACTCAGATATTTTATTTCTCCAGAATTCATGCTTTCTCCATGTTATGGAATTCTAAGATTTACTTTTTAAAATTAAGCATGTAGGAAAATAACAGCCACCACATTCTAACAGGAATCATGGAATGCTATTAGCATTATTATCCTATGTTGTACATATACCTAAACTATTTTAGGAACTGTCGACATGCCAGGAACTGTTCTAATCTCTTTATGGATGCTATTATTATCTTCATTATAAAGATCATATGCAAATAAATTAAGAGACACTAAATGGAAGCAGTTTCATCAGGGAAGCATCAATTATAGAATTCAAACACATGCAATTGAAGTCCAAACAAAAACTTCTGTCCTAAAAGAAGGGTGAGAAAATCTATCTTTTGGAGTTTCTTATTTTTAGTTCCTACAAGATTGAGATTAGAAAAAAGATATCTGAGTCTATTTTTTTAATAAAAAGGAGGTATTAGTTATTATTCAAATTCTATTTTATAACAGACCATGTAAGCAACTACAAAACATTTTAGAGGATTTATTGAGGTAGTACAGTGTACTTAAATACATATATTTAAGCATGAGAAAATCCAACTAAAAACAGTCGTCATGACTCATATTAGGACCAATAAATGTTTACTATATGCAATGCATTGTGGTAGCTACTTATATATATTTGCTTACACATTTTTTAAAGAAGATCCCTTGAAACATTTTTTTCATATAACCTATGAGAAAATTTTGTCTCAGGGAAGTTCACTAATTTGCTCACGATGACAGAGCTAGCAATTGGCAGATTGTGGATTTGAACACAGGAGTTTTGGGTTGTAATTTCAAAATCAATACTTTTGCAAGTCAGTGATATAAAAGTAGTGCATATGTCACATTGAAATAAAATTATATTTTAATTTTGTACTTACACTTTCATATGTAATTGCTACCATTGTATATATAGTGAAAGACACTAAAGTGTAAAGCCATGTTTAGCATGTTTATAGCAGTGTCTGTTTATGGGCATTTCCATAAACATAAATTTTATGAATTATTAGTAACATCTTAGTTAAAAATGAACAAAAATATTCTTCATGATCAGAAAATAGGACATAATAATGGCGTATAGAGTAAACTTTCCTCTCTTTTTAAATGAAGATCCTTCATTTAAATTTTGGAGTGGAAAATTAATTCTTAACAAAAGATTTAAAACTTTTGTACGCATTTTCATTGCAACTGTGTGTCACTGCTTCCTCTAGTTTCCAGTTCCTGCAACAGCCTGAATTCTACTCTATCTTACAGCTTCAGGGTCTGTAAACCAAGTCCTACCACTGCGGTATTGACACATACATTTGTTGCAGTTGTTTAATGTTGGTCTGATTTACAAGTCCGCTCTAGTAGTTGTAGTTTTATAAAGAGTTCATTTAAAGTTTACTTCTGTATAAATACCTTTAATGCACTTTTTATGTGCCTAACATTTTTCTTCCAAGACCGTTTTTCTTAGAAACAGGTTGTACTTTGTGGGTGAAATCAATTTCAGGACATACATACATTTTCCAAGTGCAAATTGTCTTTCATATATTACTGAAACTTTATTTCTCTTAATGACATAGATTTATCCCAACCACAGCACAGAACTTTTTACATTTGATTCAGATTTCTGTAAAGCATCTCAAATATAGGCTTTTAAAAATAAATTCAGAAGGTAATTGTTCTTAGACCCCATTCTGATTCCAGGTAATTAAATAGCAAGAAACAGAGGGCATGGATCACAGGTTTTTCTATTTAAAGAGTAGCAGTTAGCTGGGTGGTTAAAGAAACAGCCTGAGTGTCCATCCTTAGCGTCAATGCTTGCTTCTACACATGAGTGACTCTATATGTTTTTTTTACAAAGTCACTTAAGCTCTCTGCCTCTGGGTCACCCATCTGTAAAAGAAAATACAGTTATCTTCCACTTTCCAAAAAAGCTGTAGAGAGTGCAGTTAATTAGTATAGTCCACCAGATTTAGAAACTTCAAATAAAGTGTAGGTCTGAAAAATATTGTTGCTTTTGCGTAATTTCTTTAGGTATCTCGAACACTACAGAAGCAAAATAGTTTTTTCTAAGCGAATTAAATCACCTCATACTTTAAGAGATACATGAAATTTAAGAATATTTACTATCTAATAATAAAAATGACTAATACTTGCAAGGAAGGGTTCTAAGTTGGTCCATTTTTTCTTCCTTCCTTCCTTCCTTCCTTCCTTCCTTCCTTCCTTTCTTTCTTTCTTTCTTTCTTTCTTTCTTTCTTTCTTTCTTTCTTTCTTTCTTTCTTTCTTTCTTTCTTCTTTCTTTCTTTCTTTCTCTTTCTTTCTTTCTTTCTTTCTTTCTTTCTTTCTTTCTTCTTCTTTTTCTTCTCTCTCTCCCTTCCTTCCTTCCTTCCTTCCTTCCTTCCTTCCTTCCTTCCTTCCTTCCTTCCTTCCTTCCTTTTCTTCCTTCTTTCTCTTGTTTTGCGATCTATGCTCCTGAGGCACTCAACTTCTATGAGTTTTCTTCACTATTGCCAGTAGCCACCTCTTTGGGTACTGCATATTTGTTACTCTAATTGCTCTAGTAACAGTATAACAGCTCTAGTAATGACCTATGTATCAGAAACTCCAGTTTCTCTTTTTTTGCAGAAACTATCTTTACCCTATTTCATTACTTTTGTCAAGTGGGAACTGAGATCTTCCTATATGATTCATTTTCTCCACATCCTATAATGTGGTATAATTTGTAGGAACATGATCAAAGGAAATCCAACCTTGATATTGCATTCATTTGCCATCCAGATTTGTCTAAGGGCTGCAAACAAGCTGGGTGAATTAAAATCCTATTTCAGGATTGTTTAGAAGTAGAGCTGAGAGAAATAGCTTCTTCAGTTTTAATAATTAAATAGTGGGATTGCAGTAGTTAAATTTCCCATAGCCATATGTGCTCCTCTCACCCTTGTTACATTTTCATTTCATTTTTCCTTATGATCATAGATCAAACTATAATAGAAGTGAATAGAACAAATGTATAGAAAGAAACAAGGTCAGGAGATAGAATCCTGATGGTATTCAAGTTTTTGAATATCAGGCAACTGCCTTTCCTGCAATTTATTTAGGTGAACCTCTAAGCCCCAGTCACACAGTCTAGCCTCAAACACACAGATTATATATTTTTTTGGCTTTAGGTATTTACTGCCTCGCTTCCATGGCTTAGGATAAAAAAGTACTGGCCAATAAACTATACTTCTGGGGATCAAACTTGTAAAATAAACTGGACGTAAAAATATGTATGAAGGAAAACAGAACTAACTGCCCCTTCTATTTTCCTATTTTCTCATCTTTTTTTTTTTTAATACTTGAATAACCGTTTTTTTTTATTAATTTTTTTTATTTAGTTATGATAGTCACAGAGAGATAGAGAGAGAGGCAGAGACATAGGCAGAGGGAGAAGCAGGCTCCATGCACCGGGAGCCCGATGTGGGATTCGATCCCAGGTCTCCAGGATCGCGCCCTGGGCCAAAGGCAGGCGCCAAACCGCTGCGCCACCCAGGGATCCCTGAATAACTGTTTTTAAACAAGTGGCCTGATAACAATTCAGTTCAACTCTAGTCAACCCAGAAATAAGACCTGGGATGTCTATAGTATTCATAATGGGTAAAAGTATCTGAGGAAGAATAAAGAACTATCATGATATATCAAGCAGATTGCTTAACAGCAATTTAGGTAAATTCAGTCATTTAATCAATCCACATGGGTAGGGTAGGATTAGAACACGATGCCAGAATACTTGAACCAAATCTCATGCATAATCCCCCTCTTTTATTCTGAATATTCCATACTCTATTTATGATCCACCTGTTTCAGGATTAGATCTAAATATTATATTTAATCAACCCCCCCCCCCATTCAGACTACGGGGATTTGCTCTACTTCTCACAGATTTGATAGGAAAATAATAAACAATCTTGAGGAACCTAATTAATTTTAATAAAAGGATACTTGTTCAAATGGTCACACTTTCTACACATCAGCAAACGCATGCTCCAGTTTAGGGCAGCTTTAGCAGATGCAGTACAAATGTTGCACAACCTGCTTCCTATCATTAAATGACGTTTTAAGTATTTGTCACCAGGAATATATCCAAGAAAAAGAGTTCAGTGGCTGGTGTGATGATAAAGTAGTCAAGGTTCCAGAGTTCTTTTTTCCAGTGATTGCAGCAATCATTGTAGAATATTTCTGACACTTTGACATGATAAAATTTCTCTTCTAGTCACAAGCATGCAAGGAGAATGATGGAAATCAAGTAAACGCAGGTTCTCCTGAGGTTAGCTACTTCAGGACATCTGGGACAATCTGAACTCGGTTGTTGATATTTGTTAGATTAGCTGTTGTCAAAGAAAAGAAGGGTTTAGAGACATCAGTACATCCTTGTCCTTAGTCTTTCGTTGTGCTATTTCTCCAGTAGTAGTCTTGATAGAAAACCAGTCAAAGATACCTTAACATCTAGTGATTACAGATATAGAATGTACACATCAACCTGGCTGCTGCCTAATTCTTAATTATTATTATTATTATTTAAAAAAATTTTTTTATTATTATTTATTTATGATAGTCATACAGAGAGAGAGGCAGAGACAAGGCAGAGATACAGGCAGAGGGAGAAGCAGGCTCCATGCACCGGGAGCCCGACGTGGGATTCGATCCGGGGTCTCCAGGATCGCGCCCTGGGCCAAAGGCAGGCGCCAAACGGCTGCGCCACCCAGGGATCCCCTTAATTATTATTTATGCAAGCATTTACACAGGTCTTGCTGAATATCGCATGTTCTAAGGTAAAATCATCTTTACTTTCTTGGGTAAACTATAGTTGGTTGGAGGCATAAAAGAACTGCAAAGTCAAAATTTCTCCAAGATTCCAGACTAGAATCTGTGTTTTTGATATTTTATATATTTAATTGACAGAGAGAGAGAGGGAAAGTAAGGGGTGAGCAAGGGGAGGGGCAGAGACAGAGGAAGAAACAGACGTCCCTCTGAGCAGGGCACCTGATGCGGGGTTGGATCCCAGAACCCTGGGATCATGACCTGAGCTGAAGGCAGACTTGTAACTGACTGAGCCACCCAGTGCCCAGCCTAGAATATTTTTACCTAGACTGTATATCCCTAGGCTTCCAATTGGAATTCCTGTTGGGCTTTTTATTGAAAGATCATGTCAAAAAAATGTTTCATAGAAGAAAATCACTTTCCTTACTATTTATCAACACTAATGATCTTTCTTTTCCTGATTAAGTAAATAGCACGAGTAGTGATTCACCCAGATTAAAAAATATATATTTTATAAAGATAGAAGTTTTATAAGCCATAAAAATTGAAATCAACTAGAAAGAATTCTGCCATTTTCTTCACTATTCTCATAATCTCATCAGCCAGTCCAACGATGCCATTAGCTCTATTTCCAAAATAGCTTCCAAATCTGTCCACACTGTTACATCACAGTGATCCCCACCAGAGTTCAAGGCAGCATCTTCTCTCCTGACTGCTGTATAATCTCCTACCCAACCTCTATGCTTCTACTTTTGTCTTCCCATAACCATTTACCAAATACATGATCTTTTTACAAGGAAAATTAAATCTTTTGCTCTCCTCTTTAAAATCTTTTAATAGTTTCTCATGACATTTAGAAGAAAATCTAAATTTCTAACCATAGCACACAAGGTGCTATGTGGTCTTCTACCACCATTTTTTTAAACTTTTTTTTTTTTTTAAGATTTTATTTATCTATTCATGAGAGACACAGAAAGATAGGTAGAGACACAGGTAGAGGGAGAAGCAGGCTCCGTGCAGGGAACCTGAAGAATGATTCAATCCCAGGACCCCGGGATCATGTCCTGAGCCAAAGACAGATGCCCAGACACTGAGCCACCCAGACTCCCTAACTTCTTTACTTCCCACTAAACTCCAGCTACATTGGCCTTCTTATTTGTCTTCCCAAACTCGCAACCATTTTGTTGCCCTGATGTCTTTTCTTACTGTTGCCATTGCCTAAAATCATCTCTGTTGGCTCCTTTGAAGGCTGCTATTTTAAGGTCGTAGGCCTGTGCCATCTCATCAGAAAAAGTTTCCCTGCTCACTCAGATATTCCTTCTCATGACAACTTTTTTGTTTGTTTATTTCTAGGTGCTTATCAGTAACAGATGAGATACCAATAATTGATTTCCTTATTTGTCTACAGTATAAGATCTGCAAGGCAAATTACAACTGTCAGCTGAGTGCCTATATCAATATCTTGGAACTAGAAGGTAGTCCATAAATGTTGTTGAAAAAATTAATTCCTATCCATATTTATTTGTCAAGTATGTAGTTACTTTACTTTTTCTTCACAGATGGTTTCTTACTTCACTTCCATTATTAGTACCAAACTTGTTCCTCCCAACACCAATTAAAATAGTTAGTGAGGAGGATACTACAAATCAACAATTAAAACACAGATAACCCAATTTAAAAATGAGCAAATGTTTTCAATAGACATTTTCTCCAAAGAAGATATATGAAAGATCAATAAGCACATGAAAAGATGTTCAGCTTCATTACTTATTAGATGAATGCAAATGAAAACCACAATGAGATACCATTTTATATACACTTGGAAAGCTGTAACCAAAAAGACACATAGTAATAAATGTTGGCAAGAATGTTGAGAAATTGGAATCCTTGTAAACTGCTGCTGGTAAAGTATGCTATAGCCACAGTGGAAAACTATCCTTCCTCACAATGTTAAACATAGTTAACATGAGACTCAGCAAACCCACTCTTAGGTATAGATCAAAGAGAAATGAAAACATAGGTCAACGCTTGTACATGAATATTCAGAACAGCACTAGTCATAGTCTCCAAAAATAAAACAAAACAAATGACTATGGAATGATGAATGGATAAACAATAAATAAACAAAGAAAAGTCATGCAAAAGAATATTATTGAGCAATAAAAAAGAATGAGGTACTGATGCATGTTTTAATATTGGATGAGCTTTGAAACCATTGTGCTAAGTGAAAGAAGCTAGTCATGAAAGACCACATTTTATGATTCCACTTATGTGACAGGTCCAGAATATGCAAAACCATAAAAACAGAAAGTAGACTAGTGGTTTCCAGGGGTGAAGGAGGGGTAAAATGGGCAGTGACTACTAACTGGTATGAAGTTTCTTTTTGTGATGATAATAATCTTTTAAAATTAGATATTAGTGATATTCACACAACTGTGAATATACTAAAATCTGAGTTGTACTTTAAAAGAGTAGATTATATGTCAGTAATGCCATAAATAGTAAAGAATTTTTTAAAAGTAAAAGGGTGTAAAATCTATTTTGTTGTTTCGTTTTAAGCATAGCTAAAGCAATTTCATAATTCAAACAAAACTAAAAATTAACTTGTAAGACAAAATAAGCTAAGATCTTGACTTGATTATATGGTGATAGAAAAGTTAAAATAAGGAAAATGTGAAAATTTTGCAAACATTCCATTTATAAAGATTTCGATACTATTGTAACTAACCTGATTTTAAGGTCTATGACATTCCCTTTTTAATCTCATGAATTAACCTTATGGTAGATCCAAAAGTCTGCGACAACTTCATTTGGATCCCTTAGGTCATTGGATCTAGATAAATTTTTCTTCACTCCCCAGAAACACTTATCTTCTGAACACTTTGGCTCTTCTAGGACAATCAAAAACAAAGCAAAACAAGACAATTCTAATTCTTCCAAGGATCCTCCTACAAAGGTCTCTTTCTTATCTAAGAGAATAAAGGCAATTTTGTGATTTATAAACAGTACTGTGTAAGCAAATGAAGATCTCACCATAAAGACAAATTCTAAGGCAACCCCCGTGGCCCAGGAGTTTGGTGCCGCCTTCAGCCCGGAGTGTGATCCTGGAGACCAGGGATTGAGTCCCACGTGGGGCTTCCTGCCTGGAGCCTGCTTCTCTCTTCTCTCTCTGCCTATGTCTCTGCTTCTCTCTCTCTCTCTCTCTCTCTCTCTGTGTCTGTCATAAATAAATAAATAAATAAAATCTTTAAAAAAAAAGACAAATTTTACTCTGTAATTATGATAAATAGTTAACATTATACCACAGTATCTGCCATATGCTTATTTTGAACTTTGGAATAGTTTTTTTAAGAGTCTACTTGTATTATTTCACTTAATCTTCAAAAGAACTCAGTGAATTAGGCATTGCTGTAATCTCTATTTTAGAAATTGAGTAGCAGGCATGAAAAAGATAAATTATCCATTTGGGGAATATAAAAAAATAGTGAAAGGGAATAAAGGGGAAAGGAGAAAAAAATAAGTGGGAAATATCAGAAAGGGAAACAGAGCATGAAAGACTCCTAACTCTGGGAAACGAACTAGGGGTGGTGGAAGGGGAAGTGGGCGGGGGGTGAGGGTGACTGGGTGGTGGGCACTGAGGTGGGCACTTGACGGGATGAGCACGGGGTGTTATTCTGTACTTTGACAAATTGGACACCAATAAAAAATAAATTTATTAAGAAAAAAGAACTCAGTGAATTAGGCATTGCTGTAATCTCTATTTTAGAAATTGAGTCGCAGGCACGAAAAAGATAAATTATCCAAGACTACACAACTACTAATGGCGGAGCAAGAGTGTTAACTCAAGACATCTGACTGCCTTATGCTGTAATCCTTCCTTTGTACATACAAGCAATAATTTTCCATGGAATAAATGTTAACAGTCATTCAGTGAGAATTATACACAAATACACATTGATTAGATGTGGGATATGGTCTTCACTGGTCTGATAGGCCTGGATGTTTCACTTTTGTTGATAAAAATGTGGGTTTTTTTTTTTTTTTTTTACTGACTCCAATGTCTCTACAAGACTAGAAGAACTAAAAACAGACATTAGGTTTAGAGAAATTATTTTTTTAAATAGTATGCTTTTTTGTAAGTCATTCTTCACATAGAATGACCCAGACTCTTGCCAAAAGGTTACCAAAAGTAGATCAGCATGAATGACCAAAAAACACAGAAAGGTGTTTCCATGCACATAACCTTTGTATAACTACTATAAATGATATTGGTGATAAATGAAAAACCTGAGTACGACACTTATGAATTTTTGAGGGAGGGTTTTCAATTGGGGAAAAAAGACCATCATGCTTGATTAATTTTTTAAATGTTTTCTTCAATTTCCATTTCTTGAAGGACACTATTTTTTACACTAATTGAGAGTCCAGCTTGCTTGTTTAAAGCATTGCTTTACTTTAGTACTAGTACAAAAAAGTTGTACTTTACCGTTGTACCAACACCAATAACTGTAGCTTTTGCATTCTGACACCCTTCCCTTTCTGATATCGAGTAGAGGATGGAAATCTCTTTTGCCTTTTGTAGTGCCCAACATGGGACTTGAACTCATGGCCCTGAGATCAAGACCTGAGCTGAGATCAAGATTTGCATGCTCAATTGACTGAGACATCCAGGCAACACCCCCCCCCACCCCAATCTATGAATTTTATATGGGAAATGGGAAATGCAACAGCCCTTGTAGAGATCAGAGGATTAAGCATTGTTTCTTGGTATTAAGGATGTATGTAAATTAACTCATAAATCATACTCTGGAACTGGGATGACTTTAAAAATCACACTATCAGGAGCACCTGGGTGGCTCAGTAGTTGAGCTTCTGCCTTTGGTTCAGGTTGCAATTCTGGTGGTCCTGGGATCAAGTCCCACACGGGCTGCTTCTCCCTCTACCTATGTCTCTGCCGCTCTCTGTGTGTCTCTCATGAGTAAATAAACAAAATCTTTAAAAAATAATCATTCTATCAATATAATCTGGTAAGTTAAAACACAAATTTAATTTCTAATAAACTACTTTTGAGTGTTTCATTAATGGTTGTATTTATCATATTAAATCATAAAATATATAGTTCCTCTTTTATTTCAGATAAAAAGCTCAATTTATTACTTATGATAAAATTAAAATGGGCTAAAATTGATGACATTTTATATAAACCTTAATTTGTTATTCAATGGATTAGAGAAAAAAATAACTTTATGGTTTTTAATCAGTAAATTAGATATCCTTATAAAAATTCCTGAAAACTAAATATAATTTAGGGTGGTTTATGATTGGAATCAGAATTAAAACTAAAAAATAAGGTCGGCAACATATTATAGAGTTGACTGAGCCATTTAATGAACCTCCATTTTCTATAATAAATTATTTAACAATAAATTTTTTGTTCTTTATCAGAGAAATTTATTTCAAAGACAAATCCAGACTCACTAGAATTCACTTTCTTTTTTCTTTTTTTTTTAAAGTAATGTCTACACCCAATATGGGGCTTGAACTAATGACCCCAAGATCAAGTCACATGATCTGCCAACCGAGCCAGCCAGGCATCCCTACAATTTACTTTCTTACTATCTTTCTGACTGTTAGAGAAAGGCTCTTATAGTCTGTGCTCAATTATTTTCAAGCATTTGACTCCTTCTCAATTATAAAGGGAAATACTTTTTGTGGAATATCATCACTATGATCAGAGAGTATTTTCTCCTCTTCAAAGTTTCTTGTGTACTGTTCTTTTACTAACACTCTGTGGCAGGTTTTTATCTGCTAAATAAACTCCTCGATGTGGAAAGAAAACATAAGGAATCTGTTGAGAGACACCTTGTCTCAATGTCAGTGTAGTGCACACCATTAATTTGATAGGGAAGGTGTTTTGCCCTATTTTACTCTGATAAGTTTCAGAGTGTCAGTGACATACATCATGGTTTTCCATTAGGGAGATCAAAAGAAGGAAAGGCTACAGATTAGAAGTTTAGAGTTTTATCCCACAGATTGTCAAAAGTGCTTGAAAGTCCTTAAAATGAATGTTTTCGTTTAAGAGAAGCTGAATTAGAATTAACAAAGGAATTTATAACCTTCTTTTATAAGCTGAGAAAGTAGCAGCAAATCAATAATAACAACAATAAGAATGCAGGACAATTTTAATGAAAACATTAATTGTTTTACAATGATTAACACTGTTTCACAAAAATATGTTATGTAATTTTTAATAACAGAATATTATATTATAAAAGTTATAAGTAAGCAAATGCACTACCTATACCATTACCTGTTTTAAGTGTTCATTGCATTAAAAAAGTTACATATGTATTTAATTTTTTCATATCCTTACTTCAACTTCTGATTTCTTTTGCTTAAATTCTTCTCATTATCACCAAATTGAGTAATCTATATGGACTGCAACTCTTTCTCATTTTCAGCTTAGGCCTCAGCTGATTAGTCTATGTTTCACTAGAGTGCAGTTCTTTCAAAAGTCAATCAATGGACATATAATTGTTGACCACTTCCGTAGATTCCACCTTCTTTATCTCTTTTTCCTACTCATAAATCCTGGAGTTTCCTAGGGTCCTTGCTTTATATCTGGTAATGCTTTACTGCTTGAATGTCTTTGAAAAAAAAATCTCTTTACTCTTAGTTTCTATTGCATGAAAAATGACAGAAAAAAAAATTAAAGTTACCCCAAAGTACTCAACAATTGAGTAACTCCATTTGACTTTATCAGATGCCTTTATTTTGTTACATATTTCACTGTTGTTAATTTAGAAGACATAAACTGGGCAGCCCGGGTGGCTCAGTGGTTAAGCGCCTACCTTCAGTCCAGGGCGTGATCCTGGAGTCCCGGGATCAAGTCCCACGTGGAGCTCCCTGCATGGAGCCTGCTTCTGCCTCTGCCTGTATCTCTGCCTCTCTCTGTGTGTCTCTCATGAATATATAAATAAAATCTTAAAAAAAAAAAGCTTTAAAAAAAAAGAAGATATAAACTAAAAACAATCAAACCCATGTATAATCATCCCACAGTGAAAACCAACGTTAAGAATAATCTGATGTATAATCATCCAGTGTTAATGCAATAATAATGCCTTTCTAGGTGTATTTATCATATTGGATTTTAATTTTTAAACAATTGTTATTGTAATAGTAGAGATGAGATTCTACATGTTGGGGATTCGGTTTCTTGTATTTTTGAATCTTTTGTATCATGTATCATACCTGGAACTCAACGCTAAGTATATATTTGATGAATAAATAAATGAAAAAAGAGTAAGTAGATTTCATCCATTTTCAGGCTTTCACTAATATATAAATAAAAATATTATATATATGGCCATGGCAAACTACTCACCTTGTCTTCAAAGTGAGAAATCTGAAAATGTATTTCTGATTCCATCATTTCTCTTTTTTTATAATAAATTTATTTTTTATTGGTGTTCAATTTACCAACATACAGAATAACACCCAGTGCTCATCCCGTCAAGTGCCCCCCTCAGTGCCCGTCACCCATTCACCCCCACCCCCCGCCCTCCTCCCCTTCCACCACCCCTAGTTCATTTCCCAGAGTTAGGAGTCTTTATGTTTCATTCAGACTTCTAAGATAATAATTATCCTTCAATGATATTTCTGATACCTGGTATTTACTCTCCATATTTAAACTTTATTTATTTTTTATCTAGATATGTATAATGGCACAAACAGATGTCATTTCTAGTTTCTTCCATCTTAAATCTCTCCTCTGCAATGCTCTCCTGTTTAAAATACGTAGATTTTAAAGTATATTTTCCCTTACTTTTATGTAACAGAAGCCTATGATACCTATTCACCAAGTGGTTTTTCCTTTTCTCTTGGAAATAACTAAACACTATATTCCCCACACTCTTGCTGAATATTTTTATGTGAAGAATTCTGTTCAATGAGATATTAAAGGAAATGGTGTACTCCAATCCTTAAGCTAGACTCTGAAAGACTGCATATAATCTATTTCTTCTCTCTCTATCTTATTCATAATTCTGGAAGAGAAGAAATGCAAGATCACAGAAAGACCATAATGAGGTACTCAGATCTGCTTGTCATCAATTTCAGAAGGGATGTTTGAAGTAGGAGTCGAGAGCAAATGACTGTTATTTGGACAGTGCCATGAGTGAGTAATAAACTTTAGTAGCCAGCACACAGTACTTAAATTTTCTATTTTCTAACTCTTCTCTTAGAGCTGTCAGGCAAGCAAGCACATTTTTCTGTCTCTGAAATTATCGTAGATGACAGTTTCAGCAAATGTTTTGCCATTGTATAACACGGATCATAAAGTCTCTAGCCTCTGGTATTTGTTTCTTAGGCACCCACTGCCGAAATGCTAAACTAATGCTAAGTGTTTTAGACTTTAGTAAAAACAGCACCCTTAGCCTGATAGCTGTTTCTGTATTAGCCAGGATACTCCTGGATATGTTGACATAATAGATAAACTCACAATTCTTAATGACAACTCAATAAAATTTATTATTGACTCATGGCACTGCATGTCATTGCAAATGGCATGATTTCATTGATTTCATTCTCTGTTTCTTTCTCTCTCTGTCTCTCTGTCTCTCTCTCTGTCTCTATATGTAGAAAGAGACAGAGAGAGAGAGAAACTCAGCCATATATACATATATCTTCTTCATCCATTCATCACGTTAATGGATACTTAGGATCTTTCCATAATTTGGCTATTGTCGATAATGCTGCTATAAACACTCAGATGTATGTATCCCCTCAAATCAGGATTTATGTTTCCTTTGGGTAAACACCTATCAGTACAATTGTTGGATCATAAGATAGTTCTATTTTTAAGTTTTTGAGGAAACTCCATACTGCTTTCCAGAATGGCTGCGCCAGTTTGCATTCCCACCAACAATGCAAGAGGGTTCCCTTTTCCCCCACATACTCATGAATATCTGTTATTTGCTGTGTTGTTAATTTCAGCCATTTTGATAGGTGTGAGGTGGTATGTCATTGTAGTTTTAAAATTAGATTAATTTGAAATAATTTTAATTTCTAAGTAGCATTCTCCAATAAATAGAATCATGATTCCTAGAGAAAGTAGTAATTCCAGGGCTATGGCAGAAAAAGTCCATGCATACATTTAGATTTTCTTTTTATGGCCAAAAGTCAGGATGCACTAAAAAAAAAAAATATAAGAATATCTCAAAAATTCAAGGAAGCTAGCTTGAATGGGTTTACATCTACTAACATAAAAATTTGGGAATGAACTCAAATAATTTGGAAATCAACATTATTGTAATGGATTACGCTCCATCAAATAAAGATTCCTTGAGTCCTCCATACCAAATTAAAAAAAGAAAAACATAGGAATGAAGGGAAATATCTTCCCTACAACAAAATATTAACAAAGGTAAAAGGAATAATCATCACTATGCAACACCCAAAACAATGAATTATGGAAGAATTGATGTTAAAACTAAAGGGCGAGATTTTGATGCTGAACAAGATATTCACTTTGTCTTAAAGTAGAACTTCATTCCTATTTCTTACTTGTTACACAATTAACAATAGAGTGATCTGAAAGTTACTACTTAAACAAATGATCAAATTTTACATCACTAATATGGGACAAACTGATATCTGCCTCTTGATATGTTGCACTAAAGAAGGAGAACTTAGATAATTACATTGTCCAAAATGCATGTTCTAAACTAAATGATAAAGACTAAAGGACATTAAGCAAATAAATGGCCTATGGTCTTCAAAATATCAAAGTTTTGAAAGACAAAAACTTATAGATGAATTAGCCCAGATTAAAGCAAACAAAAGAGACATGAAAAGAAAATGAAATGTGTGATCTTGGACCAGAAAAATTCTAAGAGGAAACTCCTGGGGAGATTTGGCAAAATATGAGTAAAGTTTTAGGTTGGATAATAGCATTGCAGCAATGTCAAAATTCCTGTTTTTATCATAGGATATATATTGACATATTTAAACTAAAAGTGTCCTGATGTTTGCAAGTTATTATCAAGTGGTTCTGAAAATAATCGTAAAATATACATATGTATCTATACGTACACATATGTGCATGGGCACATAACATGGGAGAAGAGAAAGAGCGATAGATTGAGAATAATTCACAGCAAAGTATTTACAAGTAAATCTTGAAGAGTTTTCAGGAATTCTTTGTACTATGCTTGCTACTACTTTTCTCTAACTTAAAACTTATTTAAAATTATTTTGAAAGTTAAAAACTTCAGGGCACCTGGATGGCTCAGTAGTTGAGCATCTGACTTTGGCACGGGTCCTGGTCCCAGTGTCCTGGGTTTGAGTCCCACATCAGGCTCCCCACAGGGATCCTGCTTTTCCCTCCGCCTATGTCTCTGCCTCTGTCTGTGTCTCAAAAAAAAAAAAAAGAAAATAAATAAATAAATAAATAAATAAATAAAATCTTTTAAAGAAGTTAAAAACCTCATTAATTATTTCTCTCTTTAGTTCCAAGGTGTTATAATTTTGAGACTCAATTAGTGCAGTTTGATAATGACAGAAGAAATGCAAGGAATTTATGAGTTCAACAACAATAATAAAAACAGCAACTACAAAAGAGGAATAACACTTTAAGCGAACAATTGGTAGAATAATTTAAGATAAATACTATTGATTGTTAAGCCACATTTATTACTGAAATGTTTTACTCATTTCTGGTGTCTATGAAGAATGAAAAGGAATTAAAAAATAGCAATAAGGTTTCATATAGTACAGAAGTGGAATTCAGTGAGATGGAGGATATGTCTCTCAGGATTCCCAAAACCCTTTTATTGTTGTGCAGCTTGCCTAGAGGAAATTGCATCACACTAAAATTCATTAGGATGTCATTAATGAGGTCTGTGCACATTTCAGCCCAAATGAACTTTGACATCCGTCTACAGGCCCCAAAACTGGTTCTCTGATACTTTCATTAGAGGGGAACACTGTCTCCATGCATATGAAAATGGAACAAGCTAATTGCAAATATTAAGACTGTAGGGAAGAAAGAAATATAAAGACTGTTACAATTAAATAACAATTTCTAATATTATTTCAAAACCTCCCAGACTTCTAGTGTAAAAATAGATTCGATTAATTTAACAGTCTCTAAAACTAACTATAATTCAAACACAAATACCCATGTTTTGAATGTGCACTAGCAATTCCTAGGAATTGGAAATTAGTGTTATCATAGTCTTACTAATTATAAAAATACTAATTTCTCTGTCATAGTTACATACATTTGTCAATCATCTAATCTGCACATTTAAGTGGTAGTCTCTTCAGACTTGTAAACAATAATATTTAGATACTAAGTATAGATGTATTGATTGCAAGTGCTTTTAAATAATGAAAAGATTTATAATTAATGTCAAGAAGTGTATTAAATATTGACTAAAATGTGAATAAAGTTCAGTTACAAAATGAATGCTTTTTTTTTTTCTCACTGAAATGTTACATGCTACCTTTTTTCCATATGTGATTCAAATTATATCACCACATCTGGCATTAAAAAGGTTCTATTTTTTCTAAGTTTTGACAATATATGACAATCCATGACAGCTTCTTATCTATCTAAAAAACTCAACTTACAAGGCTGTCAATTGTTTTTCTCTTTGTGCTTGAAAACTGCATTAAGGGTAACCTGCAGAAGGAAAAGAAAAAAAAAAAAAACATAACACACCACATTTTTTTGTTTTAAATTTACTTTATAAACAACATTTGTATCTGTTATAGATCTGATTTCATTCTATTCTAGGTGAAAATACCTAACAGTCCTTAAAATATTTTTTTCCTAAAATATTCTCTGCATTCTGGCATCTGTTAGAAATAAAGGAAGTAAGAAATTTAATCAGTGAATATAATATTAAAACTCAAGGAAAGTGTAAAAAAATGATTATCAATTTTAGTAAAAATGGTATTACATATCAACAACTCTCTTTTGTATATATGTTTTCATTTTCATGATTCAGAAATTAGTGTTCATAGAGTCATCATTGCCACATAAAGTAATAAACTGTGGTGAAAATTGACAATCATCATGCTAATTAAATCAATTAAATTGGATACCTCAATATTATATCCTCATTCATATTAAATAGTGGCTGAATTATTCAATTGGTTGTCAACATTAGTCAAGTCATTGAAGAAAGCTTGATTCTGACAATCTAGCTCAAAGTATCCCATCTGTGATGTGGACATACACTATTTTATTCCATGAAAACACCCTCTTCTATTTTCTGATACAGTGTTAGATACAGAACCTGATCAGCATGTGCTTGAGCATTGCAAAGTTAAGCTCACAATATTTTTTGTCATATGAATGATGGATAATGCCTAACACCAGCTGTCTTTTCAGCTGTGACTTGCCATCTAGCCTGTCAAATAGCTCAATCAAAAAATCAGTATGATATGCTACTCCTTTTACTGAGAGAAATGCCTCAAGTCATAAAGTTTCACAATACCCTTTGGTGATTTACATAAAACTGTTTTCATTCCACATTTCCTCTTCTCTTACTGATATTAGATAATGGGAGATTTATATAAGGCTAATTTTGATCATAATTAGATGCTTTTCACATTTTTCTTTTACCTATTTATTAGTAGACCCATTATACTATCTTGCAGAAGGCACTAAATTATCAAAGAGCCCTAATGACTATTGAGTTTAGATTTTTTTTTAATTAATTTTTATTGGTGTTCAATTTACCAACATACAGAAAAACACCCAGTGCTCATCCCATCAAGTGTCCACCTCAGTGCCCGTCACCCATTCCCCTCCAACACCCGCCCTCCTCCCCTTCCACCACCCCTAGTTCGTTTCCCCGAGTTAGGAGTCTTTATGTTCTGTCTCCCTTCCTGATATTTCCCAACATTTCTTCTCCCTTCCTTTATATTCCCTTTCACTATTATTCATATTCCCCAAATGAATGAGAACATACGCTGTTTGTCCTTCTTCGATTGACTTATTTCACTCAGCATAATACCCTCCAGTTCCATCCACGTTGAAGCAAATGGTGGGTATTTGTCGTTTCTAATTGCTGAGTAATATTCCATTATATACATAAACCACATCTTCTTTATCCATTCATCTTTCGATGGACACCGAGTTTAGATTTTTTGACTGATTTGTTTAGCTTTTGTATTCAAGTCTAAGAGATATGCAAAACAAATCAAAGCACTTTGTTTTCTTATTAATTCCAACTCCTGAGACAACTCTGTAAATATAAATGTAGAAGTCTCAAAATGGGGGTAATGAGATCCTCAACTCTCTGTGTAGTTAAGATGACCATTCTATTTACTGTGTAAATAACTTACTTTTCCAGGAACTTCATAAACAGGAATGATCTTCCTCTGGCACTTATTTTTTTACTTCATCATTTTTAGGCAGTCCATTGGTACTGTGAGAAAAAATTAATGAGTGCCATACTTTATTGATGTACATGCTAAATGTTATGAACTATGAAGTATAGTTTTAATTCTGTTCCATTAACATAAACAGAGACATCATGGGACATCTGGGTGACACAGTTGGTTGACTGTCCAACTTCTGATCTCAGGGTGGTAAGATTGAGCCCTCCCTCAGTCTGGCTCTATGCTCAGCATGGAATCTGCTTGGGATTCTCTCTCCCTCTGTCCTCCTGCAGGTGCTATCACTCTCTCTCTCTCTCTCTAAATGGGTAAATAAATCTTAAAAAAATAGGGACATTGAGAAGTAGAATTGGACTAAAAGTCAGCATTTTTGAAAGTGTTACCTCATAAGTTGTACATGTGATCAATTGACCACATTTTAAGAAATATTACTGATTCAGTTCACTCGAAATTTTTCAATTTTTTCTTATGACACACGATCATAACGGAAATTTGATAACTTGAAATTTGAAAACCACTTGCACTTAGGCTCTCCTATAAAAATATTAGAGATCTCAGTTGAAGTATCAGGTGAGATCTCTTTATTCACGTAACTCAATAAAATTCAATAAAATTCAAAATGTTCACTTTTGTTTTAGTTTAAGTTTTTCACGAGTCCAACGCTCTCTTAATGCTTTTTTTCAGACCATATTTTATTTTATATTTTTAAAGACTATTCTTGTTTTAGAGCAGTTTTAGGTTTTCATCAAAATTGAGAGGAAGGTACAGAGATTTCCCAAATATCCCGTACCTTATACATGCATGACCTACCCCATTATCAGCTAGAATGGTAAGTGTTTTTTTTGTGATGAATGAACCTACACCGACATACTAAGTCACCTGAAGTCCATAGTTTACCTTAGAGTCCACTTTCGATGTTGTACATTCTAAGGGTTTGGACAAATGCAAAATGGCATTCTGATATTATACAGAGTATTTTCACTGCCTTAAAAATCCAATGTGCTCTGTCTATTCATCACTCCTTATCATTTCAGCCCTGGTAGTCAGTGACCTTTTTGTTGTCTGCATAGTTTTGCCTTTTCCAGATAAAACATAGTTGAAATTATGTAGTATGTAGTTTTTTTCAAATTGGCTTTTTTTTTTCACTCAGTCATATACATTAAAGATTTCTATATGTGTTTTCGTGGCTTGATAGCTCATCTCTTTTCAGTACTGAGTAATATTCTATGGTCTGGAGGTACCACAGTTTATCCATCCAACTGCTGAAGAACAACGAGGATGCTTCCAACTTTGGACAATCGTGAACAAAACTACTGCAAACATCTATGTGCAAGGTTTTGGGTGGTCATCTCACCTCCTTTGGCTTAAAACCCAGAAGTGTGATTATCAGATCATATGGCAAGAGTATATTTAGTTTTTTTTTTCTTTTTAAGATTTTATTTATTTATTTATGAGAGACACAGAGAGAGAGGCAGAGACACAGGCAGAGGGAGAAGCAGGCTCCATGCAGGGAGCCTGACATGGGATTTGATCCCGGGTCTCCAGGACCATGCCCTGGGCTGAAGGCAACGCTAAACCACTGAGCTACCTGGGCTGCCCTATATTTAGGTTTATAAGAAACTGCCAAACTATGACTGTAATATTTTGCATTTCCACCAGCAATGAATTCTTGTTGCTCCACATCCTGGCCAGAATTCAAAGCTGTCAGTTTCTAGATTCTGGCCAATCTAATAAGTGTATAGTGATACCTCATTGTTGTTTTGTTTGTTTTATTTTGCATTTCCTTAATAACATACAATATGAAGTGTCTTTTCGTGTTTATTTGCCTCCTATATTTCTTCTTTGGTGAGGTGTCTGTGAAGGTCTTTGGTCCATTTTTTAATCAGGTTGTTTGATTTTTATTATTGATACTTAAGAGTTCTTTGTATATTTTGCAAACAGCCTCTATCTGATGTGTCTTTTGCAAATATTTTCTCCCAGCCTGTGGCATGCCTTTCGTTCTCTTGATACTGTCTTTGGCAGAGCAAAAGTTTTTAATTTTAATAAAGTCTGCTTATCAATTATTTCTTTCATGTGTTGTATCTTTGATGTTTTATCTAAAAAGATATCATCAATTTCTTAACTTTTTAATGTTCCTATCAATGTAAGTAGAATGAAGGTTAAAATATATCCCTTTCTTAATATGTGCAGTCATTAAATCATGCACTGACTTTCCTCATTCAATCAACATTCAACATGCTGTTTAAAGTACTAGATATTGATAAATCTTGCTATTATCTATGTGGATAGAATAGGAAATAGAAAAATTCACACGTCAAAGTTTCTTTGGTTTAGGCTTCAGATTTTGAAGTGAATTAAGGGGCTCTCTCAAATTTGTTCTAAAATACCATACCGGTTAAGATCTAATCGTCTAGAGCAATTAGATATTTTTGCATTTTTAAAGAAAGATTTTACTTATTTATTTGAGTGTGAGAGACAGCATGAGCAGGGGGATATGCAGAGGGAGAAGCAGACTCCCCACTGAGCAGGGAGCTGAACATAGGGCTCCCTAGATCTCAGGACCCTGGGATCCTACCCTGAGCTGAAGGCAGCCACTTAGCCAATTGAGCCACCCAGGCCCACCTTTTTTGCACTTTGTTTAATGCATAAAACCAATGATTTAGTGGAATGGCCTAAACAAAGTGTCTTTTTTTTTTTTCCTTTTTAGTTGTTCTCATTTCATTCTTACTGAATGACAGACATTTTAGTGGCTTGAAGGAGAAAATCTAATTCCCTCAGTCTTCTGTATTTCCACTAGCAAATTTGCTCTTCTACAGTTAGGAAAATATTGACCAGATTTATTATAATTATCCTGGAAAAAATTACACTTTTTAAGAGTCCTAAAGAAAAGTAGCAAAGGTAGTCAGGAATTAAATATTGGTCTTAGTCAATTTGTAGAGTTTTTAGACTAGACTGGAATGAGCCAGAAATGATTGCTCTCTAAATATATGTAGAGAGAATTCCACATGCTATATGGCATTTTCTACCTCAGATCATTTGTTTTTCGACATCTGATAAAAGTGTACCAGAGAGAAAGGAAATTTTTGATGAACAGTTCTCCTACATTAGTCCATCTGGTCCTCTTAGTTTCTATCTTTCGGTTACATCAAATCACCGTAAAGCCTTATGCTTGAATAGTATTATATGGTTTCCAAAGTATAGGACTTAACCAAACTCTTTTATTGTATATAGCCATCATTTTAATAAGTAATGAGTACACACAATTTCTCAGTTTCTTTTTCCTCTACCTCCCCAGTACAAGAATATAAATAACACTTTGAGCTGTTCTTCTGCTTTCCCAGGGTAATTGACTAGTTAAGTGATTCCCATTGAGGCGGTTGAGCTGATGCTGCCCTACATTTATCTTAAGGCACTACTAAAGCTTCATTTTATTCCCAAGGGACATCCAATTTTGGGACACTAATATGAATGTTTGTTTTATACTAAAGATTCTGTAGGGAGGTAAGGAGATACATTCGTTCATTTGCCAATACTTACTGAAACTCCTTCAGGTGTTAGGAGATAAGTGAACAAAACAGGCTATATGCTTTCATGGAGAAGACAGACATTTTTATGGGGGAAGAAAGAGTGACAATAAACAAACAAACAAACAAATATTATATTGCAAAAAGTGATAATAAGTATGAAAAAGTAAAGTGAGAGAGAGCACAGAGGGTGGTGAAATTCCATATAGGACTATCAACGTGGTTTACAGTGTGGTTAAGAGCAATATAAACCATTGCAGAGGTGGGAGATAAGATCAGAAAGCAAGTTAGGGATAAAGGAGAGACAGAACAGGGACTGGACACGGGTCCCCACAATCCTGACTGTGAAAGCCAGCATTCCTTGATAGCTGAAACACTACACCTCCTGAGTTGCACGCTCTGCAAGAAAGGAAGCAGGATGCTTACCAAAGGAGGGACTGATGAAGATTGTCATGAGTGTGCTGTGAAGGCCCATGCACCCGTTGTGCCTTTCCACAATGTCAGCTTTATTCAATCATAAAACGAAGTTGTAAAGCAGGTTCAGGATTCCAAACTCAATGACAATTCACCATGTGATTAAACTTGGTTTCTTATACAGCACACGAAGCAGGACAGAAGACAAGACACCCAACAAACAGGATTACAGGAAGGTGCAGGAAGTCAGTCTGTGGTCCCACAGTTGAGATAAGGCCTTGGTCTGAAGTCCTGGTCAGCTCTCAGCACATACTGTTTCTTATGTTCAAGCAGTGAAGGATCTCAGTTCTGTTCCAGGATCAATCTGGCAGGGCTTTTAGTGATAGTTGCCTTTTTTAGATGGTCTGACATAAAGAAGTCAGGTCTGAGGAGTCTGAGAGTTTGCTTCCAAAATCCTTCCCTTTTTAAAGGGATACCTGTCCACAGTGCCTGTGAACCCAACTTTCTGTGTCATCTACATGCTTAGATGTCACTCCTCTCCTGCCTTATCCTCTTTAAAAGTTTTCCCTGACTTTTGTTCACAGAGTCAGCCTGAAGGATAATTTCCTTTGTTGCTGCCTCTCTGTGCTTGAGCATAAACACCAATAAAATTCTTGCCTAGAATATTTCCTTGGCGCCAGTGTATTTCCATTGCTTGGAAGGCCCAGGAATACAAGTTGGTAACAAAGTCATTTATAGAAGTCTGCCCCCCTTACCTGTGGTTTTACTTTCCAAAGTTTCAGTGCCCTGCTGTCATCCTTCACCCAGAAGCAGATGATCCTCCTTCTGACAATTGCCAGAAGGTCATTAGTAGCCTAACGCTGTGCTCCATCCTGTCACAAGGCATACCTCATCCACTTCATTTCATCCCATCACGGAGCATTTTATCTTCTCAAGTCACCCCAAGATGAAGAGTGATATAGTACAGTAAGATATTTTGAGAGTGAGAAACCACATTCATATAACTTTTATTGCAATATACTGTTATAATTGTTCTATTTATTATTTGTTATTATTGTTAATCCCTGTGATTTATAGGAAACATATATTTGGTCATTCAGATGACCAAATATATATTTCTCATATGTATTTGGTCTTTTGTCTACCATTTCTGGCTCACAGCTCTCAAAATCTATGGAATTTCCTAAGTGTCGAGCAATAAAGGTGTTTTCGTTACGTCAATGGAGGTTACTCTGACCACTGGGGAGGGGTTGGAGGTTGAAGCAGACAATGGCCAATGACTTTGTTAATCATGACTGTACAATGAAGTCTCTGTAAAAACACAAAAGGACAGGATTTAGAATTTCCAGGTTGGTGAACACATCAACCCTGGGGAGATTGGAAGAGTGGTATGCCTGGAGAGGGCCTCCCCCCAATCTCCTCAATGGAAACTCCATGCCCTTTCCCTCAGTTTGTCCTATGTGTAGCTCTTCATCTGGCTATTGATTTGCCTCTTTTATCATATCTCTTAAAAAACTAGTAAGCGAATATAGTGTTTCCCTGAGTTCTGTGAGTTCCGTGAGCCACTCTAGCAAATTAAAACAACCTAAGGATGAGGCCTTCTAAACCTATAATCTCTAGCTGCTTGGTAGAAGTAAATAGCCTGGGACTGGCCTTTGAAGTAGAAATAGAGGGATAATCTTCTAGATCTGAATCCTTAACCTGTGGAATCTCATGCTCTCTCCAAATAGATAGTATCAGAATGGAGTTCAATTCTCAGACACTGTGCTCGTGTCCAAGAATTACTTGTTGTTTATGGGGGACCGCTATGTTGGAATTGGGTCCAGGAACCTTAAAAGAATCACTTACTGTGGCTAATTTACAAGTTAAACTTTATCATAAGTATGCAAATACAGGAAAAAATATATATTATATATATATTTACATATATAATATGGCTCAGTACTAGCCAAACTACTAGTTTTTAGGCACCTACTGGGGATCTCAGAACTTACTCCCAACAGATAAGGGAGGTTATTGTATTAGCTTTTAGGATTTTAAGTATCTCAAATATCATTCAGTGTAAGAGGGATAACTATTTGAAATTTTAGTTTTTTAGTTTGAGGAGTGAAGATCCAAAAAAAAAAAAAAAACAATAATAAAATTCCCTATAAGAGAGCTCTCATTTTTTTCATTACATATATATACATATATGTGTATATATATATATACATATATATATATTATTCTCAATGTTCTCCATTTTTTCTCTAGATCTTATTTCATTGAACAAATCCTCCCTACAAATCCTCTCTACTGTCCAAAACATTCTGTGCTGTTTTTAGCTAATATTTCCCATAAGCACAATGAAAGATTAAAACTAAGATCATAGAAATTATATGGTTCTTCAAGATTAGCTTTTGATTGTTTCCCTAAATCTCCTTTGTATTTCCAAATATTACATCATGTCATTTACTTTCCAAAACTGAGATATAAAACAAAACAAACAAATCAGTTAAAACTGGTATGTTTCTGTGAGGAGAGAGCATTTTTTTGGTGCACAGAATAAGATTTTTTTCTGTATTCTTATGCTCCTCCTCTCTGCCCCACTTTCTTAGAAAACTTAACTTTCTGGTAATGTAATGTCTTTACAGGGCTTATGTGTTTTTGTTCTTAGCCATGTGATAACTTTGGGGGAAGCAAATGAAACGATTACTAGCTTGCAGTTCTTAACATTTTAGTTTGGTGACTGACAAAAATATTAAATGGTCAAAGTTTTAATTAAGCTTTACTGATTCCATTGATCTTAATCTACATCAAACACAGATAGAATTGACCCGTGAAAGCACTCCGCCACTTCTATGTCGTATTTTCTAGGTCTAAATTACATAGTAGAAGTGAATGGATGTATACTTTTGTTTACCTTCTAAAATATCATCACCTGTCAAAATATTTGTTTAATAATAAAATGCTAGAATAACATTCTTTGAAATTTTGAAAGACAGGGTTTCATGAATAAATAGCAGCTAGTGTATTTACCTTGTCTGGAAGAGAAGTAACAGAAGCGCTTTGTGTCAATCAATATGAAAATGTAATTTAATCCAATGAGACAAAAATCAATTTTCCCTTTTCAAAGTTTCAAAGTAGTTAAATATCACCTGTTCTGCTTAATTAGTTTTTGATATTTGTACAAACTCACCTTTAAACTTCATAACAATACAGTTTTTGTTTGAGCTTCAGATTTCTTTTCTCTCTCCTAATTGCATTCTGTTTTAGCTGGTTATAGAGAGGAAGAGAAAACCCTTTTTTTTTTTTTGCAGAGAAAGCATGTTGTTTTCATGGTGGTGCATAGGCCTTTCAGGCTCCAATGATCAGAACAGCCTACTGCTGCAATCTCAACTGTTGTAGTTAGTAAATGAAGCTTTGCTTGAAAATCACAATTTACCACAAACCCACCATGCATTTTCAAAAAGGTTAAGAGGATATTTGGAAGTTGGATTGTTGCTAGTGTTTATGAAAGCAGAGGGGAAAGAGGAACTTCTACAACCAGCGATTGCCATATTTGAGTAATTTAAGAAACAAGATCTGATTTGAAATGGCCAGACCAAATGCTTTATATATATAATTAATTAAGTAGAGAAAGGAGACATAGGTTTGAGTGGGTATACCCAAATGTGTACCACATTGTATGATCTGGTACTTCTAGGTCACAATCAACTCCAACTTAGGAAGAATAACGCTAAGGCCCACTGTTATTGCCAAAGTTAGTTTGTATGACTCAGTAGAGAAATAGATGTGTGGATATGGGGAAGTACAACTCAAATTCCTCTTGAAGGAAGAATGTATTATCTAAGCTTCTCACAACCTTCAGCTATCAGAACTTTCAGGATGGTCTCAACTGCAGAGGGCAAGCTTGTTTAAGGTCATGTTCTTTCTGGAGTGACCAGAGTAATGATTGATAGAAGTTGAGGGGACACAGGAGTGAGAGGAAGAAGGATGTCCGAGCTTCATAATTCTCCGTTCAATTCAAGACAGCTTAGATAGACCATTGAACTCTAGAGTTTCTCAGAAGTTGGCTGAGGTCATTGGACCTGCCCTATCTGGCTTTGCTTGTTTTCTTTTTTCTTTTCTCCATAGGTGTTGACCGCAAGGGTTTTGTTTCTGAGAAACATCCTGACACTAAACTCTGATTCACATTTGGCTTCCCTCAGAATATTACCTATCACAGCACTGTTGCCATAGATCACAGAAGATCACGGATTCTTAAGATATATATGCATCACTTATAGTGATTTTTTGGTGTTGTCAGTCAAAAGTTTTATATTTGGTCACAGAACATAGTAAAACAACGTGACAATAATAGGTAGATTCCATGAAGATGTATTGCCATCTCTCTGGGACTATACTTTTTTTTTTGCCTTTAAATTAATAAAAACCTATCTTAGAGAGATGTGGTTAGGGTTACAGAATTAAATAAAACTATATGGACACTAATTAAATAAGTAGATACTTTTAGAGAGAGAAAGATAACAAAAGCATAGTTGCTAAGAAAATGGAATTTTGTGTTCGTCTGATTCTGTTTAAGAAACACCTGGCCCCCTGATGATAATGGGTCCTTGACAATTTGTTAACCTCAATTACCTCTTCCACAAAATTAGGATAATATGAAACCAAAAATATCAATGATTTGTGGAAATGAGTAAAACTGAATAATGTATATGAACTTATCATATGATATTTGGGTCATGGTATGTACTTAATACATAGTAGGTATTTTTTTAAATAAAAAAGAAGGGAATGTGATGTATAAGCCTTTTTAATATATTAACCCTACATGCTTAAAATGTGGGGTTTGTGACATATAAAAACCATGTTGATCAACAATTAGATAGCAGAAGTCTAAGGAATATGAAAGAGCATTTCTTTTCCATGACAAAAAATACATGTGTTGGAGAGAGGAATTCACCTCATTCTACAGGCTGATGTTTGTTGCTCCTGTCCCTTCCAAATTACCATCAAAGTGACTTCATCAAAAATACTAAATTTGGGAGAGAAATATGTAGATAGACCAGAAACCAGCAAGGGTGCTCTGCTAGTTATTCTCCATTTGGCCTGTGCGCTCATTCTCTGACTTTCTTTGCCTTGCTCTGCATGTAAGAGATTATATCCCAAGGACAGCATGAAAAGGATTTCCTGACCAGTTCAGGCAGTGGGGAGTTACTTACAGGTTATAGAAGACACCGAGGAGAGAGACTTTTATTATTTTTTTCTCTCTTCCCATTTCTTTATAGCACCTCCAGCAATAGCTGTGTCATTCCCACACTGCAGCCCTTCCTCCACAGTGCCCGTTCTCAATGATCTCCAGTGATCCGAGGTCTTCCCTGGGTCCATTCACCCATTTGCTGCTGCTGCTGCTTATTGATCACTTTACAATCTGCTGCTTGCTTCTTTAAGCCCCCCTCTACCTATAAGAGGGATCCCTCTTGTAATCCTTTTGTTTGCACTATCTGGGGTGAATTCTGGTTCAGATCAAACCATTTCCTGTTTATTTATATATGAATATTTGTTGCCATTTTGGGGTTGTACTATAGCACTTTAGATATGGTAATTAAACTAACATTGTTTTTCCTTTCATTCTTTGAGCCTACAATGACATTTATACATAACATTCAATAAATGACTGTATCCTAATAGATATATTCTCTCTTATTACATGTTGGTGTAATATCTTTTTCATATAAGAATAGTATAAAAAGATACACTATGAGTTTTTAGCTCTCTACTGTATGTCTGTAGTCTTTGATTCTCTCAAACAGAATCTCATCTCTAAGAAAATTATATTTAGGTTTAATTTAAGTTAAAACATTTCATACAACAAATTGATTTCCAAAAATAATAATCAAATATTCCATCAATTCAAAGCTAAAAAATAACAGAATTTATCCCTTCTTTCAAAGTGTTCTTTTATTTGACTGAGAAATCTTGAGTGATAGTAGTTTTAATATTTTGGATATAAATGGAATTGGCTAGTTACCATAATCCATATTTTTTCATTAAAGAATTCTAATCTGCTTCAATTTCTCAAATCTAAACAAATTGTAAAATTGGGCCTCCACACTTTTAAAATGATAAAAGAGTGATTAATGACTTGTTTATCATTCTTACAGAAAATGTTTATAACATTATTACTAAGTAAAGATTCAAGAAAAAAAATTACTATGGTGACTCATGCTGGAAAGCAAAGATTCTAGATGCTAAAAATATATAATTTATTACAGCATTTAAAATTAAAACTACACCAAAGAAAACGATTTTCAGAGTCTCACATTCTTAGTGGGTTCAATATTGTTTTCCAGCTTGAGTTCACTATTGGAAGGCCTTAAAATCCAACTCAGTGAAAGACAGTCACAAAATTAGATATTTACTGACTAGAAATAATGTAGTACCTCATTCATAATAAATAAAATACTAAGAGTATTTATTTATCACATTTTCTGTTTAAATAATATTTTAAACAATGAGAAAATTTAAAAACATGAATGAGTACAACTTCTAGACAGTTTTCATAGTAGAGGTCACACATAATAACAAAATAATGTCACAAATCCATAGCTCTGACTGTAAAATGATGCCAAATTGTTCTTGTAAATAAATGTATTTATACAAAGAATACAAAATAATTGATTATTGATTAAATAATTGATATTGATTAAAATATCTTATATTACATTTCCTAGGTAGTTTATCTGTATAAATTCATGAATTCTATGAGAGCCTCATGAGTCTCTGTAACTAATTATGACTGATCATGAAAGATTGCTTGGTCTTTCGGTTTCATAAGATTAGAGGTATCAATTTGAGTTTGTCTCTAATTGAGAACAGGAGAGGACATTTTTACCTTGAGGGAGCAAGAGATCAGAGCACTGAGCTGAGGATGAGTGTTGACAGGTATCTTGGGATAGCAGAGGCCATGGAAGAGGTGAAATGGCAAAAATAGAAGCAATTGAAGCCAGAGATTACCCCAGTCAGAAACCAAGTTTGCTTTCTGAGGTCATCGTAAACTGTCTCTGGGGATTCCCAGTTATACATTGGGGAATTCTCCAAGGAGGTTGATGTTGAAGCTCAGATATCATTTGATCTTAAGTTTACCCACACAATGATGAGAAATTTGGATATTTTCAATATTGATATATTTCATTAAATCTCATTATTATCTTGTTGCCTAGAATACAAAAATTACAATGTGGGCTTTTGTATTTTTTTGATAAAGTCAAAAATTTTCTTCAAGTACGGTAGAGAAATTTTGTGAATGTCAGTCTTGATGGAACTTTGTAAGACATGTAGAGACACAAGATGGGGAGACACAAGATTTTTTTTTTAAAAAATGAAATGAAATCTCCTATTTCATTAGTAACTTCCTATGACGTATATTAGGTATTTCACATAAAGTACTCAGTTAATAATAGATATTTCCTTCTTGTAATAGAAGCACTCCTCTCACTTTTAACTGTATGATATTCACTTCATCATTTGCAAATAAAAATAACTACAGTAAATGTTATAGGTAACACACAAAATAAAGGGTAAGTAGCTATGACCTATACGACTTAGAGAAAATTATGAATTTAGGAAATTATGCAATTTTAGAATTTCTTTTACAGAACATTTAAAATATGCATAATAAAGCTTCTGCTACTTTATACATAACTTCTCAGACTCTTTTAAATTTCAATATGGTCTTTGTACCAGAAAAAAAAAAAAAAAAGATAGTTTTCTTTACCTTCTCCCTCCAATCAATGAAAACTGTGGTTTCCTTTTCTCATGCTTATCTAAACATTATAGAAATCATCTTTACCTAATAAATATTAGTAAAGTTCTATTCAATGATAATCTCAGTTAAAAATAGTCATCCTTACGTACTGCCTAGAGTAATGGCAACAAAATACGTTACTGCATACATCTCCTATTGGAAACTAAATAGAAACTTATTAGCTCTAATGACAGTAGATTATTTGGGGATTAAAATTCAGGGACTGAAAAGTAGAATCAGAGATTTTATTGACTGTGGTGGCTTTATAATGTCTCACTTTCATTATGTTGAGCAGCATTTCCCAAATTTCCTCTCTGAATGTTTCCACTTAAGACTGGCCACATAAGAGGCCTCTGTGCAAGATCTGGAGGGCTGAGATGGAGCAGCAGTTAATGTTATAGTATACACATGTGGTCACCAATCTACAGACTCATCTCCTTATCATGAGGCTACAGATAGGGCTGCAGTTGGTCTACCATTCTTGGATTATTTCAGCTTTTTCAGCTTTTGGGCCACTTAGCTCCCTGGAGAAGGTACCAGGTTCTTCTGCAGGATACTTATACCAATAGCATCAGAAGTGGCAAAAACTGGCATGCATTTCAGTGCATCCTGACGGGGTCCTGCTTGACTTACTTATCCTGCATTATACATATGCATCCTCTCCCCTAACTAACTTGCCTTGTAGACTCCAGGCTCCAGTACCATACATGGACACAGTAACCTTACAGAGAATGCCTGAATAGCTCCTACAGTTGTGTAAGATCAAAGCCCTTAACAAATCCCATATTATATCCATAAATACCTTCTAATGGTTTAGCTCCTCTTATAGAACCCTGATATACCAGCTCTTAATATAAGCCCCTAAAATGTTTATATGCCCTAAAGGTGCAGTGATAAAACATTTGTTATCTCTGAATAATTTCAATTATTTGAAATGGTTTAATTTCAATTAAATATACTAAAATACATTTACTCGACAATGCTTTAGAATATATAGTTGAGTTAATGTTAAAATCCACTATAAATCTGTGTCATTTGTAAAACTGCATGGAAATAGCTTTCCCTTTAGGTTACCTTGCTTCTGGGCCTGTTCACAATATCCAATTTTAACATGAAATGTGTAATTTGTTTTTGCATTATGTAGAGATAAGCTATAAAATTATATTTTCTTTATTTAAAGGGCCTTTTAAAGTCCTTTGAATTACAAATACATTTTCTTCATTGAGAGCTTTGAGAACATAATTAGACTCAGCTAAAGCACAGAAGACACATAGATTTGTTTTAAAGAATACGTATTGTACAAATTAGCACAATAGGCATAGTCACTCATAGGAATAACATTGGTAAAGTTTTATTTTGATTTCCTTATAAAGTATTAAATCTACAGAAATTTCATGCAGTTGTCAAAGGAAACCTAAAGCAAATCAGATAGCTCTTTTTCACATGGTTTAAAGATTGTAGATTATCTATAACAGTAGGTGGATCTGAAAATCCATCAGCCTGGTAGGAAAACTTAAGAGAACAAAATAGTTAAAGAAACAATTATCATAAACTAAAAGGTTCATTTATCTTTTTACTCTACTTGAAACTTCAGGTTTTAAATGATAATTACAAATGTGGGAGGAAAATGTTCTTGTTATAGGTTATGATAAATTGGAATTTCAGAGAAGTGAAATAATTTTGCTTGTATTTGGAATATGTGTTAAAATCATAGACTAGCAACACAATTGTACTACAAAATCAGAAGAAAAATTGGGACTAAATTCAGTAATATCAATATAAATACAGCATCTGTAACCTGAATGTCTTTCCTTGGTATGTTTGGACAGACCTAGCTTCAATTTTCCTTCAATGTGGTTAACTTTGAAATCTACCCATTTACCTGGCTCTCAGACAACTTGTTATATTATCCATGCCTTATGAAAAGGTGTAAAGAATATTCCATTAGTCACCTTCTTTCATTTATCCATTATTTCAACTCTCTTCTTTCCCTTGCTAAGACTGAGGGCACAGACACAGTTTTATGTGATGAATTAAAAAAGATCAAAATCACACCAAATCAATACATTACTAATCATACTTTTGTTAACAAGTTCTTGTCCTTAGTGAATTGTCAGTAAAAGACTTTTCAATTTGTGAAAGGCTTTTTCAGACACTGAAGGTGTCCTGCTTAGAGCCTCTGAAGTTCTGATCCATAAACACAAAACCATCTGCATACTGGAATTTTGTGGAAAGAACACGCATATGACTAATAGCTTTGAAAAGTAAATTAAACAAAATGACATAAAGGGAAGGAATGGGATTATTGCAAAAGGAATATTTTGACATAAAATATAAACTTACATACTTATTTAAATGAAATACACAAGAAGAAAAGCCTGTTAAATGTTTAAACATCATAGAGAAGCAATCTATTTTAAGTAACTCATCCATCTTTAGTTTGGGGCAATATTTACTGTCTGAATATGATAAGAAGGCCTCACACACTGCCAATGCTACCTTAACATTAAATCATTCCATTTTATATTCTTTTTCATCACCAGGTGACGACTTTGTCATGGTACAGCAACTCAGAGAGTTATCTCCTGGCACTTAGAACAAAATGTATTATTAGTGCTTAACTAATTTTATTATATCCTCAACCTTGTTTTGTTATGGACTGTAATTTGTTTCTATCCCACTCTGTGTCCAGTGAGTGACTAAATTACTCTGAGAAATGTATATTATCTCAAGAAGTATTTCAAAATTTAATCAAATATTATTGAACGGAAAGACAAATGTTAGTAGGATTTAATGTGGCCAGAGTTTTGGCAGATTTGTTTTAAGTACACACATGTAACAGCAAGAGTGACATTTCCATATAGATGTAGATTTGCTTCAGTGAATCATAACAACCACCTCTTTAATCCCTGCATGCTGTTTTAAGATTAATTACAATAAATACAACCACTAAAAGATCTTATCCACAGATGCATCTGAAAGCATGTCCTCATTTAATGTAGTGCTATTCATTTTTCTGTTTTATGTATCTTCTTTAAACTGTTTGAAAAAAGATATGAACCTCCAGGTGATCCCCATTTCTGTCTTAAGAGACAGGACATAATTGCTTTTCACGTTTCCCTTCTATCACCTCTTATTTTAGCATTTAATCCTTCACTCATTAAAATAACTGCTTGAAGATGGCATTTCTTTTTGGAAAGTTGTAGATATGCTAAGTGGAGTGTGACAAATGAATTCTATAATTTGAAAACCTACTAGCTATCAGGTAGTAAGCAATGACTCTTGCCAGTTTTATTGACTATTAAAGAGACATGATATAGCACATGCTGTTATCGATACTCTATTTCCAAGTTAAAGCTTGTTATGCTAAATTCTATATTGGGCCCTTTGATACTGTCATTCTGAAGCCAAGTCTTACGTAGGTGGATAAAAGTCCTACTCTGAGAATTTTAGAAATGCCAATCTTTGTAGAATTTTTTTAAACTAGAGAACATAAACATAAATACGTGGTAAAGCTTATTTTCACAAGTTGGTAAGATTTTATTTTTATTTATTCTGTAAGCAATGATGTACTCTCCCTCCAATTTATCTGATGATTTTCTCCTTAAAGCAGTTCTCATATTGCAATACAGTCCTTTACATGGAAATATGTGGAGCCTTATATCAGGTCTTAACAAATGCCGTAACTGGAGGGTATGTGGTATATGATAGAAAGGTCCAGGGGTTGGACTATAAGACTTTTTTGTTTACTAATTTTATATCCATTCCTCTGAAAGTCTCATGTTTCTCACAAGTATGTTGTACAGTTATGGTTAAGGTCACCTTACATAAAATACGTCACATACATTTCTGTTGTTGTTGTTGTTATTGTTTTAGAGAGAAAGAGATAGAAAGAGTAGAGGGAAGGGCAGAGGGAGAAGGGGAGAGAGAATCTTAAGCAGCCTCCATGCCCAAGCCAGGAATTCAAGGTGAGGCTCGATTTTACGACCCTGAAATCATGGCTTGAGCCCGAATCAAGAATCAGAGGCTTAACCCACTGACCCACCCAGGCATCCTGAAATACATCATGTATTTTGAATGGTGGCTGACAAATAATAGGCCCTTAATAAATATAAATCACTCTTCACAAGTACTTATATATCCAGATCTCAACCATGCTTATAAATGTTTCATGAAAGAAATAAGTATATATTTTTAATTCAAATCTCTCCCTCTTATAATCATTCCAGATCTGTGCTTGCTCACAACATTTACACAAAATTATAAGCTGGCTGATTTAAATAGAATAAAACCTAAAATTATTTTTAAAGAACTATTGGTAAATGATTCCTTTATAGAACACACTACTAGCATTAGTGTGAAATTTAATTATGTTCATACTTTCTCAAGATTACAAACACAAACTATTTTTCCCTTTTCCAATTAAAATATGACACTTATTTTCGGGTTATTATCTTTTTATTGCAATTAAGGTGAATTGCAGCTCCAATTACATGACATTCTTTTTTGAGGCATAAATAGTCAATATTTTGAAAATCATATTTGCAATTTCTGGATAAAATTATAGTCACTTAATAAAGTCAAGTGGATTCAACTATATTTATATTTAAAATAAAAGTCTGTCAACGGCATTAATGTATGCTAATTTTATAAAGTTTACGGTAATGATCTATTGGTACAACAATCATTTCATTAGACACTTTTGCCATGTAGGCTCTTCTAAGAAAATGAATTATTTAAAAGTTTATTGTCAGCAAATGGAATTTTCTCTAAAATCCATGAAACTCCTATGAGCACAATCAGTAAATGTGGTAAAAAGGGAATGTGGGAGTAAGAGAGAAAATGTGATGGGAATATAAAAGTAAAAAGACTATTTTTATCACTTTAAATAACTAGTGTTGAAAAAGAAGTAACATTTCCATAAAAGTATTTCCTTTTAAAAAAATTTTGTAGCATGGTAAGAATTAGGCAGAATTATATTATTTCAAAATGATCTTAGTTTAATCTATCTTTATTTAAAAAAAAAGATTCAAACATTGTAAATTCATTAATAACCTATGGGAAAAGGCTTTTTTTTTACATTAAAAGAAAGGCCAACTATATAATGACATTAACATTTTTTACAGATTTTTTTTTTGTTTTCCACTTCATAGCATATACACGATCATTTCAAAAATATATATCTATGAAGCTATTGTTCTTTTCAATAAATTTTGTTTATTCTAGGCCTCAAAAATTAAACTCCATTGTTTAAAATAATTTGTTAAATATACACTATGTTAAATAGCAATTTTAGAATCTACAAATATTTTAGTTATATTTTAAAGGTATAATTTTATCAAACTACTTGGTTCCTTGAAAAGAAATATACTTCCAGTAAGACTTTCTTTGTTTAGTGAAATAGGTGAAGCTCATCATGACTTAATTGTAATTAATATGCTTATTTTCATGTCATTTTGACAATTGCTTCCAGCTGAATTCCAAAGACACTTAATTTTTCCTTTAAGACATGCAATCAATTCTTTTAAATCAATTCAAATAAAATAATGCAAAATAAGAGCCTGTTTATGAAATATAATATGTATAAAATACTCTTCAGCCACTCTGAAAAAGTTCCAACCCTTGGCTTGGAAGTTGCCTTTAAATTTCCGTAATAATATCTGTTGAAGCACTACCAAATTTCTAAGGTCTTTACATGTGTCAGATGTCAAATACATCCAAACTGCTTTCTAGAAATATAAAAGTTGATGATAAGCTGTAACAAAAATATTCCATGGAGTCAGAGAATTAATTGTGAAGATATAACTTGTTTCAAATAAGTCATCTCAGAAAGAATATATAACCATATATTTACTATCATCCCATATTATTTCAGCTTTATTGGTACATATAACTTAAATCTTTTATTTTGTTCAGAAACTTGCTACACTAAATTTAAGTACTGAGATTAAAATAAAAGTAAAATAAATAAGTTTATAAACACAACACTAGGAATTGACTCCAAAAGAAGCATCCCTAACACTTTTTTAAAGATTTTACTCATTTATTTGAGAGAGAGAGAATGAGAACACCAGCAAGGAGAGGGTTTTGAGCTGGCGAGAAGACCATGAGAGGGTGAGAGGGACAGAGGGAGAAGCAAGGCTCTCTGCTGAGCAGGGTGCCCACTGAGGGATTCCATCCCAGGACTCTGGGATCATGACCTGAGACAAAGACAGACACTTAACTGATTGAGCCACCCAGGGGCCCCCTTAACTTTTAATTTTAAAGGGTCATCTATGTGGGAATGACATCCCTTATCTACTTTCCATATTATAATATTTTTACATTTTTGTTAAATTTTTACAAACAGCATTTTTATTATTTTTCCTCTAATTTGCTCAATTTACATTAATATTACTAGGAATCAAGATTTACAATTATATTTACATTTATAACCCATATTGATAATAGTGACAATGATATTTTATACTTACTGAGCCAATACTATGGTCTGGGCACCATGCACCATTTATAACTTTGCATGCATTTGTATTTTAATCCCCACTGCTCTTATGGTGTAGATTCTGCTATTACTTCAAATTTATAGATTAAGTAACAACTGTGGGGATTTTAATAACTCAACCAGCTCAGATATTTACTAATCCTAACCATTTGACACCTTTGTCCAAGTTCTTAAAGTCATTTTGGTATATTTTATTAAATAAGTTTATTATTCTCTGCTATTCGGCAAGATTGTATGACTTTAATTTTTAAACTTTATAAACTATTTTAAGTATACAAAAGTATACATGGAATAAATAATGAACACTCACATACCTATCAATAAGACTAAATCCTTACGGTAAATATAAAATTCACTGCTTCTACTACCCATGATATCACCCCTTTCCTCCTCATTCAAGAAGTATTTATTTATATGTACATATTCCTAAAAAAATACATACAATTTTGTTTTGAGTATTAAAACAACAGATCTCATAAGGGAAAGACGGACTCTCAAGGAGAGACAATATCTCGAAGATACGGTCTATCAATATATGTTAGATATTTAAGAAATGTCTTACCCTATTGCCTCTCTTTATTCCTAAAGGGCAAATATTTTTCAGTTCTTTATATGACTTTTAATTATAAATTTGTAAAATATCTGTGATATTTTCTCTAGAAATTTCAGAGAAGGAAGGAAATATGTATGTGCTCAAATTGTCATCCTGACCAGATTTTTCAATTATGGGAAGAAATAAATGTCATCATTTTTTTCTTTACTTCCAGCCTAGAGTTAAGTGTTGGTGTTGTTGTCACTCTGCAACTGAATGAAATCTATCTAATATCTAATTAGAAGGTCTTATATTTAGAATCTCAGGGCAGTGGTCCTTCTTGACACACTGCTATTCCAGCATGGCAGGTGGCAAGTGCTTCCTTTTGGCAGCGTCTGCTTACATATTGGTGTTATCCAGGTCTTTTTTGAGCATGCTGTGGCAACTGTCTGTTACTACTTCTGTCTCCTAGAGCTAGCATTCTTCTCACAGTGCTATCACGCAGAGATTAATGCAAGAATGTAATTAGTCTACTCTATTTTATCAGTAGGAAATGAAAATAAAAAAGTGAGACAGCCTCCATGAAAGCAAATTCACTTTTTTCTTTTTTTTTTGCTAAGTAAGTTGATCTCTTGAAACATTTTCCATTTGTGTTTCTATAAACTGTTCCCTAGATGGCAAGGTTCTCCTTGAGAATGAGTTTGCACATGACTTGTGCTGATGCTGTCATTGGTAATGTCATTGCTGATGCAGGTAGCATTGCCCCATCTGTTATTAATCACAAATTCAAAAAGCAATATAAAAATTACTTCAAAATATTTCTAAATGACTGAAGGGAGAAAAGATAAACTCAAAACTCTAACAGATCACGCAGAAACTTGCTGGGAATTTCAGAGGCTGATTTACCCTCTAAACCAAACTATGAAAAAAATAAATAAATAAATAATGTATCTTTGGGACTATCAGCTGGATTGATGAAAAACAGAAAAATTTCCATGTGGTTCAACCATTCTGAGTACCTTAAATCATTCTAATTGGTCAAGAACTATGCTGAGACCTGTGTCTTTCTGGTTTTGTGGTGTGATTTTGGTTTTTCCGTGGTATTAGCATCTCTCAGCAGGTCTGGCATTTCTATGCCCAGGATAACCACAGGGACAGGCTAGGCCTATAGTCTGCTATTGTGTCAAGTGTCAAAAATCCATAGATAGCAAAATTAAGACCACAAGATAGATAAAATAGTATGTAGTAAGAGTATTCAGTATATTGTGTGTATATTGATATTTCATAAATTGGAAGCTCAAGCCAACGGTGGAATGAGGCTCAGAGGTGCATTGTTTTAGGACAGCTTACATGGTGAAAAGGAAGAGGCCATTTTTCATTACAGTAATTAGTTATAGCACAAGAATTTTCCAAGCCATGCTGCTATGGGAAAAAAGTGGTCACATCATGCCAATTTGGGCTTAAGTTTTATTCATGATTTTCAGAGAAAAAACAACTACCTAGGTTCAGTTTCACATATGTTCATGAAACAAGATAGATTTAGTTTTGCTTACATGATTTATAGGGTTTTATCCACTTAGGAAATTTACAAGTTTGGTCTTCATTTTGTGTTTAATTTTAGCAATGCAGTATGCTTGTCTCACTTATTTTTAAAGATTTTATTTATTTATTCATGAGAGACACACAGAGAGAGGCAGAGAGGAGACATAGGCAGAGGGAGAAGCAGGCTCCCTGAGGGAAGCCTGATGTGGGACTCGATCCCAGGACCCCAGGATCATGACGTGAGCCAAAGGCAGACGCTCAACCACTGAGCCACCCAGACGTCCTGATTGTCTCACTTTTCTGATTTATGTTTTACTTTTCTTTGGTAACAGAACCTTACTGTGAAACTTAGCTTTCTTTCTTTGATTCTGGAAGCTTGCCTGGCTTCTTGATTTCCTTTCCCTTATGCCTTATTGTGCCAAACTACTTTAATTTTAGGTGGGGTCATAATCATAAATGTATTTTTCAGGCCACCACAACTAGTTGTATTGCTACCTGTCTTATTTTTAGTATTGCCTCCCAAACATGTTATTTTCTACTATATTAAGCCTATTGGGTATAAGTCAAACACACACACACACACACACAGGAACACACACACACACACAAAATCAAAGAAGTACAAAATCAAAAGGTGACAAAATGGAATTAAGGTTTTTACAGCTTCAAGGCCTGACTAGGAACTGGTACAGTTCCTAAAAATCTCAATTCTTGCTATTTCTGAATGAGAATCCCAGAATGCTTCTTAGGCAAGTAATGGGTTAGATCTCTTTTTGGTTATACTCATATTTAAGAATTTTAATTCCAGAGCCCATACCCACAGTCCTAATATTCCCTTCAAAGTTTGTCCAATATGTGACACAACATTTTCCCATTATTTATTTTCATATTTTTATATAGCCTACCTGGATGAGAATATATTTATGGTAAATCTGTTGCATATATCAACTTCAAAGTGTTAATTTCTTTTTCTTTTTAACGAATAATTCACACTTTGTTTTAATGAATAAGGCAAATGGTTTGTAGATAGAATCTAATCTCCAACATTTATAAATGTATCCTATATATATTCTACTTGGTCTCAACTATTAACAGAAGAAAAAGGGGTAGGCATAAAATGCAATGATTTTGAAATTTTATTTTACATTGAGAGATGAGAAAAATAAGTTTGTAAGCTGTCATTTATTCACTTATGCATGCTTTTGAAATATTTATTTAGGATCTATTATTTGTAAATCAGAAGTAAAATAAATCCAGAGGCCCAGCTTTCCAATTTTTAATCTAGCACTCTGATCAGAAAAGATCAGCTACTGTATTTACAGCCATTATTGGTTCTGATCTATTGGGAAAGGATTGTATTATGAATAGTTTTGGTTGCTAATAAGTATTCATCGTTCTGCAGCTTCATCTTTCTAAATTTGGCCCAAACTTGGTTTGTAATTTCTACACACATCACTGTAAATATCATATAACCTGGAAAATTTAAAAATAAAAAAAAACATATTTGATTTTTTCTCAAAATTATCAACCATTATCAGTTTTTTGTTTCATCTGTTGGGAACATTTAATTAACAGAAATATTTATTATAAATATATTTTAACTGTTAATAATTCAAAAACAGAAAAAGTTCTTAAAGTTTCCATTTAAAGGCTAAACTTAGCTTTGGCAGGTGATTTTAAACTCTGTCTAACCAATTAACCTTAGATATTGATAATTCAGTATAACATGAGGTATATATCTATGATTTATATATATTATTTTTCTATATTTTTTTTTCTATATTTTTAATGTGAAAAAGCAACAATAGTATTTACAATGAAACATATGTGAATGAATAGGCTTGATATATTTTAATGGAAAATGATTGGACTATTAGAAATGACTAGATTGTAGCTAATTACCTTAAAAAAAATTTTTTTTGAGAGAAAGAGAGAAATAAAGAGGGATAAAGAATGTGAAAGCAGGGGAGGGGCAGAGGGAGTTTTAGAGAGAAAATCCTCAAGCTGACCCCAGACTCTCCCTGCTGGGTGCCGAGCCCCGGAGCTCAATCCTAGAACCCTTAGATCATGACCTGAGCCCGAATCCAGAGTCAGAAACTCAACTGATTGATTCACCCAGGCACGTCTAATTAATTTTCTATCTAACCTCAACAAGTATTTTTAGGAAGTGTCCTCTTTTAATCGTATCAGTATATATGTATTGTATATTGTAACAGCAACTTTCTAAAAACATCTCATCAAAAAAGTTTTCAGGAAAATATTTTAGATTAAAATTCTCTATTAGTCTATTCAATGAAAGATAATAGAATATTTCTGTGTTATAGCATTTCTAAATTAACCTAAGTAAGCAAATTTTATTGTTCTATTCTTAGGTCTTTGTATGACATGAGGAAAATATAATATCACCTTTATTTTCTCTAAATTGTTGTTAAAGTGTTTCTCATGTACACCAGAAACTCTAAATCTCTTTTGTTATAAAATCTGTTTTATAGTAGCACTAGGGAGGCTACTTTCATTACACCTTAATTGAAAAACAATAGCGAAAAAACGTTAGCAAGATGATAAAAAGAAGCCTATTTATTTCACCTAAACTTAGGTGTCACTTGTTCATTCCTGCAAGATAGGAAAATAACAAGACTATCCAATTAATTACTCACGTAGATTGAAATTTTGCAGCCATCTCCTGGCAAAAATGAGAAATCTATTAATCAATGAAAATGAAATGAATCATAAGCTCCCCTGCCCCCATGCACAATTTTTAATTTTTGTCTGCTGTGGACTGGGATGTTTGTATAGATTTGAAGATGAATATGCTCATTTATTTAGTCAGATTTCATTCATTAAGTTGTTCCTTGTGTCTATGCTGTTATGATATCAAGCTACTTGAAATAAAATCTTATTCAATGCTTAAGACAAGAGGCTTATTAGCCCTAAAGGATGGCCTGAGTGTTGGAAGCCAATATGTGATGTGTTTATAATTCCTTTCTTTTCAGTATAATTGAGAAACTACTATTTATAATGCAGAGGGATTGTACTACTGCATATTCTTAATCATGTTGAAAAATTTCTGGTGAAATTATAGTGATGTTTCCCATCAAATAAACTTTGTATGTGTGCGTAAAATAGTCTAGCTGTTTTGCTAAATAAAACTACCTATTAATTTCCTTCCAGTAGGAAAATATAATATTTGTAGGGCCACACTTATTGTAGATTGTTTTCTAAACTCCTGAATACTTTTTTTTCTTTATCTTTGGGATAACCTGATCAAGTGTCTTTTATTCAGATCTGTAGAGAATTTTGTGCCTTAGTGTTACCATAACTTCAATATTGTGTTTAAAATAACTATATCTATATAATTCTAAATTCATTATGGAAATCATTGCGATTTAGGATGGAGAAAAACAGGAAAATACCAGATCCTTCAATAGTATTGAGGTAATATTATTGACCTAAGCAAACTGTATCAAAAGCCAAGTTGAGAAGATCATGGATAAATATTAGTTTTCATGAGATAAAAATTAACTAGGAGTATTAAATTGCTACTCTGTGATTTTATAAAATCTGTTAACATTGAGTAAATCCACAAGTATATTTTGGAGGTTTCCATCATATAAATCAGAAACTTTCCCTTGAGTCAGGCCTCTTAACAAAATGTGAAATTTAACAATAAAAAATGAAAAATATGTAAAGCCAGTTACTAGCCATTTCACTATATATCCTGGATAAATTGTTTTTATTGTGATAAACACAAAGGGCAAGGTGTTCAGCTCTACTTGATACTATCAACAACTGAAGAAGGTCTCTGAGCAAGTCATCATCTCTTACGTCCTCCACTACTTCACCTCCATTATGTGCCCAGGCAGATCTCAGTGGGATTCCTCTTATCATCATTCTTCTGATCACTTCATGTCCACCAACTCTCTTTGATATTCCCATCTTATTCTTATGGTTAAAAAAATTTTTCTTCTATTCCAGCACTGGTAAGACTGCAACGCTAGGATCAATCTTCAGAAATTCAGAGTAAGCCCCTTTATACCTAGAATATTGCTTTATCCTTAGAGCTGTTTCTTATAATTGAAATGATATCCTCTGTTTCAAATTGCACAAGTGTTTCTAAAAGTTTTAGTTACTCTTTGGTGTTTTGTCTGTGGAGTATATAAATATTTCTGTCTATGATATCACAATATAACTCTTGTCTACCCCTCCATCCATCCATGTATTCATCCATCTATTCACCGATCCATTGTCTACTATTTTTAAAATATTTATTGGATATCTACCGAGTGGAAGGCAATGTTTGTGGTACAGGGACTACATAATTACACAAAGCAGATAAAGTTCTTGCCATCATAGTCTCACATTCAAGTGGCATAAGTAATAAACAAATTATGCAAGAAACAAGTGTTGGTGAGGATCTGAAGAGAAAGGAACCCTATTGCTGTTAATGGGAATGCAAACTGGTGCAGCCACTGTGGAAAACAATATGGAAGTTCCTCAAAAATTTAAAAAGAGAACTACCCTACTCTCCAGCAATTGAACTACTAGGTATTTACCTAAAGAATATAAAAACTCTAATACAAAGGGATGCATATGCCCCTATGTTTATAGCAGCATTATTTACATTAGCTACATTAAGAAGGCAGCCCAAGTGCCCATCAAGAGTAGAATGGATAAAGAAGATTATTCAGTCATAAAAAAGAAAGAAATCCTGCCATTTGCAATGACATGGATACAGCTAGAAAGTATAATACTAAATGAAATCAGCTTGCCAGAGAAAAACAAATATCATATGATTTCACTCAAATGCTGAATTTAAGAAGCAAAACAAATGAGCATATGGAAAAAAGAAAGGAAAAGGCAAAAAAACCCCAAAACAACAACAACAACAACAAAAAAACAGAATCTTAACTATAGAGAACAAACTGATGTTTACCAGAGGGGAGGTGGGTGGGAAGATGGGTGAAATGGGTTATGGGATTAAGGAGTACACTTGTGATGACAAAGGGCAATATATGGAATTTTTGGATCACTATATTGTACACCTGAAACTAATATAACTTTGTATGTCAGCTATCCTGGAATTAAAATTTACAAAAAAATTAAAAACCCAAATAAATTATATGTGCCATATAGTTATGTGATGCCTGTTGATAAGGCTAAGGGAACTTAGGTGTGCCTGACTATTTCATAGAAGGTAACTAGCAAGAATCTCTATGACAAGGTGACATTGGAGCAAGTTAATAAAAAAAAAAAATACAGATGTGAACATCTGTGGTGGCATCAGGAGAGTTTCCAGGAGTCAAAGAGGGAGGGCAGAGGCCTTGAAATAGGAACCTTCTTGGTGTTTTCCATGTCCAGAAAATAATCAAATATTACTGGAAGAGAATAAGCCACGGGAAAAAAAAATTGACAGTGCAGTCAGAGAACTGGATATGTGGTAGGGGGAAGACTACACATAGCTTTGCAGAACATTATAAAGACTTGGATTTATAATCTGAATAAAATGGGAGGTAATTGTAGTACTTTTCACAGACTGTTAATATGATTTTATTTTGTCTTTAAAAGATCTTTGACTGCTGTGTGGAGACACATGTTAGAAAGAGAAAGAAAGTTAATATTGAAATAATCCAGGTAACAGATTACTCTAGTTTGCACCAGAATAAAAAGAGTGGTTGGACTGTGTATTTACCTCTGTGTATATGTGTTCGAAAATTTTGAGAAGGGAGAATGTTTTTGGATAGTAAGATGATTTGAATGTAGGGTAAAAGAGAAGGGAATCAAAGATAGCTTCAATTATTGTGAGTATATTTGTGTGTGTGTGTTTATGTGTATGAATGTGTGTGCCACAGTAACTAGTTAAAGCAGTACCTGTCAACTGAAGTAAAAGATTGTGATAGAATAGTTTTACAGAAAGGATATCTTCTGTCCTGGATTTATTAAGTTTGAGATAACTTCTAAAGGCAGAGTTCATGTTTGCAGGTTGACACACAGATTTGAGTTTAAAGGTAGAGTCTAGTTTGAAGATGCAGAGTTTGAAATCTTTACATGTTAATGGTATTTGCAGACATAAACTCAAAAACAGTGTTGAGTTTTTTTTCCAATAAAAAAAAAAAAAGAATGGGCCCTCTAAGATGTAGAAGCCTACATCTTTGAAGTTGGTTAAGAATCTACAGAAAAAACTGAGTAGAAATCACACATTCTACAAGAAGAGAACCAAAATGAATAGTGTTTCAGAATTCACATGAAAATTTCTCAAGAAGGAGGATATGATGAACTTTTCAAACACTCCTCATAGTTCCAGTAAGATAAAAGCTAAAGGTTTTGCATTGGATTTGGCATATAGAAGCCACTTGTGACCTTGACAAGAAGTTTCCTTAAACTAGCAGGCAGGATGGCCTGACTAGAATAAATCTGAGTAATAATTGGAGGTGAAGAAATGGGAATAATGACTGTGATGATATTTATTTAAGTGTTCGGATTTCAAGGAGAAATGAAAATGAGGTAGTTGCTTAGGGAGAAAGCAAAATCAAGAAGATAATATTTTTAATCTTTTGAAGATGTTATAATGTCCTTTACTATTTATACCTATAGCATCAGAATTATAATCAAGAGGAAGAATATAGTTCCTAGTTCCTCATCTAGAAATATTCTCTCTAACCTAGACAGAGGTGATGTCCTGGGACCCCATATCACTGGCACTTGAAGGCTCTGATGCACCACATTTTCCAAGTGGTATATAGCAGTCCATAAGTTCACAGTGGAAAGAAACATCATGACTTCATGGCAGATGGCAAAGATGCTTCTAGACTTGATTTTACAAGATTGTTGAAGGCTCTCTGACACAGACTCCAGATCACAACAGTGGGAACAGTTCTTTGGTGTGCAAGAAGGGATGAAATTTAATTTACAAAGGAGGTTGTCATATAAGAGTTTACCCATCTTAACAATACTTAAAGAAATTTATGTGGAAGCAAATTCATTTACGTGTAAAAGGAATGTGTGAAATGTCTTTTTTAAATTGCTCCTATTTCCACTGATAAATAGGTAGCATATTTATCCATAGAGTTTAAGGGTAGGAGAAGAATTTCTGGAAGCTTGAAGAGATGAGAAAATTTGTGAAAAAGGCATCTTGGAAAGTGACAGAGCAGAGTAGAAAAACATGGTAGACAAATTGGAAAATACTCAGAAATTAGATATTTTTGGTCCCGAATATAAAGTGAGTGCAATCAGTGTGGGTTTCTGAGATTTTCAAATATATACACCCCCATCTAGAATTAGGTAAAATTAGGTAATACTTTGGAGTTAGCCAGAGTAGGAATTAAGGTAGGCAAAAGAATGGCAAAATTGATACTCATGACTTGTAATTGACCATTGTATAGGCTCAACTGAATGGAATTTTATACACTTTTATATTAAAAATGAATATGACATTATTTTTACTGGAGAAAATAGAATCTTTTTCCCTATGTTTAAATCCATAATAGCTGAGAAAAAGAGAAGAGAGAGAGAGAGAGGCAGAGGGATTCCTCTTTCCTTTGTTACCATTCTTATGTTGTAATATTTTCAGATCTAATTGAAGCAAAATCATTTTCCCCCTAAATACATCTAAGACTAATTTGCCTAATTTCATTGATGCAATTGAAGGTTAATCCCATTGCTTTTCTTTTTACATTAGAGTAAAATTCTCTGGTCTCTTTAGTTTAAAATAAATTCATTTTATTGATTAAAATATCTACCTATTTGTAATGATTAATTTTGTCAACTTTGCTAGGCCAAGATACTCAGGTCTTTGGTCAAACACCAAGCACAACACTGTATGGTAACTATGTTGGAATTTAAAATACAAAACAAAATGACAACCAAATGTCTAGATGTTTCCATTAAGGTATTTTTTAGATAAGATTAACATTTGAATCAATAGACTTTGATTAAATCAATCAAAGGATATTGGTCAATATCCTTCCAATGTTGGAGAAGCGGCCAGGCCAGTCTTAGTTGACTAGCACAGTAATGATCTGTCACTGACATTCTCTAAGTTCTAGGTAATCACACTCTGTCTTTCCTGGAAAGCTTTGTAGGCTTTTCAAACTGTCTTCTTCTGGGGACCCCTCACCTGTGTTTCACTTACGAGAATTGTATTTCCACCAGATGGCCACTTAAAATTCTTCCCCTAACTCTCTTGATATGGTCCATGCCTCCTCATGCAGGCAACTGAGAAAGATGTAAAAATAACTGCCCTCCAGCTTTTTTTCTTACTCCTGAGAGACAATTCTAATCATTCCTTCCTTGCTCCAACACATTCTAGAAGCTGTCCTTAGGAAGATGCTTCTCCAGATTCTGTCCTCAATTAAGTCCTCCTGGAACTAACCCTCTAGCTCTGTAAGCAGACATCAGCAGACAAACATCAAATTGTTTGCTCTTTTCATAAAGCTGTTTTGACTACACTAATTGTGAGACTGAAAATAATTCTCTCCCTTTCTCCATTGTGAGAGAAGAGGATCTATTACAGGATCTATTACAGGTTGTCACCAAGGAAATTCTACTATCCAATCTATTGAAGTTTTAATTTAAATTATTATTTTTTTACATGCACCACCTGAATGGGCCACCAAGAGTTACAAAACATAATTGTTAAGCCTAAGTGAAGCAAATGTTTTCTTTCTATAATTTGTTTTCTTTTGTGTACCTTTAGAATTATAAATTCCAAATCTAATGCATTAATATATAATTCTAAATATAAATATGCATCTGATTCTTTATTTTCCAAGTAAAAATACTAATTATAAGATATTGTTGTGTTGTTTTGTTTTGTTTCTCTCTACTTTTATTTTTTTCCATTCAAGAGAATATTGTCGTTCATTGATTACACATAATAATGGATGATACACAAGCTTTAATCCCATCTATAATGTTATCTGATACCATAATTCATTTTTTAAAAGATTTATGTATTTATTTATTTATGATAGACATAGAGAGAGAGAGAGAGAAAGAGAGGCAGAGACACAGGAGGAGGGAGATGCAGGCTCCACGCCAGGAGCCCGATGTGGGACTCGATCCCGGGACTCCAGGATCGCGCCCTGGGCCAAAGGCAGGCGTTAAACCACTAAGCCACCCAGGGATCCCCTGATACCATAATTCAATTTATATATATTGCATAGGATGTGCCAACAATCATAATAACCAAATAAGCTCCAGGCTGACTCTTTTAATGGTGAACTCCAGCAACACATTAGCTGTCAGTTCAACCACACCAAGGTTTGTGGAGACAATGGCTTCTGTGCCCAAGCAGGTTGCAAATAAATTTCGAATGGAACCTGGCATCACCCTGAAGGAATTCTAACTTCACATTGTTGGGGTAGTTTACTAAGATGGCTTCAGAGTAGACTAACTTTACACAGCACATTTAAAAAAAGACCCATTTATTCAGCGTCATGATCAGACTATTACATTTAGCAATCAAGAGCATGGGTGCAAAAAAAAAAAAAAAATCTACATTAAAACCCTTTGTTGGAATGCTTTACACTTTCCACAGAACATAAACTAAAATAACCTGATATACAATTTGTCACAAACACAGTCCTTGAGTTTTTTGCCCATACACATGAGTATTGTCTAAAACATGTCTTCTTTGTAGCAGCTAGGCCCTGCCACCACTGTGCTTGGTTGAGTTCACAAATCTGTTGTAACCTGTAGCTTCCCTGTCACTTCTCTGGCTCTCCTCGCCTGCTAAGCTTTGTTTCCTGGCAGTAATTAAAACCTTCTGCCACTGCCATAGCTGCTGCTGCTGCTGCCAGAACGGCCATAGCCACTTTGGTTTTGTGGTTTGGCAAAGTATTTTCCTCCACCACCATAGGGGCCAGAGCTTCTGCCTCCAAAATTTCCTCTTTTCATGGGTCCAAAATTTGAGGATTGATTGTTGTAATTGCCAACATCGTTACAGCTTCCGTCACCTCCAAAGTTGCTTCCTAGCACATCATTACCAAATCATTATAGCCGTCCCCACTGCCACCATATCCATCACTCCTCCGGCTGCCACCGAAGCCACCTCTACCACTGAAGTTCCCTCCATGACCAAAGTTGTCCTTCCCACCAAAACCACCTCCACGACCACCACCAAAGTTTCCAGAACCACTTCGGCCTCTTTGGCTGGATGAAGCACTAGCCATGTCTTGCTTCGATAGGGCTTTCCTTACTTCACAGTTGTGGCCGTTCACAGCATGGGATTTTTGAGTGACAATCTCGCCTACAGAGTCATTGTCATCAAATGTCACAAAAGCAAAACCTCTCTTTTTGCCACTGCCTCCGTCAGTTATGATCTCAATCACTTCAGTTTTCCCATACTGTTCAAAATAATCTTTTAGAGGATGTCCTTCAGTGTCTTTTTAATGCCACCAACAAAAATCTTTTTCACAGTTAAGTGGGCACCAGGTCTTTGAGAATCTTCTCGTGAGGCAGCCCTCTTTGGTTCCACAACTCTTCCATCCACCTTGTGCGGCCTTGGATTCGTGGCTGCATCCACCTCCTCCACAGTGGAGGTGACAAACCCAAAGCCTCTGGAGGGCTTGGTGTTGGGGTCTCTCATTACCACACAGTCTGTAAGCGTCCCCCATTGCTCAAAATGGCTCCTCAGACTCTCATCAGTTGTTTAGAAGCTCAAACCTCTGATGAAGAGCTTCCGCAGCTGCTCAGGCTCTTTGGGAGACTCTGACTTAGACATGATGGCTGTGGGAGGGGAGATTTTAATGTTGCTTACTCGGCGGTGCCCAGGGGCAGAAAGGAGTAATATAACAAATGTATCTTATCTCTACTTTTAAATTTGATCATTTCTGGTATAGGACTCCTCTCCTTTACCCCTGTAGGATTTAATTCTGTATTTTCATTAACCACTTGGAACACAAGTACATAAATACATAATGAACAAGCACACAATTTAACAAATGTGTGAGGATCCTGGCAGTTTATGCTGAAGGCCTGAAGCAGGGATGAACCCAGAAGTGACTTCGTAGCCTATTCACCCTGGGAGAATGAAATTGGGACTTGCGTATGAGAAAGTTTGCATGCAAATTGAATTTTTACCCATTAACAGGAAATATAAATTGAATTTCTCTTAGAACCTGAGATGTGTGTTTCTCTTTTTGAGTGTTAGAATATATTTTTTCCCTTTTTTGGAAGCTTTCCTAAGAATTTTGAAAAGACTTGTAAGAAGGGATTTTGGTACCTACATTCACTGAAACCTATTTTTCTTATTTCTGTGCTGAGAATTTTATAGAAAATAATTCTCAGTTGGAAAAAAAATCACTAAAATATGTATTGTGAACATGATCATTTTTTAAAATCAGTTAGTGCCTCTCATAGCCTGTGTTTTTATGAGAATGTAGCCAGATGACTTATCTTGTGAGTTTCCCCAGAAACTAGCCTGTTTGTCAAAAAGTAGCAGGAGGGCAGGAATTAAATTTTTATTAGTGCTATTGTACAAGTTTATATGAGAAACATATACAAAATACATGTGTATTGATTTATTTTGCTTAAATTTAAAGCAAAATGTAAAAATGTTAAGGGAGATGCAGAATTTTAGTTTAGTGTTATAGTTCTCTTATTTGAATTTTTAATTGTATATTACAGAACTAGACATTTAAAATTAAAGAAATGATGGCATTTTATTCTACTGATACTGTTTAGATAAAATGGAGTTTTGATGGAAGAAATATTAATATCTGAGATATGTTTTGATAGTTAAAAGCTTTAGCTAAGCTTATGACTAATTTCAGGCTATTTAAAGGGTTCTATAATTCAAGTATGTATTTGTGATAATGATTTAGTATGAACATTTAGTATTATCAATTATACTTATATTATTAAAACTGCAAAACAGATAAAATGACTCAACTTGGAGGAATTAAAGACAACAATATATTTTTAGTTAAACTGTTAAACACATGATTTTTTTTTTTCTGGATAATTTCTTCTGACACCATTATTTTACTTGATGCCTATCTCTATTTCCATTTTCTGTGCTGTTTTCTTTGATCCAACAAATTTATGGAACACTCTTGCTTCAAATGGGATAAGTTAAGTCTATAGGGTAACCTTACAGAGTCAGAGAACTGAGAAGTTGAGTTCTAGAGAAATATAAGGATAAGCAAAACTGTGTGAGAGATGAAACTCTCCAGTGGTGCTCAAATAAAGCAGATGTACAATCAGCTGAACCTTGAATAAACTCTAAGGAGTTTATGTTCAGTGTTATTGAAATTAAACCTTAGATTATTGATTCTTACTGAAGCATTCAATATTTTATACATTTTTATTGAGAGTTTTCTCTGTGCTAGACACTGCATTATGCATTTGTAGGATTCAAAAACTAAAGCGTACATTGTTTCATAAAATTTTGTTAGTGATTAATCTAGTGGAGAATCCACAGTGGGGTACTACCTAGGACACATCACATGTATGATACATGATGGGGTTAGAGACACTATGAGTTAATAGTGATTGCATTGTAGTAATTACTGGATTACTGAGTTATAGATAATTTCTGAATCCAAAAGACATTTTATACTCATGTTTTTATTTTTTTTATTTTTTTAGTGATTTGCAGAAAATGTCTCTTCTTTAGGATTTTTGAAGTTGGGTACCAAGGTTAGTTGTTTTTATGTGTTCCCCACAGTGGCTAAAACTCTAAACAGATACTGGTCACCTGATTTTCCATAACATACAGAAAGTTCATGTGTAGAAAGAAAGGAAAATGAAATGGAGCTACAGAAAAATATAGAGATCACAAATAGATAGAAAACCCCTAAACCCAACAAATTCTGTAGCCCTAATTATAATTATCAAATTCCCAGTAAGTTTGCTCAACCAGACACTTTTTGCTCACCTCTCTTTCACATTTCATGAAGTACCCTCATGTCCCAACCATAAATCTCCCTTACTCCTACTTCCTTCCCCCCCTTTTTTTGTTTTGCATTAAGATTGATTTCAGTCATTTGCCATCAAAGTAGTACTTATCAATAGAGGACATAATATTTTTTTATACTAAAAAGAAATATTTTCTAAAAACAGAATGTCATAGTCTTATCCAGAGGAATCCTATCACTCAATTCCAATTTCTGCTCAGTTTTTGTATACATGTGCCATTTTTCTCAAAATAAAGATTCAAATAAATACATTATAACTGAAAAGATAGTGGAATGCATTCAAATAATTTAAACAAAATAGCCTCCTAAAAGAAAAGGCTTGATTCTTGCATGCTTCATTTATTTTTGTGATAGAAAAAAGTATAAGTGACAAAGACAAAAATCTTGAGAATTATCCTTTAAATGTGTCATAGGTTTTTAATTTCTCTTAGGGTGACTTGTGTATTTATTAATAATATAGTTATAATACTACTATGAATAATTATTTTGAGTCATTTTATTTTTACATTGTTATAATAGACTCCAAATCCCATTTGCTTCATGCTTTCGATTTTGATGGGAATATTAATATTTTACTTATTGTTTTGCTTTGCTTTTTTTCAGATTTATTTATTTATTTGATAGAGAGCAAAAGAGACTTCACATGAGCAGGGGGAGCTGTAGGGGGAGAGGGAGACAAGCAGACTCTGCATCAAGCCGGAGGTGGGGGAGTACACACAGGGCTTAATCTTACAACCAGGAGGTCATGATCTGAGCCAAAATTATCAGAGTCTTAACTGACTGAGCCACCCAGGTGCCTTTTTTTTCTTTTAATAAGAAAAAATCAAATTGTCCAGCCTAGAATCTTATGCCGTCTCACAGGATGCAATCACTTTCTCTGTCTCTTTCTCAGGAATAACCCAGTTCTCTTTTTGTGTGATGATAAATCATCTTCTGAAGATCTCATTGTCAGTTTCAAATGGCTTAACAAAATATTTCTTCCCAGTATATGCAATGATCTCATCAAGAGAAATTCTAATGAATAAAAAATATCCTTGCCCTATTAAAATATTTATCAGATGATAATATGCAAGAACCACTTTGAGTCTTGTGGGGTATTGTAGTCAATACCACTCAGGGTTACTGGTTACATGCTTTAGAATTCAACTCTAGCTGAAAGAAACAAAAAGTAGAATTATTTTAAAGGTATGAGAATGTGGATGGGTCACTAATAGGCTGGAGAAATCAGTTTTAAGTAGGGCTTCCTCTAGCACAAACTGTGGAAGTTAATAAATTAAGGAGTCAGTTAATGCATTTCACCCACTTTTGTGTATCAGCACTGCCAATGGGTGTAGCTGTCCTTGCTAAATATCTCTGAGTACTACACTTTACTCACTCTTTCCAAATGAGTCACTCAATCAGGAACCTAAGTTGTTGGCAGGAGAGGCTAGACTAACTATCAATGTCTTGTCTGGCAAAAAAAAAAAGGGGGGGGGGATAATATCCAAAGGGAATAATAGAAAATTCCCAAAACTTGTGAGAATATTAAAATGCCCTATGGGCAAGAAGTGACAAATTTTGGGCCCATATTTACTCCACAAATTAAAGACATGGATAGCTAGTGATAATAGAGAATAAAATATGAAGCAGGAAGAATCTTACGGTATTTTTGCTCAAGTATTTGTAATTAAGTTTGTTTAAAACCCATCTGATTTGTTTCAATTAAAGAGCACATTAAATCAATTTGAGATGCACTTTTATTCACAAAATGTACAGCAATTATAAATAGCAGTATTAGTATTCAGGAGTACGAAAGAAAATAGTTACATTGCACTGTTCAGGAATGCATAAACTATGAAACTACCTATTTTGATAATAGGAAAATATATAAAATGTACATATCTTTTGACGGAGCACTTCATTTTCAAGGCCTTATAATTAAATGAGTAGAGATTGCAGTATGCTTACTAATAAATGTGATCTCCTGATTGTCTTTTCTAATGCTTTCCTACCATGGTCACTCCTGACACTCTCCTGCAATCTTAAGTTATTCATAACCAGCCTGCCAGCAATTCATATTTCCTCATGCTCCAGAATTTGAACACAATGCATGATTCCCACTGCGGACTCCCCAGTAGAAGTCCATCATTTTTAGCCTTGAGCATTGAAGCAACCTCCTAACTAATCTCATTGCTTCTCTGTTTGTCCAGGTATTACTCTATCCTTAACTAGATAGCCAAAATAACACGTTATTTAGATCATGCTACTAGTTTGTATTTTTAAGAAATCCCCCAATGCATTATTATTTCTTTCCCAATAAAAGGTAATTGCTAACTATGACCCCCAACATTCAGCATGACCTGACCCTCTGCTACCTCCTGATGTCACCCTCAAATGGTTTTTCACGTCTACTTCAATGTAGCACTTTGGCTTCATCCCCTTGGTATGCTGCCACTTTGGGACTTTGTACTTGCTGTTCTCTCTTTCTGGAATGCTCTGCCAGATATTCTTGTGACTGGTTTCTGATTCATGTCTTCATCAAAATACTTTCTCAGAGAAATTTTTCCTGATCACTCTATTATTTCACACAGCAAACCCTGATAATCCGTATCTGCCTTTCTCAGTATTTAGCACAATACAAAACACTACATCTATACTATTCTGTTATTTGTGTTGGTTTTCACCAAGATTGCAAGTTCTATAAGGGTAAAGATTTTTGTTTATTTTTATCACTATTATATCCTAATAACAAAGCATAGGAATAGAAAATTGGAAAAAAATCTCTAAAAGATAGATAACTGATTAAATTGGTTTTGATATATAAATCATGAAGTCACTAACATTCTTTTGGAAAGTGGTTTACTAAATAATTTTGTGTTACGTTGGTTACACATTCTTTATAAAATGTTATTAAAGCATAAATAGTTTCATATATTAAACTGTTAGCAGTGATTATTTTTTGGAGATTGATTGATAAAGATTTTATTTTTTTATTCATGAGAGACATAGAGAGATAGGCAGAGACATAGGCAGAGGAAGAAGCAGGCTCCATGCAGGGAGCGCAACGTGGGACTCCACCCTGGACTCTGGAATCATGCCTTGAGCTAAAGGCAGACACTCAACCACTGAGCCACCCAGGTGTCCCTGGAGTCATATTTAAAGGCATTTTTTGTACTTTCCATAAACTAAAAAATGTACTACAATGAACCTTAATCTTAACTGAATCTAAAAAACAAACAAACATGATTTTCAAAGAAAGTTAATTTAAGGTTAGTATTTGATGAGAAAATGACCAAGACTTATACAAAATGGAATGATACCAATTCTCTCAATTTGTTAGCCTAGTTGAATTCCAAGAATGGTCAATAAGAAGACATCCACATCCGACTAATATTCGATAAAGGAGGAAAGACTATCCACTTATCTACTGGAAGAAAGACAGTCTCTTCAATGAATGGTGCTGGGAAAATTGGACATCCGCATGCAGAAGAATGAAACTAGACCAGTCTCTTTCACCATACACAAAAATACACTCAAAATGGATAAAAGATCTAAATGTGAGACAAGATTCCATCAAAATCCTAGAGGAGAACACAGGCAACACCCTTTTTGAACTTGGCCACAGTATCTTCTTGCAAGATACATCCATGAAAGCAAAAGAAACAAAATAAAAAATGAACTATTGGGACTTCATCAAGATAAGAAGCTTTTGCACAGCAAAGGATACAGTCAACAAAACTCAAAGACAACCTACAGAATGGGAGAAGATATTTGCAAATGACGTATCAGATAAAGGGCTAGTATCCAAAATCTACAAAGCACTTATTAAACTCAACAGCAAAGAAACAAACAATCCAATCATGAAATGGGCAAAAGACATGAAGAGAAATCTCACAGAGGAAGACATGGACATGGCCAACAAGCACATGAGAAAATGCTCCGCATCACTGGCCGTCAGGGAAATACAAATCAAAAGCACAATGAGATCCCACCTCACCCCAGTGAGAAAGGGGAAAATTAACAAGGCAGGAAGCCACAAATGTTGGAGAGGATGTGGAGAAAAGGGAACCCTCTTGCACTGTTGGTGGGAATGTGAACTGGTGCAGCCACTCTGGAAAACTGTGTGGAGGTTCCTCAAAGAACTAAAAATAGACCTGCCCTACGACCCAGCAATTGCACTGTTGGGGACTTACCCCAAAGATACAGATGCAGTGAAACACTGGGAAACCTGCACCTCGATGTTTCTAGCAGCAATGTCCACAATAGCCAAACTGTGGAAGGAGCCTCGGTGTCCATTGAAAGAAGAATGGATAAGGAAGATGTGGTTTATGTATACAATGGAATATTACTCAGCCATTAGAAATGACAAATACCCACCATTTGCTTCAACGTGGATGGGACTGGAGGGTATTATGCTGAGTGAAATGAATCAATCGGAGAAGGACAAACATTATATGGTCTCATTCATTTGGGGAATATAAATAATAGTGAAAGGGAATAGAAGGGAAGGGAGAAGAAACGTGTGGGAAATATCATAAAGGGAGACAGAACATAAAGACTCCTAACTCTGGGAAACCAACTAGGGGTGGGGGAAGGGGAGGAGAGTGGGGGGATGGGGTGACTGGGTGAAGGGCACTGAGGGGGGCACTTGACAGGATGAGCACTGAGTGTTATTCTATATGTTGGCAAATTGAACACCAATAAAAAATAAGTTTACTATTAAAAAATAAAGAAGACATCCACATCCAGATATATTTAAGGGACCAAAGATAAAGAAAGGATCTTTAGTTTTACATTTCCCTGATAACTAGTGATGTTGAGCATCTTTTCATGTCTGTTGGCCATTTGTCTTTCTTTTTTTGGAAAAAAAAAAATGTCTACTCAAATTGCTGCCCACTTTTTAATTAGATCATTTGGGTCTTTTAGTTTTGAATTGTATAAGTTATTTATATATTTCTAATATTAACCCCTTATTGGATATATCATTTACAAATATTTTTTCCCATTCAGTAGATTGGCTTTTTTTTATGATGGTTTCTTTTACTTATAAAAAAGCTTTTTATTTAGATGGAATCCCAATAGTTTATTTTTGCTTTTGTTTCCCTTGTCTGAGGAGACATATTTAAGAAATATTGCTATTATTGATGTCAGAGAAATTATTATCTGTATTTTCTTTTAGGATTTTTATGGCTTCAGATCTCACACTTAGGTCTTTAATCCATTTCGAGTTTATTTTTGTGTGTGGTGTTAGGAATTGGTCCAGTTTCATTCTTTTCCATGTAGCTGTCCAATTTTCCCAGTGCCATTTATTGAAGCAACTGTTTTCTCCTTGTATATTCTTGTCTCTATGGTGTAGCTTAATTGACCATATGAGCATGGATTTCTATCCAGGCTCTGTGTTCTGTTCCATTGATCTATGTCTATTTTTTTGTGCCACCACTATCCTGTTTTGATTAATAAGGCTTTGTAGTATATCTTGAAATCTGGAATTATGATACCTCCAGCTTTTTTTTATCTCTCAAAATTGCTTTGGCTTTGGGGTCTTTTGAGGTTCTTTATAAATGTTGGGGTTATTTCTTCTATTTCTGTGAAGATTGTGTTTATATTTTGATAGGGGTTGCATTGAATATGAAAATTGCAATCTCTGGATCTAATTTTAATTTTGATACAGATTAACAAACTGTTAGCAAAAAAAGATGTTCATGGGGAATTTGGGGGAAATTTTATACCCTGACTAGCTTTTCTGATGTTAGTAAGGAATTATTGTGGAATTAAGGAGTGTTATTAAAGAATTACTGTGATTTTTAAAAAGATTTTATTTATTTATTCATGGGAGACACAGAGAAAGAGGTAGGGACACAGGGGGAGAAGAAGGCTCCATGCAGGGAGCCCATTGTGGACTCTATCCTGGGGCTCCAGGATCACGCCCTGGACCAAAGGCAGATGCTCAACTGCTGAGCCACCCTGGTGTCCCTATTGTGAAATTTTTAGATGGCAAAGGTATTTTTAAAATATTTCTGAAGATTATTTAGCTTTTGACATGGATATAAAATATTTATGTGAAAATATTTGAGATTAACTGAAAAATAATCAGAAGATGAAAGGGACATGGATGAGGATAGCGGATTGGAAGTGGATAGAGATGACACAAGATGGCTAAATCAATAAATATCAAATCCAAGTGATAAGTGCATGTAGATGTTGCTTTTTTATACATTTTAAACTTTTTCTAATAAAATGGTTTCTTAAAAAATATTTTCTAGACAGGAGGGTCTTTAGAGCATCCTGGAAAAAAGGAAAAAAAAGAAAAAGAAAAAAGGGGGTAATAGATTACTTAGAGAAAAATGAAAGTAGACTGTTAAAACCTTAACAGTAACAATGGAAGCATAAACAACAAAATAATATATCCAATAACTGAATACTGATTGTACAGTTAATTAAAAAAGGGAAAATATTTCCAGATGTACAGTAGCTTATTACTTTTGTTCCAGCAAAGTATCTCTGTAGGAAATTGAAAACTGAATTTAAGAAGTAGAGAAAATTCATCCATGAAATCTGAGAAAAAAATCATGATCAAAGGAAACAGAAAGTGTTTGAAAAATCTAAACAATTAAAAAAATCTAAACAATTTAAAAGACTACTGACTAATACTAATAATTGTAGCATGAATAAATCAATATAAAATAAACGTATTAGAGAACAAAGTATGAATATTAAGAAATTAATCAGACAAAATAATCTAAAGTTCATTATATTGCTTCGGACTGAGAACACCTATCAAATAGCATTCACATTTTAAGTTTAATATGAGTGTTAAATTTTTAATTTACTAATGAATATAAGTAAGTGTGAAATTCCCAAAGAAAAAGGAATAAGGAGAAAGAAAATAGTGTAAGAAAAAACAGAGGATGCAATACAAACCAATTCAAGAAAGTGGTTAAAGACAGAATAAGAGAGAAAATCATAAAATAATGGAAATTAATCCATATTAATCATTTCAATATATGAGAAATATGTGATAAATGTAAATGATCTAAATTATCCAGTTCTAGAAAAATATTATCAGAGTTGAGTTTTTAAAATTCAGATTTGAGACTTGTTCAAAATAAGATAGTATAATCAGTGACAGGCTAATTATTACACTGAGAATAATCAGGAAAATAATTTAAAATATAAAAACCATTCATTTTTAAGGCATAAGGTATTTGCAAAAGGAATATGAGGAAGAGAAGGCATACATTTTCAATGATTGTAGAAACTCTTGGAGTTTAGCTGGTGGCTTTTAGTTGTTGTTTTTTTTTTTTTTTTTTTTTCATGGAGGTTTGTCTGAATCTTACCTTGGCCAAGAATTTAAAACGTTGATTTAGGTACAGGCAGAGGACTACTGCCAATAGGAAAAATAACCTAACAGAACTTTTGGTGGTCTCATGGAACTGCAGGGACAAATATGGATTCTTGAGAGTATTTGGACCCCAAATCCTGAACAACTAATGGGTCAAAGAAGATATCAAAAGAGAAATTCAAAATATATATTGAGACAAATAGTAAAACACATCAAAACTAATGGAAAACAACAAAAGCAGTTCTGAGTATCTATAACAGTAAATGTCTATGGAACAAAACAATACAAAACCCCAAAGATCTCCAATAGACAACCTTCCTTTATATATCAAAGAACTGAAAAATGAGAGCAGACTAAAACCAAAGGTAAAGCAGAAACCAATGAAATAGAGACTAAAAAGATAATAGATCAACAAAAACTAGGAGTTGGTTTTTGAAAAGATAAACAAAATTGACAAGTCTTTAGCTAGACTAAGAAAAAAAGAGAAAATTCAAATAAAATCAGAAACGAAAGAAGAAACTTTTCAACTTATACTACAGAAATCTCTTTAGAAGAAGAGAAGGAGAGGTTATTATGAACCATCATACACCAACAAATTAAATAACCTAGAAGAAAGGGACAAATTTTAGAAACATACAACCTACCAACACTGGACCATGAAGAAATAGAAAATGTGTATAGATCAAAAACAAATCAAGAGAATAAAGCAATACTAAAAAGTTTCCCAACAAAGAAAATCCAGGACCAGATGGTGAATTCTACTAAATTTTCTATTTTCTAATAAAAAAAAAAAGATTCTATTTATTTATTCATGAGAGACACAGAAAGAGACAGAGACAAAGGCAGAGGGAGAAGCAAGCTCCATGTAGGAAGCCCGATGTGGGACTCGATCCTGAGACTCTGGGATCACTCCTTGGAGCCAGAGGCAGATGCTCAACTGCTGAGCCACCCAGGTGTCCCTCTACTAAATCTTTTAAGAAGGAGTTAATGCTAATTCTCCTCAAACTCTTCCAAAGAATTGAGTAGGAAGGAACATTTCCAAACTTAATTTACAAAGCCAGCATTATTCTGACACCAAAGCCAGGTAAAGATATTACAAGAAAAGAAAACTGCAGGCCAACATCCCTGATGAGTATAGATGCAAAATCCCTCAGTCTGGTATGGGATTCTGGTGCTTCTAGAATCTTTGTTCTTTTCCAAATCCTAACCTTTGTTCTTAGTGGTCCCCAGGAGACCATGGCTTACCAAGTGCAGTCAGTGCCCCGAAGAGGGAAATTCCTGCAAGCTCATTAGACCTCCAGGGGACCACTAATTGCCTGCCCGGTCAGCTCCTAGATAGGAGCTAATTGGAAGCCTTTCTGGCAGCAGTTGTGAGATGTCGGATACACAGCCTACTTCCTTTCAGGGAGAAACCAGGAGCTGGGTGTTTTTCCTACTGGCCCTGTGCTGAGCCAGGGGGGATAGCCACTTGTGCATTCATATAAAATCACCTTTTTGTGCAGTGTATCCTGTGGGACCCAAAAATAAAGAGCTCCATCAGCTCCCAGAAGCTATTGATGTTGAGAGCTCTCCCCTGGGCGACAGTCTCCTTCTTACGAGAAGCTGGCGACTCTTTTATTATTGGAGTGAGCTGGAAGGAGAAGATGGCAGACAAAGTAACTATAAACCCATTCAGGCTCCTGGAGGATCCCAGTGAGCTCCCAGATGCAGACTTATTAGGAGCCTGACTCTCAGACAGCCTCTGGGAGAGCATAGAGTCAAACCCCATCCAAGGCAGACACTGGGAGCCTTGACATTTTGCTTGCTTCTTCTTCCCTGGTGCTGCTGGAGGATTCTGTTTAACACTGTCTCTGTTTACCATTATCTGCAGGAGACTTGCAAACACAAAGCCTGATCCGCTCCCAGAGCCAGGTGAACTGGTAACCAGTCCCTTGACTGGCAGCCATGAAAGGTAGGGTGCTAACTGTGCAGTCCAAATGCTTTGCTCTGTCAGAGGAACTTGGGGGTTGAGGTTTCCCTCTCAATTATAAGGCTCTGTACCCAAGGATGGGGTTTAAGGTAGAAGTGTGTCTCAGCTTTTCCAACCCATTTGAATGTGAGCACTTTTTCAGTCACGCCTTGTGTAGGAAACACTCAACTAGTTTTTGGATTTCTCTCAGGTGGAATTGATTCATGTGTAGCTGTTTACTCAGGGTGTCTGTGAGAAGAGGGGAAGTCAGGAGCTTCCTACTCCACCTTCCTGCTGATGTCTTCCTCATCATTTCTTTTTAAAAATGAGTTACAGGGGTGCCTGCGTGGCTCAGTGGGTTAGGCCTCTAACTCTTGATTTCAGCTCAGGTCATGATAACAGGATTGTGGGATCAATCCCTGTGTTGGGCTCTGTGCTCAGAGCAGGGTCTGCTTGTTCCCCTCCCTCTATACATAGGTTTTAATCGTTTTATCTTTGAAATATGTTATAAATTCAAAATACCTCATATGACATACTTTAAAGTTCAAAATGTATCAATAAAGCAAAAAACCCAAGTTTCATGATGTGGCACTAAAAAATAATATTTAAAGTTTTCTTTGTGATCTCAAAAGCATCTTGCTGTCTCCTTCAAATTCCCCTGCATTTTGGATTATTTACCTCTAAGTAATATATTCTGTTGGGTTTCAGAAACCACTTTTCAATTGCTTTTCTTTGTTTTTCAAGATTTATTTATTTGTTTGAGAGAGAGAGAGAATGAGAAGGGATGGGAGGCAGAGGAAGAAAGAAATCCAAGCCGACTCTACATTGAACACAGAGCCAAATGCCAGGCTCCATCTCACTAGCCTGAGATCACCACCTGAGCCAAAATCAAGAGCTGTCCCCTTAACCGTCTGTATCACCCAGGTGCCTCTGTTTGTGATTTGACACTGAATATTTGTATTACATACTTGTCATAGCTTGGGGATTTTGTTTTCAATTATTTTCTTTGACAGTTTTGCCAAAGAATTTTGCAACAAAAATCCACGTACATCACAATTGGTACACACAGGAAAATATCTCAGTATGTGTGTAACACCCGGGAGTACAATACTGTGCCATAAATGCAGGCATGTTCAGTTGTGCTGAAAAATGAAATCGTTTTCCAAAGTTATTGCATAAATTTAAACATTCAGCAGAAGTCTCTGAATTTTCCATTGCTCCACAACCTTTTCTGCTTTTGATATTGTCAAATCAATTGTGTGTGGTTTCTACCTAGTATCTGAATTTTCATTTCCAATAGTTTTCATGAGATTGAGGATGTTTTCATATATTTTTTGATGATACGCTTTTCCTTTTTTGTCAAAATCACCTCAAGATTTTTGTTTATGTTTTATATTGAACTGTTTATTCCTTTAAGTGATTTGCAGAGATTCTTCAAAGTTTTGGTATTTAAATCTTGTATTGATTATGTATATTGTTAATATATTGACCAGACTTTTTACTTGTCAAATCTCATTCTTAGTTTCTTAATTTTGCAGTTGCCTAATTTATCAGTTTTTTTCTTTGCCTAATTGCTTTTGGACCTTTAAAGCTTTTCATTTGCTGAACTAATAAATCTTGTCTTCTATATTTTATTCATAAGTTTTCAATTTTTGCCTTCTAAATATATCATTGTAATTCAATAAGAATTGATTATTATGTTATAATGAGTGTCCCATTTTTCTCCACGTGTAATAAATGGATCCAACACCATATACTTAATAATCCACTATTGCCCTGATAATCTGCAGTGCCGGCTGTATATGTACAAATTTTTCATATAAGTACTGATCTGATTCTGTGGATAGGTAAGTTGTCCATTCCTGCACCATTGTAATAGTATTTGTTTTACTATAATGTTATAAGTAGCTATGATATAAACTGGACAATCCTCTCATTTGGTTGTTCTGCTGGAGTATCTTGTATATGTTTGGTTTCTTTCTATTTTATATTAATTTTTGAATTATGCTTTAAGTTCCTTGAGAAGCTTGATTGTGATTAAAATTTGGAGAAAATAGCATTCGTATTCATTTTAATAATTTCCCATCCCACCATACCTACAGAAACATGCATAAACTCAAATTGGAGCCTATTAGGGTTCAATACTTAACACTCAGCTTCCATTACACATAAGCACTTTCATTTTGCTTATACATATTTTCATTTTTTGTCTTCTACCTAAAAAAATCTTTGGTTGAATTACAGGTGGTCATTACATTTTCCTCAAAAGACCTGGGGTCAAGCCCAGTTGTGCCCTCTAGAACCCTTGTCAAATTGCCTAACTAACCTGTTTCATAGCATCAAATTCTATTTAATGAAGATAAAACTTATGACACATGACTGTTTTTGAGTAACAAGATTATTGGTAAGTATATGAAATGGCATTACAAAAAATGGGCAACTTTACTTGCTGTTTGTTTTCCAACATCAGGGTACTTCAGAACATGTATACATATCTATATGCATTTTGAATTTGTGTTGACATAATTTGAAACAAGAAAAGAGCTATTTCCTTCCTTCTATATTAAAAGCAAGCATTATCTCATAGCATATGACTTAGTCATTTGCTAAATTAACGATGACACAATCAAAATAACGCAATGTGCTGGAAGGTTTTCCACACAATGGAACTTTCAAAGTGCAATGTGACCTACCACAGACAGTTAATGATAGCCCAAGCATTTATTAAAAACATCAATTTATTTGTTGCAGGTTGGTATTAGATATTCAACTAATGTATGTAATTATCAAGTATTTAATTATTTTTAAAGTGTATAATTATTAAGAGAATTATAAAAAAACTATGCATTTATTTTTTTAAAAATATATACAGTAGAATATACAATGCACATTTGAAGATACAGTTGAATATGAGGATTAAACAGTATTTTTCAAGTAAACCTAGTTTTTTTTTTCTTTTTTTCTTTTCTTTTTTTTAATTTTTTATTTATTCATGATAGACAGGGAGAGAGAGAGAGAGGAAGAGACACAGGCAGAGGGAGAAGCAGGCTCCATGCAGGGAGCCTGATGTGGGACTTGATCCCGGGACTCCAGAATAGTGCCTTGGGCCAAAGGCAGGCGCTAAACCACTGAGCTACCCAGGGATTCCCCTAGTTTTTTTTCTTAATCAAATTTTAGCCAGCAGAACAACATCCTAAGACATGGATATAGCCTTCCTGAATTCCCTTCAAACATAGAATTTGTGAAGCTAGGAAAAGCAATATAAATGGATATTATCTGCTCTACTAATCTAAATAGAATATCTTTTAAAAATTAGCCAGACTTTATAAAGTTGAAGTAAGTAGTGTAGAATGAAGATGTGATTCTGAACAGCCTGTGTATGTGATGAATATGTTGTTTTACTGATGTAAAACTTTGACAATTTATGTAAAATACTAGTATATACCATAAAACAGAGGTCAGCATTTAAGGGAAAGTAATTTTAGAGAGAAAATTCCAGATCTCAGCCTTCTGTACTAAGTTTTAACCCTCAAAATATATTGTCACCCTGCAGAATGTAAATAAACTTTATTTTAGTGCTAGGGGAATAGTTGCATGAGCCATGTGTTTCTTACTATATCAGATAGAATATTTATTTTCAATTCTGTATCAAATCTATATTTTTCATGTCAACATTCTTTTTAATATTATTCTTTACTGGAGTAACCGGATTAGTAGATCATTTAGTTTTGTCAATTCAATAAGCATCAACACAGGGAATATGAAATACTAAGAAATAACAGAAGTTGATTTTCATAAACAAAAAATGAATGCTTAGAAATTTGATGAAAGTACTGTGATATAATTATGAAGTGGTTGGGGGGGGAAGCTGCCAGTATAGTGCATTAAGTAAAATACACATAATTTAGTTAAAAGAACCATTTCATAATTACTTAAAAACTTTTTTTAAAGAATTGTGACATTTAAGCATTTTTTTTTTTAAATTTAAGTTGTTGCTGAATGTATCAGGTAGTCAGTATTTGTCTCTGTTCTCAAAACTGAGATGGTTTGCATCCATGCTTTTTTTTATGGAAACTCAAGATACCTCTTTAGACTGACAGCCAAGGAATATTAGTTCTTCTCTATTATTCTCTTGCATAATATAGTCTGCCTGAGAAAACAAGAAAAAAAAATCCTAGAAACTTATTTTTCTTCTTTTGAAACCAAGAGAAAGAGAGAATGCATGTACCTGTGCATGAAGGTGAGGGGCATAGGGAGAGAGAGAAAAATCTTAAGCAGTCTCCAGACCCAGCATGGAGCCCCACGGGAGGCTCGATTATCATTTTGAGATCAAGCCAAAATCAAGAGTTGGTTGCCTAACCTACTGAACTACCAGACACTCCTCCTAGAAACTTTTGAGAAGAGTCAGAGGTATGAAGGAAATAATTTCTGGTCTATGTTTTTTTCTCTACATCAAGAAAAACACACACACACACACACACACATATATATATATATATATATTTATATATGTATATATAAGCATATATATAAACATATGTATATATATAAACATATATATCTATATACTTAGATTCTGATAGCTATCAAACAACTATATCTTAAGACTACTTTAAACTACAATAATCTATAGCACATTTAAATTGCTTGCCACACATTTAATTTGTTCAGTATGCATTCAATAAATATTTCTAATAAACTTTCTACTATGTTGCTGACAATTATTCTTGGTAAAAGACACAATGTTAAAGAAAATAAACTAATTCCTACTCTACAGAGCTTATATTCTAGTGGAGATAAAAAAAAGGATAAAAATACAAAGAATTGCATACTTGATGGGTCAAATGGTGATGTGTACTCAGAAAAAAATAAAGGTGGGTAAGGACCCAGACTTGTGGCCAATAGAGATGGAGTGATTAGGAATGTCCTCTTTGAAATGGTGATATTTAAGTAGAGACCTGGAAAAAAAAAAAAAAAAAAAAGCTTTTAAGTACTCTTGCAAATATCTCCTACAATTAAGAGAAAAACAATGCTTATTTTTATGGCATTTTTTCCATAGTTCCTGGTATCTGGTATAAGGTAGTTGGTGCACTGTGAATTTATAGTAATTTTATGGTAATTACACATTTCTATAATTTATTGAGTGTTCGTTATGTGCGGACTGCACTAAAATGTAAATGATGTAATGTCATAACAGTGAAAGTCATTGCAATGAAGAAAGAAGCAAAAGCCAAAGAAGCATAGCCAAAGAAGCAAACTACTAACATATTTGCCAGGAGGTTAAGGATTTCAACATGTCATGGATTTCTGGACAATTCCACATTGGTATTATCTTTTTGTATCAAATCTCATTGCAAATGAGCAATACATTTTAAATTAAACATTGGTACCCTAATATCTTTCATCTCTTTTGAGATTATATATATATATATATATATATCATAACCTCTTCATTTGTAACAAAAATACTTATTTTTAAATAGCTACAAGCTTTAAAATTAGTAACAATAACAATAGAAAGAACATCTATAACCCAGATAACATTTTTTTTAAATTTGTAGGTGTATACTATATTTTCCTAAACTATTTGAAAGTTAATCTCAAATGTCACGGTCTTTTCCTCTAAATAATTCAACATTTATTTCCTAAGTACACTCCTTTTATAGCTATGATAAAATGATCTAACTTAGCACATTAAATCTTTACCCAGTAATATTATTTAATATATAACTCATTATTTCTTCAATTATCTCAAATTCATCCTTTTTTTTTTTTTTTGAAGTATCATTGATATAATATCCTGTTAGTTTCAGGGATGCATCATAGTGATTCCATATTTTTATTTTATTTATTTATTTATTTTTTAAAAATTTTTATTTATTTATGATAGTCACACACACAGAGAGAGAGAGAGAGAGGCAGAGACAGAGGCAGAGGGAGAAGCAGGCTCCATGCACCGGGAGCCCGACGTGGGATTCGATCCCGGGTCTCCAGGATCGCGCCCTGGGCCAAAGGCAGGCGCCAAACCGCTGCGCCACCCAGGGATCCCGATTCCATATTTTTATACATTATGAAATGACTCCCATGATCATTCTAGTTGACCTCTGTCACCATACAAAGTTGTCACAATATTATTGACTAATTCCCTATGTTTTTGTGGATACGTTACATCTCCATGACTTACTTATTGTAGAGCTGAAGCTTTTGCCTGATCCTGCCCCTATTTGAGAATAAAATATTAATTATTGATCATGTTTCTTGAGTCTTTCCTTCATTTGGAGGATTTATTTACTCATTGCCTTATGTTGTAACTTTTGAAGAATGTAGCCCAGATGTCTTACTTATTGTTATCTGATGTTTTCTTATGATTAGAGGAAGCAATTGTGTTTGGGAGGATATTACAGAACCAATATGTTCTTCTTAGGACTTTGCATCAGGGGATACAAGATAACAATTTATTGCATTTTTGTTTGTGTTGCAATAGATCACTTATGGCAATGACTACCAAGTTTCTTCAATGAAGCATTGCACTTTCCTTCCATACTTAGTTGTGACTTTATGGGGAGACATTCAGAATTATCTACTATCCTGTTTCACTGTCCATTGAAACTGTTTGCCTGAAAAATTATGATGGTAGAAAAGTGGTATCTTTGTGATTCTATTATTCCTTATTGGTTGGTATTCACCTGCAATGAATTGCCATTGTTCACTATTTATGTGATTATGTAGACCACTAGAAGATACACAAGCCTGGATTTTGTGTCTTCCTGGTAAGTGATTTCTCTTAATTCATCCAGTGTCACTCCATTCCACCAGTGGAGACGACAGCAGAGTTTAAATATGTCTGCTTTTGTCTGGATCTTTCTTTCTGAACAAAGCAAAGGAAGATTCTGGCCCAGGTACATCCTAGCCCAGCAATGATATTGACTGTACTTATTAACATAAAGCTATGTTTTATCCATCTTTTTGATGCTGTCTTAAGCATACTTTTAATTCCATTTATTAATGTATTCATTAAAATGGTTTGAATGTCTGTCATTTTTACACACTAGGTACTATGTTTATTATTTCAAAAATAGATTAAGATAAATTCTGAAACTTTAAAATAATGCAATTCTTTCATAAAAATGCATAATATGCCAAATCAGAAGACAAAACAAAATGACTACTCAGCACAGTGCAGTTTAATTCTCTTATATAGCAAACATAATGACCCCTTACTGATCTACTTCAGTCCTTAAGAAATTTGTGTAACTCTAGGTATCATTATGGCTCAAGTAAATCCCAGAATAGCTGTGATGTAAGAATGGCAGGAAAAGTGACTCATGGGGTAAACTTAGAGTGAATAAAAGCCACAGGAGTGTGAGCCTATGTATTTGTCAGGGGACATTATGTTTGTTATTTCATTAAGGGTAAACTCCCCAAAGAACACCACCAATTGCTCTAAGCCATCATACATACACACACACATGCATTTGTATGGACAAACAAACTCACACATAGATGCTATTGTTATGTGAAAGATCCATACGTATTGAAAGTGTGTCATTGAAAAATGTGTGTGTGTGTCTACCATTTTGCAGTCACAATTATATTTTAAGCATTAAATGTGAAGATAATAGGCCTTTCATACATACATGCTCAGCTCTGTGTATGTATGTGTGTGGCCATGAAAAGTGAGGCTGGGAAGTGATCAGGAACTTACCTGGTTTGTGACCACTTTTTGACTATGGTTTGGTCAAGTTACTTAAATTCTATGTGTTTCAGTTTCTGCATCTGGAATACATGCCACCCTATACAGTTGCTATATGCATGAGCATGGCGTACACTGCCTGGACCATAATAAGCCTGACCTGAGCATGGGCTGTTATCCTGTTAATATCAAATACTCTAGCATAGACATATTTCTTCTTTTTCTAAGTAGGTTTAAATTAAACTATGAAAATCTTGTTGTATAAGATATACCAAAATGAAAATAATATGACAATGCCAGAGAATCGTAAAACAAGATACTTCAGATATTGATAGTCAATCACTCTGCTTCCAGCTGAAAATGCACTTCAAATACCTCAGGTCATATTACTTACATTTATTTAAATGTGCATTGAAAACACCTTAATAAAAATATCACTGATTTTTAAATTATGAGGATGAATAATACCCTCCTTCCATTTTTACTGCTTCATTATTAGTTCTCTGATGTATCTTAAGTTTCCTTGAAGATCTATGAAGCCAAAGCAATTCACCTGCTTCGATCCTCTCACCGGAATGAAAAAATCAGGTACATGTAATAAAAAATCAAGAAACTGAGTTCTTGATTCTCAGACTAAACCTTAAATTTTTGTTTGACCGTGATTTCCCCAAACTTACCAAAATGGCGGGGGTGGGGGGACCTGCATAAGAAGTGTTCAATTTTCTTTCTTTCTTTCTTTCTTTCTTTCTTTCTTTCTTTCTTTCTTTCTTTCTTTCTTTCTTTCTTTCTTTTTCTTTCTTTCTTTCTTTCTTTCTTTCTTTCTTTCTTCTTTCTTTCTTTCTCTTTCTTTTTTTCTTTCTTTCTTTTTCTTTCTTTCTTTCTTTCTTTCTTTCTTTCTTTCTTCTTTCTTTCTTTCTTTCTTTCTTTCTTTCTTTCTTTCTTTCTTTCCTTTTTTTTTTCAGGCTCTTTTTTGAACTTTGTTAAGGAAGCTCTATAGTCCACACCAATCCTGACAACAAATCCCTGAAAGAAGGATGAGAAATAGGCTTGGCCTAAGCTCCCAAAATAAAGGGTTGCTTGTGCCAACACACATCAGCGAACAACTGCAATCTTAAGACAGGCTCTGGGGAAGGGCAGGCCTGAATGATCTGGAAATTCTCCAGGAATGATTCAAAGAATGCAAGAGAGGGCATAGCCAACTGCCCTAATAAAAGCGTAGTATGCAATTAAGGGAAATGAAGCAGGCACTGAATTAGAGACTGAGATTGTTTGTGATGAGTTTATAATCCATAAAAATGATTTAAAGGAAACATTTTAGTAAATATTCAAATTAAAATTAAAAGAACAAACACAATCAAGAGAAACAGAAATCCATGGTCAGCTTGAAACTGTGAAATTAAGTTCTGTCCTTTCCTTTTCCTTTTCCACTTCCATGGAAATTTTAATTTTACAAAAAACAAACAAAAAAAACAAACAAAAAAACAAAAAAAAAACCCCAACTTGGTTAGACACATAAAATGAGATTATATTGTACTCAATTTTCTTTAAAAAAAAGATTAAATCTCAGTCCAATGGGTATGCCTTTCAATAAACCATTAAATTCATTGTAATCTTGGTGAAGAACAGATATTTAAAATCCAGTCTGATTTATTAATAATAATGTCACAGATTTTAGAGTACATTTTTACAAACATTACTTAAATCTCAATGTCCTTGTGAGCGAAGGACTATTATGCAGATTTTATTTCTCCTTCTTTGTTATGGTTGATTTATTTTATTTTATTATTATTATTATTATTTTGTTATGGCTGATTTTAAAGAGGAAACAAACTTAAATACTTGGATACAATGTAGTATTAGTTTCAAGTGTAAAATTTAGTGATTCATCGCTTATATATTGGAAATTTAAATAAAAAACTTTAAAAAAGATGAATAAATAAATAAAATATTACTTGGAAATCGCAGTTACAGGGGTCATTTGAGATCATGTTGAGAATGTACTCATTTCATGAATGTTATAACTGCTATTCAGAGAGGTTACCTAGTTTGTCCAATATCAAACAGCACATGGTGGCAGAATTAGAATATTCTAAGAATCTGTATTTCTTTCTTTAATACCTGAGCTCTTTCCTCTAGGTTTCAGCTACACTGTCTTTTGAATAGAGCAACTATGATTTACCTGTAATGTGAACTGATGCATTTGCCATTATTTTTTAATTGATAATTGGTTCAGATCAATTATCCTACTCTGTTAATCAAAAATGTAAAATGGAGACTTCTTCATAATAAGAACATCTGTTTTTCTCTTCTGTCCCTTTACTTCTGTTAAGAGTGATTTATTTTATGTGACCAAAATAGTTTTTCAGTTACTATGGATATGTTTTTCAATTATTAGGTATTAATTGAAATGTTAACATCAGTGATTTTAATCACTTAATAGTTTCAGGACTTTCAGAAGCTTGTATAATAGATTAGGATATAAAATATTATTTTGGGAAAATTCATATCCTCTGAGGACTCAGAAAATAATTTATTTTTTTTATTACTAAGGTCTTTCCTATCTGCTTTAGCCTGCTGATTCAGAGCCCATTTCATAGTTCATTGGTATCACTAACATTGGGAAAAATGGAGAAAAAAAAAGGACCATATAAACTTCACAGGGGAAGAGGATAATTCACTTGTGGATATTTTGGGGAGTCAACATAACTAAGTTAGAACACTGCTTGTAACTGTGGTTATTATGAATAAGTTTCACTTTCCTGTAAACTAGTATTATAAGTATTCAGGTTTAGAAAGGTAGAGAACAGAAATAATTTGAATGCTTGTGTAGGGTGATGGAGTGAAGGAAGGCATAGATCTGATTTGGAGAGACATAAATCTGACTTTGGAGACCAACAATGAGAAAGTTACAAGTATAAATTGGGAGTGCCTGGCTGGCTCAGTCAGTAGAGTTTGAGACTCTTGTAAGTACATATCGAATGCCTTCTAATTTTCAGAAACTTCTCTATGTACTCCATATACATTGTCCTATTCAGTTTTATGAAAATTTCATGAAATTTATAATATGATCAAAGTGTGAAGATGATGGAAAGGTTGAGATCTCACAGCTATTTAATTACAAGTAACTTCTTGAGCTCATACTATTTCCACTAAACAATGTTATTTTCTAGACACATGTTGCTTGCTTATGTATTTGCCTAGGTTCAAGAATAGCATATCTTGATGTATAATTTGATATTCTGCTCATGTTAACTTCTTAAACTCCAATTCTTTGTAACTAATATATAAGGTTTTCCCATAAGCCTTGACAAAAAAAAAAAAAAAATCCAGGAGAAGTGGCTTGTCTTTTGCTTCTTATATTTTTCTTTTTTACCCACCTAATCTCAGATTTAGTGTCTTCCAGAAGTTACTCAAATGACATACAGCACTGAATAAAAGCATAGTTTATCATGAAGGCCTTCCTACCAACAAAGATGTTCATAAACTCCAGTCACCACTTTACTGTGATATTAGTCATTAATATCCCAGTTTAGAGGGAAAAATTCAATTATATGATGATTTGCTTATTCAACAAACATCAAGTACTCACTATATGCCATGAATTATACTACGCCTTATCGGTAGAGTGATGGACAAAACCACATCTGATCTCTGCTTCATGTATCTTAGGCGGGTGACACAGTTCTTGGTAAACGTCACAAACCTGGGACACCTGAGTGGCTAAGTGGTTAAGTGTCTGCCTTCACCTATAGTCCTGGGATTGAGTCCCTCATCGGGCACCCCAAAGAGCCTGCCTCTCTTTCTGCCTATGTCTCTGCCTCTCTCTCTGTGTCTCTCAGGAATAAATAAATAAAATCTTCAAAAAAATGTCACAAATATGTATAGATGACTATAATTTCCATTGTTTGACTAGTCTATTGACAACAAATGTTAAATATAGAGAATTGAACTACTCTCTAGAGGAAGGGCCAACAATTATTTATCCGCTGCTGGGCATAAGATCCCTTTCTTTTTTTGCATTTTTTATCAGTGATTCAGAGCAAAGGTATATTAGTTTTGCAAATATCCAATCCTATGACGTTATGAGAAAAATTCATTGTTAACACACAAGTATTCAAATTTGACAGAGTGTGATTTAGAAAATATACAATGCAATTTTGGAAACAAATGGAGTATTCATGATAAAAACTGAACCAAGACACAGAAAAGCTCTCACAATACTGAAGAACAAACTTGGATGACTGACACTACTCAATATCAAGACTTACTATAAAACTACGCAAATAAAAGATAAATGTGACGTTGGCAAAAGAATAGATAGATCAGTGGGACAGAATAGAGACTCAGAAATAGATCTACACAAATATAACCTACCAATCATAGGCAAATCAATGGAGAAGAAGTAGTCTATCCAGCATTTGCTACTAGTACAACTATACACTCATGGCTAAGCAAAAATAAAATGAATCTATACATAGACTTTAAATCTTTCACATAATTATGCTAAGTGACAGAAGTCAGAGAAAGACAAATAGCATATGCTTTCACTCATCTGTAGAATTTAAGAAACAAAACAGATGAACATAGGGGAAGGGGAAGAAAAAGGGAAGCAAACTGTAAGAGACTCTTAACTACAGAACAAACTGATGGTTGATGGAGGGAGATGAGAGGGAGATGGGATACATGGGTGATGGGTATTAAGTAGGGTACTTGTGATGAGCACTGGGTATTTCACGTAAGTGATGAATCACTAAATTCTACTCTTGAAACCAATATTATACTGTATGTTAGCTAAAATTGTAAAAAAATTGAATAAGAAGTTAACAGTTGAAATAAATTAAGTTTACTGTCAAAGGAAATTTCTTTTCACATAAATTAACACAGAATAAATCACAGACCTAATTGTAAAGTGCAAAACTATACAGTTTCTGGGATAATATGGGAGAAAATCTAGATTATCTTTGATTTGGTGATGCCTTTTTCAATAATACCAAAAGCATGATCCATGAACAACAACAAAAAAGATAAATTGGGCTTCACTGAAAATAAAATATTTTGCTCTGCAAAAGATAATATTAAGAGAACGGGAAGACAAGCCACATACTGGAAAAAGATATTTGGAAAAACATATATGCTAATGGACTTCTATCTAAATTCTACAAAGAACTCTTAAAACTCAACAATAAAAAAAAATACAAAATGAACAAAGATGAAAAGATACCTCATCTGGGAAGACATACAAATAAGCATAAGAAAAGATGCTCCTAAAAATGTTTCACATCATATTCCACTAGAGAATTGCATCTTAAACCAATGAGATACCATGTCACACCTAGCAGGATGGCCAAAAATCCAGAACACTGATCACACCAAATTCTGATAGGGATGCGGAGCAAGAGGAACTCCCATTTATTGCTGGTGGGGATGCAAAATGGTACAACTACTTTGGAAGACAGTCTGGGGCAGCCCCGGTGGCGCAGCAGTTTGGCGCTGCCTGCAGCCTGGGGTGTGATCCTGGAGACCTGGGATCGAGTCCCACATCGGGCTCCCTGCATTGAGCCTGCTTCTCCCTCTGCCTGTGTCTCTGCCTCTCTCTCTGTGTCTATGAATAAATAAATAAAGTCTTAAAAAAAAAAAAAGAAGACAGTCTGATAGTTTCTTAAATAGGCTTACCATCCAATCCAGCAATCACTCCTAGCTATTACCCTAATTATTTGAAAATTATATTCACACAAAAACCTGAACATGAATGTTTATAATAGCAACCAAGATACTCTTCGATGAATGAATGAATATACAAACTGTGGTATATCCTTACACTAAGGTATTATTTACACACACAATATGCATGACAGAGAGAGAAATCTCAAATTATGAAAAAGCATGGAGGAAACTTAAAAGCATACTGCTAAATGAAAGGTACCCTCTGAAAATATCATATATTATATGATTTCAACTAATAATACAGTAGAAAAGTGAAACTTTGAAGACAGAAAATAGATCATTAATTGCCAGGAGTTTGGATTAGGGGAACAGTGGGGAAGTTGTAACACAGGACATTTTCAGGTCAGTGAAACTATTCTGTGTGATACCATCAAGGTGGGTACATGACTTTATACATTTGTCAAAACTCAGAGAACTATAAAACACAAAGACTAAAGTCTAAAACAAACTATGGACTTTGATTAATAAATATCTATCAATATTAGTTCAGTTTTAACAAAAAATCCACACTAATGCAAGATATTAATTGAAGGTTTGGATCATAGGGGAGGAAGGGAGTATAAGGGAATGCTGTATATTCAATCATGTATTTTTTTTCTATAAACTAGAATTGCTTTTAAAAATAAATCTGTTAATTATTTAAAATAACCTCAGAAGAAATGGAAAATGAACTGAAATGGATAACTTCTGTCAAAAATAAATGAAAATTATGAGAGTAAAGAACAATAATATCTTGGGGTTCCTGGGTGGCTCAGTTGGTTAAGTGTCTGCCTTAAGTTCAGGTCATGATCCAGGGTCCTGGGATCCAGCCCTGCATCAGGATTCCTGCTCAGCTAGGAATCTGTTTCTCCTTCTTCCTTTCTCCACTCCCTTGTGCTTGCTCTCTCCCTTTCTCAAATCAATAAATAAAAAATCTTAAAAAAAAAAAAAAGAATAATATCTTAACCACCCTCTTTCACACTTTATTATAAATAAATGCAATTAGAAATAAGATTCCTATTTGACACTCAATCTTTTTGTAAAATTTTTGTATTTAAAATACATTTTGAATTGCAATCTATTTTACCAAGGCATATCCCAGGTCTACTATTAAACAAATATTAATTAAGGGTGTTATTTTCATTACGATCCATTTAGAAATAATCTTATAAGAATACCTTAGCAGGGACACCTGGATGGTTCAATAATTGAGTGTCTGCCTTTGGCTCAGGGTATGATCCTAGGGTACTGGGATCAAGTCTTGCATCAGGCACCCCATAGGGACCCTGCTTCTCCCTCTGCCTATGTCTCTGCCTCTCTCTCTGTGTCTCTCATGAATAAATGAATAAAATATATTTTTAAAGGGCACCTTGGCAAATATAAAACATTTTATTTTATTTTTTTTAAAGATTTATTTATTTATTTATTTATTTATTTATTTATTTATTTATTTATGATAGAGATAGAGAGAGAGAGGCAGAGACACAGGAGGAGGGAGAAGCAGGCTCCATGCAAGGAGTCCGACGTGGGACTCAATCCCGGGACTCCAGGATCGCGCCCTAGGCTAAAGTCAGGCACTAAACCACTGAGCCACCCAGGGATCCCCAAACATTTTATTTTTTAAAACTACTTCAAAAATACAAAATGTAGTATGGAATAATATAATATCTTAGGCGATTTTTATTCTCTTCCCAATTTTTAACTTGAGTGATTGGCACAGATGAAAACCTGAGTTTCTTTCCTCTTTAAACTGTCTTTCATATCCATTTTTTCCTCTTTCTCCATTCCTTATTTTATGTGTTGGTATGAGTGTGTGTTTATTTTATGCTTTGCATTTTGGAAGAGTTCTACAAAAACAACGAAAAGGAGATCCAGACGGGTTTTTTGCTGTACTTTTTACCTGGCTTCCCCCAGTTTTAACATCATGTATAACCATGGTATGTTTATCAAAATTCAGAAATTAGCACTGGCACAATACTATTAATTGAACTACAAATATTTTTCTCTTATCACTGTTTTTTTCCGCTAACTCCTTTTTCTGTTCCAGGAAACAATCTAGACACCATTGCCTTTTTTAGTCATGTTATCATATAATCTCTTTTCATCTGTCACAGTTTCTTAGTTTTTCCTTATTTTCAAATTTTGAGTTTTGAAGAGTATTAAGTATGTCTCTCAATTTATATTTTCTCATGGTTAGACTGAAGAAGTGAATTTTGGAAAAATACCGCAGAGGTAAAGTGTCTTCATTTCGTGATACAGTGGGTACACAATAGCAACATGAGTTTTCAGGCTGATATTCAACTTGGTTTAAATGCTGTCTTCCTGCCAGTTTAGTCCTCCATAAATTGTCCATCTTCCTTTCCATTCATTATTTTTTGTAAGCGTGTCACTATGTGAAAACCACACTCAGGAAGAGAGTATGCTTATATACTATTTGGAATTCCTGTATAAAGAAAATTCATTCCTTATCCCATTTATTTATTATTTATAAAATCATTTATTCTTAACAGTACGGACTCATGGATATTTATATTGTTCTTTGAGTTAGAATCCATTTCTATCAGTATTTATTTTCTTATTTAAAATATTCCAGCTCTTTCAGTTTGGCTCCTGTGTCCTTTACTTTTTTTTTTTTTTTTTTTAAGATTTTATTTATTTACTCATGAGAGACACAGAAAGAGAGAGGCAGAGACACAGGCAGAGTGAGCCGGACATGGGACTCGATCTGGGGTCTCCGGGATCACATCCTGGGCTGAAGGCAGCACTAAACCGCTGAGCCACCCGGACTGCCCGAGACTATTCCTTTTTTAAAACAGAAACTATATTTGAAGAGACATATAGGTTAGCATTTATGTCATTTTAGTGGAAGACAACAGTTCACCTGAGCATTCTATTAGCATCACACCATTCTGCCTACACCTTCAAGATACATTTACTGATTATTTATTTATAATAATAAATATATATATTCACTCTATATAATATATTAATTATATATAAATAATATAATATATAAATTATATATATATATATATATTCACTCTAGAGAGTTTAAGGAATGAGATCAGAGGTATAACAAGGTGCTGATGATGCAGACTTTGCAGACCTTTGCAAAGAACTTTAGCTTTTTTATTCCATAAGATGGGAAGCCTCTGCAGTGTGCTGAGCAGATTGTTAGATTCTTCGCTTTAGCATAGACTCTGATCACTCTAGCTGAGGTATTAAAATACCAGATTGGCCAGTGTTGGCACAGGAAGACTAGTTTAGAAAAGCAATACAATTCAGATTGATGCTTTGAAGGTAGCATAGGATGGTGACAAGACTGTTCTTGATTTCTGATGGATTAGAACTGAAGTGTGGGAAAAAGGGAGAAGTTATGATGATTCCAAGTTTGGAGTCCTGTACAACTAAGGTGATAAAATTGCACAACACGTGTGTGTGTGTGTTTATAAATACATGCACATGCAAATGCACACACAGACATATATATCCTTGTCTTCTATATTTTCAAAATATTAAATATTAAGTACAATGGTTGTCTAGAGTACGAAAATGATAACTGAACAATGTGTAAGTGGATCTCTTTTGCATAATGTTTCGTCAAATTTAAAAACCAATACATTATTTTATTATAAAAATAAATTTAGCCTCATAGAGATACATAGATTCATCTCTTTATGATTATTATTATTATTTTAAGGGAGCCCCACATCCAGTGGGGTTTGAACTCATGACCCCGTGATCAAGACCTGAGCCACGCACTCAAGAGTCTGTCGCTTAATGGACTGAGCCACTCAGGTGTCCCACATGCCTCTATAATTTTAATCATTTTCCTTTTCATGTCATCATTAAAACTAACATTTCAGAATATTTTCCTGTGATATCCCTTTACATCAGTTACAATATGTTTTGGGTATTTTTCAGTTGTTTCTTTACCAGATATACCAGTTATTCGAGTACTTGGGATTCTTTTCCACAAACCTCCTTTCTCAGGTTAACATTTTTCTTTGTTCTTCTTGAGATTATTTCAATCTGCCATAGTTTAGTGTTGTGGTAAATGTGGTGTTTAGCACTGACTTTCTATAGAAATTCAAAGGTTTTCCAGCAGTTTATAATATACAGAAATGTTGAAAGGAGATTTGCTTCTTTTTCCTCTAGTTATAAAATTGCTTTCTACATATTCTAATCTCATAGATGATTTGCCATCTCTCTATTCCCTGTACAAAGTGAAGAATTCATCCATTTGTATCATATATATAGCACATTTGTATATATAGTATACAATATTTGTATTGGATTATAATATGTACCATGTTTAACATTTATATTTACTTACATTTATTGTATATTATTTAATAATATTTACATTTGTTTATATCTATATTTGAAATATGCACAAGTCTTTATCTTGACAGCATTTATAAAAATTTTCTTATGTAATAATGCCCTAGGTGTTTTTAAATGTATCTCTAGGATAGCCCTAAACGATTTTAAACACATTTAAATGGGAACCTGTGAAAAATAATATGTGTGTTTGGAGATTAGTGTATACAGAATTCAGAGATAATAAAAATTCTTTCTACTCTTTCTCTCTCTCTCTCTCTCTTTTTTTTTTTTTTTTTTGCTTTGGAATTTCAGATACTAGTGACCATATTAAGAAGCAGAGATAAAAGGAGAAAGCAAGAAATAATTGGAAGGCTGGTAAAGTAATCCTCTTCGCTGCCACAATTTACAATAGCCTGTTATATATAGAAATAGATCAGTCATTGTTTTCAAGCCTGCTAAATAAAACTGAACTCTTGGAATGGCATGGCACTTGACCTTTCCCGGTTTCACCAGCAGTATTTAAACTGGTGCAAAGGCAATGCTCTTGCAAGTGTCTTCTGTTGACATGACAGATTCTCTTGCTGGTTCACACCATGTTCAGGAGGCACAAGTCCCTGGCTTCGGATCGCAGGAGAGAAGTATTTTCTCGAGGGGCTGCACGGTCCATGTTGAAGAATGACTTGAGAAACTTTCAGTGTTTGTCTCAACTTGTGCTCTCAGCGGGCCCTCTGAAATCAATTCCAGTAGTTAAACATTCAAAAACTGTGCACTTTGAGATTGAAATACTTGATGCTCAAACCAGAAAGCAGATATGCATTGTGGATAAGGTAAGTTCTATTTGCTCATTAAATTTTTCTTATCTGTCCCAAAGATTTTTACTTTTCGATTTAATGCTGACAAGTCTGTCTCAAAATATATTCCTTGCTTTGAATGTTAGGTTTATGCATGGTAGGATAGATAGTTTGTATATGATTTCAGGGGAAGATACTTACTGCATCTTTCATAGTTTAAATGGTAGCTAATAATTATTAGGTTCTGTTTTTCTTGCTAACAGTCACCATTGTCCAGGGGTAAAATTTCCTTTGCTCACCTTCTTAAGCCTACATCACAAAATTTCTCTAGGTTTTTCTCTCCATGCACTTCATTACTTATTCAAATTATCATAGTTTTATAGTGTTCCTAGAAAATAGCAAGCAAAAGGCATTAAATTTACTGAAGTAAATGCTATTTAGCATATATGGTAAAGTCTAATCATTTAAAATTTATTTAGAGTTAATTATCTGAAAAAGGAACATTTCACTTTTTACAAAGCCTTTACTTATTTCAAAGTTACAGTATTTAAGTTCCTAAAGTCTTGCTTAATACATTACACTTTTATTTTCATATCATAGACGTTTCTCTCAGGCATGATAGGCACTTCCTGGGTTAGAAAATTAACACATAAATAATAAATAAATAAATAAATAAACAAACAAACAAACACATTGTGGATATACATATGTGAATACAGTATTTCAAAATTATTCAGTTTTTAAGTTTGAAAAGTCACTAGTAATTTAATTTTTTGAGAAAGATTGATATTTTAAAGACGATGTATTTTCACTTATTTTGCTACAAAGACATTATAAAACAGTTTTTGCTGTTGTTCTTAAAATAAAATTCAACCACTGATTTCCTTTAACTATACTCTAGCTGTTTCCAGATAAAAGGGACAGAGACAAAATGTTTACTGCTTCTAATTGTAGATGATACATAATTTCTTACTTAATAATAATAATTCTAACACTGTACCAACCTATTAGTTGAGAAATATTAACAGATGGAAATAAAAGATAAAGAACTTTTACAAGTTCACACAGGACATAAGTGGAATGCAAGAGATTTAGAACTATTTCTGTGCAATTCTAAATCACATTCTTTTTCTGTTTCCACTAGTCATATATAAATGAGAAATATATAATACTAATAATAGAATTTTAACTTAATAATTTCATGCAGGTTATAACTTACTTCTATTTCATATCTTAATAAAGTTTTTTTTATTTTTTAAATATCATACAGGAATAAGACAAAAAAAATCATCCAGAATTTGCTGACACTTGCATTATCTCACTCTTAAAAATTCAAAACTTAGAAGAAAAATATAATTAAATTAAAGGAAATAAGGTACTGAATGGAGTGGATATTAAACTGATCAAGGATTTCCATACACCAAGATTCTAGACTGCGACTGGTTTTTGTGTCCTTTCTGATTTGATGCGAGATACAACTTAAAGTAATGAGAAATTGCTAACGGGCTGCTAATTATTTTCCCCCTACATTCAAATTTTTATATTGAGATTATCCTTGAAAGTAAAACATGGAGGTTTACATTTCCAGTTACTACTTAAGTTGCAAAAAAAAAAATTAAGCATGCAGAAAGCCAGCATTCTTTAGAGATAAGGATTTGGCTCAGGAATTTTGACTTAGAAATTTTGTTTACATTTGAATAGTCCTGGTTTAAAAAAAAAAAAAGAAGAATCCTGGTAATTGGATTTCCAGTGGCAAACCTTTGGGAAAACTCGCTAGGCCAACTAGGGGATTACTTCTGGATTCCACACTGGCCTTTATTGCACAATGAACACCATATGATGTACAACTTGCAACATAGGGGTGTTTGACTTGTCAGAAATGGATTTTGTTTTGCCTCATTTTAGTTTTGTCATTTGATTAATTATCTCAACAATGAAAGACATTTAAAAGAAAAAAAAAACTGAATTAATTTACATTTTTTTGTTCCATGACTCCTACAAGTTCGAATTTGTAAACATGAGAAAGATTGATTTTGTTTGTTGTTTGAGATACTGGTTTTCTTAGACAAAGTAACAGCTATATTGACAGTAAGGTCATGTGAAATGTCTTTCATTGTACTTGGCTCTACTCAGTATACTAAATAAGTGTTGCTTATGACTTAGTCCCTGTCTTTCAGTAAGTATTGTGCTATGAAGCAGTAAAAGTTAAAGGTCATGTACTTTGGAACTAAGTATATCTGGACCAAATCCCAGCTGCATCAATCATATTTATCAAGGCTCAGGCAAGTGAATGAATTGCTGATCAACAGGACCTTTATTTAGAAAATAGGTTAATAAAATCTATTTTGTAAGCTTAGAGTGAAGAGTAGGAATACTATGTGTAACCTGCTTAGCATAGTGCCTTGAACACAACAGGGACAAGGTATATATTTTTAGTTTTAATAATCATTTGGAGTAATAAAATTAATGTGCATAAATATTCAAGAGAAAATTAAGTGATGAGTTTTGTAATACCAGCACAGAGTTTAAATTTTATTTCTTGATAATTGTCCATTGACATGATTGTCATAATGCTTTGGTCATATATAAATACTCAAATACCTTGAGTGGAATGTACGTATTTTAGTAATAGTAGAAATTTAGTTTGCATCCAGATCCTATAACTTAAATTTCAAATGGACAAGATATCTACTGAAGATAGTCATGAAACAGAAACATTCATAGAATTCATGGGGTTAAAGAAGATATACTGAATCATGTTCTTTTATTTAGTATTACACACACACACACACACACACACACAGACACACACCTCAAAGAAACAAACCCAAACCTCTTGCCTTCACTACCTTCAGCTTCTGTCCCATTTCTCTAATAACTTTCATCCTGTTCATATTCCCTATCCACATTTCTCTCTTCTCATTCTATCCTAAACCTACTCCATTCGGGCATTTTCCTTTGTAAACTGTCGGAGTTTGAACTGGCCAAGATCACCAGGGAGGCAATGTTAGATTTCCTTGCTGAACCCAAAGGTCAATACTTTAGTGTATCAGCAACATTTGCCACTGATAAGCATGCCCTCCTCTTTAAAACACTTTTGTTATGTGAGTTTTGGAACAATAGATGCGTATTTTAAAAACTCACTTCATTGCTTCTCCCTTTCCTTTTGCTGCTGCTTCATCGTCTGACTTAACTGGGTGTGGACAGTCACTAACTCAGTTATCAGAACTTCTCCCCATCTTTATTCATTCACCTTATTGAGTCTGATAGCTTTAAATATTATCTATTGATGACTTATAAATATGTAACTACAGCTTCTCCTTTTCTCCTGAGCTGCAAATCCACTTGTCTAAATATGTATACATCTATGTATTTACTTACCTATGTGTCTATGTATCTATTTATATCCTACCCATCCATCTATCTTGATGTTTACTAGGCATCTCAAACCTACTATATCTAAAACCGAGCACTTGGTCTTACCCTCAAATTTTATCACAGAGTTTCCCAAGTCAATAAGTGGCAACTACATCCTTCAAATACCTCAAGCCAAACACTTAGAGGCGTCATAACTCATATCTTAATCTCACACCGCACATACAATCCATCTTCTCAGTGATATTTTCAAATATATCCAAACTGACATATTTTCACCACCTCTACTGCTAGCACTCTTAAATCTTTCCTCTACTTCTGTTCTTGGCATCCTCCATATATTCCTTATGTAGCCACCAGGACTAGCCTGCTAAACCGTGTCAGAGAATATCATTTCCTACATAAAGTTATTCAGTGTCTTCTTTAGTTCTGCTTAATTGTCACTTTTACTTTGGGGGCTTTTGCTAACTACTTTTTTAAGACTGTAAAATCTACCAATATTCTCTGTTACCCATTCCTGTTCTATTGCTTTACTACTACTAATTACCATCTAACATACTGTTTATTTTCCCTTTTACCTTTTGTTTATAATTTGGCCTATCTTTGGTGTGCCAGCTTCACAAAATCTGGGTTCTAGTGGTTTTTTTTTTTTCTTCCTATCTCTCCAACGTCCAGAACAGTAGTTGACACAATGAAAATGTCTAACAACAGCAACACCACCAAAAAAAGTGTTCCACCAATATGTACTGAATAAATGATACCTGTTCAAGAAATGTGGGATTTAACAATGCACTCATGGTTAGCAGTGATAGTTTTGAGATGAAGGAGGAGGATTTGAAAGTACTTTTTACTGTTCTCTAAATCACATTATTATTGAAATAAATAGAAATATATTCACAGAACAAGACATTTGATCAAATGGTTTCACTAAATGCCGGAATTCTTCCTAGGTTGCTCCCAGCCGAGATGTGTAGGATTTAACTCTGTATTAGTGTATAATTTACTGACAGTCATGTTCTGATTATAAAAAGTGAACAAGTTTTTCATAAGACAGACAATGCAGAGAGGGGTATTTATTTAACTAGGTTAGTTATATCCCATATGTGATTAAAATAATATGACTAATCAAGGGTGATAAGATGAAGAGCTGATTTAAAATGTAAATATCATTCTTGTTTTGATTGGAACATAAAACATGTATGGAAAGCAATTTTTAAAACTTTAACAATGAGTTATTTTCAGTTGCTCACTATCTTTGTCTCACTTCTATTTTGTAAAATGTCAGAAGCTTATCTAGTGATATATTGATGATTCAAGAGCACAGCAAGAACTCGAAAAGCTAGGATTGATAAATGTTTCCAATATCTTCCCATTCTTTTTTCTTTAATCTTTTCTCCAAGGAACTTGACCTCAAGAGCCCTCTCTCTCCTATTATTTTATTTGCTCTATGTCAAAACTCTAAAAAGCATTTTAAAGACTACTTAGAGGAATGCACTTGTGATGAGCACTGGGTGATGCATGGAATTGTTGAATCACTATATTGTATACCTGAAACTAATAAAACACTGTGTGTTAAAAAAAAAGGCTACTTATAAATAAAAGAAACCACTCAGTAATTCTCCAACCCTTCTAATGGTAAAATATCAGTTTTTAAAATAGGAGAGAGAATTATAAGGTAGTCAGACTGAATAAAAAATGTGCTTTTAATACTTGAGTTAAAAATTTTGAGAATTCTTAATTTCTAATATTGTCACTTTTAATATTTTACCTTGGGCGGCATGCAACTAAGCATATATATGCCTCAATTTGTTCATTTGTAAAATGAGAATGGCATCTGCCTTAAAACATCCTCATGAAAAAAAAAAAAAAACATCCTCACGGAAGTTTTCAGTATTTCATGTGTATACAATGACAGTATCTCATTTTTCTTCCATTCCTCTCCTTCTTCCCCCTCCTTCTCTTCTTTTTTCTTGTTCCCCTCTCCTTCTCTATCATTCACCTTTTTCTACCATCCCTGTCCCCTTTCTCCTTCCTTCTACTTCAGTCCTCTTCCTCCTATTTCTCATTGTGAGCATGATATAATTGAAGCTTATGAGCTTTGAATTCACATAGAAAGAATTTTAATATGAATCTGATTGCTTTTACTTTCTCTTTAGACGTAATCCAGTATCTCTGCACTTTATTATCATTTTCTGTAAAAAAAAGATTAGAGTATTATTACTCATTCATTTATAAAGGAAGAACAGTGGCACAGAGACTTAAAATGAAGGACTTATTGTATCTTAGAATCAAGCTTTGAACTGATCAATATATGTCCTGGTCTTTGCTCTTTACTATACACTACCACTTGACACATACTAATAGCTTCCATTAGTCCAAATTCTCACGTTCTCTTTAATTTCATAATTGGGACAGGGCATCCAACTTCTGATACAAACAATGTGTTTCAGAACAGAGATGCTATTTCCTTTTTTATTGCATCTTCCATCACCATCTTCTTTTCTTTTTTTTCTCTTTTTTTCAACATTTCAAGCTTTTATTTAAATTTATTTAGTTAACACATAGTGTAATATTAGTTTCAGGAGTAGAATTTGTGATTCATCACTTACACATAACACCCAGAGCTTATTACAAGTGCCTTCCGTAATATCCATCACCCATTTAGCCCATCCCTCATCAATCTCCTCTCCAGCAATCCTCAGTTTGTTCTCTACAGTTAAGAGTCTCATTTGCGGTTTGCCTCCCTCTTTTTTTTTTTTATTTTTTTCTTTCCCCTATGTTCATCTGTTTTATTAAAGGGGCTATTTTGAAGGATATCTACCTCCCTTCCATTTGATATAAAAAAGTTCCAAAACATTTTTTCTATTTTTTATATACAGACATAAGAGAGCATATTCAAACCTAGAAATTAAAAATATCTTTGAAGTATTTTTAATAATAAATTAAGCAACAAATTTGTTCAAAATGTTTATATCATTAAAAATTATAAAATTGAGATGAGCAATTCCTCCCCCAAAGGGGTAATTAATAATCATTTTTATGAGCCTAGAGGAGCCTCAATGCCCACTCCTTTTTTTGGATATACTTGGGAATTCCATAATACAGCATGCAATTCTAATTTCAAAAGAATCAGTGTACTTTGGTCTTAATATATTTTAGTATCATCTGCCCTGACTTAGATTTCCCTCAGCAAAATTGGACTTACTATATTTAACAAATAGATAATGCCATGGGGGGCAATGTGATGCAGTAGTTTATGCATAGAAGTCAGGCATTTGTGTCTGAATTTGAGCTTTGCAAATTATTAATGATTTATCATCTTAACATGTTACTTAACTACTCAGATTTTTGCTTTTCCAGGTAGGGTAAATATCAAATCAAAGTACACTAAATATCTATCTTTCAGGAGTAGACTTTTTATGTTAGTGTAAATGTGAAAAATATAGCACCGTGTCCGCCACATGATGGTTTTCTGTAAATGAATGCTGTATTTTAGATAGTGGCAGTATATCAGTAATATTATTATTCCACTGATGTGGAAAAATAATTAATACTTTTCTTTTTTTAATTTTTATTTTATTTTATTTTTTTTTTGTTTTTAATTAATACTTTTCTGTCAGATTTTAGTCATTTTTAATGACAGTCCTTATGGTTCCTTTCTGAAAAGGT